>NC_064810.1:22759282-23073179 GCF_023721935.1 Panthera uncia
GAAAGAAAGAAAGAAAGAAAGAAAGAAAGAAAGAAAGAAAGAAAGAAGAAAGAAAGAAGAAAGAAGAAAGAAAGAAGAAAGAAGAAAGAAAGGAAGAAAAACAGACCATAGATCAGACATTTTCAGAACTTGAATTTTGTCATTTACTTAAGATCTGTAAAGTGAAGGATATGACTGGGTTTAATCATCAGCCAGAAGAAAAGGATTATTGCTGACAATTTCGAGAAATGTGAATATTTTTAAAAGTAATCTCTATACCCAATGTGAGGTTCAAACTCAAGATCCCAAGATCAAGAGTCGCATGCTCTACTGACAGAGCCAGCCAGGTGCCCCAAGAAATGTAAACATTTTAAGCCAAATTCTGTTTGGAAAATTTCTTCATATCAAAGTTTTAAATACTTAAAAGTTGCTTATGTAAATGTATTCTACAGACATATTTACAATTCCTTATTTCTTTAAGGTTATTAAAATTAGAGAAGCAAAGTAATATGACATTTATGTGTATGAGCTCTTGAGACAGACACCATGGTTTTGAACTCTGGCTCCAACACTTACCAGTTGTGCCCCCTGAGTTTGCTCTATCACTCAGTGCTACAGTTTCCTCAGCTGTAAAAGTGAATAATAATGATTCCGACTTCATAGACTTGTAAGGATGGTACAGGTTACTACATAGAAAGTACATAGGATAGTACTTTCTCCATAGTATTACTCAGTATCCATGGGGCATCATAGGAAGTCAAGGCACATTTTAATAATTTGATATATATTACCAAATCATCTAGAAATGAGGTGTGTTTCCATTTTTTGCTTCAACAAATGAGATATGAGAGATCACTTTTCCAACATTTTTAACATTTCTTTCTTATTCATTGTTTTTCTTCTTTGATAATAGGGTATAAAGTATCATTGTGCTCAAATTTGCAATTATTAGTAGCCTTCTTTTCACTTTTTTTTTCTTTATATGATTTCTCTTTCTCCTTTTTACCCATTCAGGGGGCATCTATGTGTGTTTTTAAAAATCATTCTGAAAATGCTTTTTAAATTAACAATGATATATAAGTATTCATAGAATAAATGGCAAGTATTTCAAGAGCATTTTCATCTACATTTTTTTCTGGTGCTTTATTTTGTGCATGTAGTTTATATTATATATATTTTTCTTTGTGATTTCTCTTTTCCTTTATGATATCGCTTTTATGTTGTGATATAATCTGATCTCAATATATTCTCATCTCCAGTTTACAGCTTCATTTTTTACAATTAATTGTTAATCATTCTGGAATTTATGCTGTAATATGACATGAGGCTGGGGTATACCTTGATTGTTTTCTAATTAGTTAGCCTATCATCACAACTCCTCTGACATTGTATATAATCATTACCATTTGTTCTATCTTATCTTGACTGTCTCATTAAGTTGTCTGTCATTTCCATCTGTCAGTTAGTTCTTCAGGCAAAATGATGTTTTTTAAATGCTTTTGTGGCTTTGTATAATGTATTTGATATTTGTAGGGGAAGGTTCCTGTCCTCACTCTTTTTTTTTTTCTTTCCACTTAATTTCATATTCCAAGAGTGTGAGCATGCGTCCCAATCCTTCATCTGAAGTGGAGTCTTCGGGGAAGGGGGATTTCTGGAAAGATGTGCCTTTCTTATTAAGAAAAGAGGGAGAGACAGACAGAAAGAGAAAAGTGAACAAACAGAAAGCCACCTTCTTAAATTCCAGATTGGACCTGGTCATATGAATATGTTGGGCTTCATCGACAGGAAAGTCATTGTGTAAACAATAGAATAATATGAAGGTGACCTAGAATCCTGATACTGTTAAGCAGCTGAATTATATAACCCTTGAACTATCTGCTTCAGGCTTCTTTTAATATTGAATAATTAAAGTCAATAATAATACATCCTGCTCCTAAAACATTCTAACTGGTATGATTTCTCTAGTGATATTGCTGAATGAAATGTTTTCATTAAATTAACTGGTGATTGATTCCCCACCCCCACCCCTAATTCCTACCAAGTAAAAACCAAAGTCCTAAGGTCAACACTCAGAATTCTTCAGAATCTCTCCCCTATCTTTTTTCCAGCCTCATCTCTGGCTGCTTATTCATGGAACTAAGTATTCATTTCATCTCCCCAGATTATAGCTTCACATGCTTGCAGTTAATTCTAGCTAGAACATCTTTTCTACCGTGCCTTCCTATTGAAATTTTTTCTTGTCTTCAAGAATACACATAATTTCCAACAGAATCAAGAACATGTTTTCTCTCACCATAACTGAAATATGATGGCTCTTTACTCTGAGCACCGACAACATTTGGCTTATATCATTTAAATGGCACTTTTCCACATGAGAATCAAACCATTTACAGCCACATAGCTTGTTGTCTACACTAACATGAATTTAATATTCTACTGCTTGCAATTAACATGAATCTAATACTTCAGAAATGTTTTTCCCAGAGAGATGAAGTTGTAACAACTTTATTAATTGTTTTGGAAACTTATTGGATATCCATTTATCTGAACAACAAGCTAGGCTACTTGCCCCTACAAGAGTAAATAGCTCCTTGTCAGAATAATAATGCTCAATTCAGCAGAACAAACAAATCTTTACTCATCAAGTCTCACTTAAAACCATTTTCTCACTGCGTCCACCAATCCTAAACCATTGTATCACAATCTTTGCCTAGTCCCAAACACAACCCCTGCGCTGGGAATGTTGGGCAAATATAATCCAAACAAAATGCCCAAGTCAGAAATGCTTTCTACAAAGGTAATAGAGAAAGAGAATTTTTATTCATAATGCTTATTGAATAAGCATTAATTAAACCAGAACATGATATGGATCACAAGCAATCGGCTAAGAGGCAGTGAAGACAAGACTAAATCTCACTCTTTTTTATATATGCATCCAAATACAAGCCATTACTTACATGTTTTCAAGATAAGCAATGACTAACCCTCAAGTCAGGTGACTTAATAGCATTATTTGTCACACAGAGTTCATCTTAAGTTTACCTTCTTATTGGGGTGACCATCTGTGTGAGTTAATTTGCCTTATCTAGAGGAAAAACAAACTTCTCGTATCTTTATGACAGGAGGTAGTTTTGCAACTTGCCACAGCAAGGTGCCACAGAAGTTATGCTTCTACCCTCCCACAGAGACTGGGAGACAGGGGTACTATCTCCCTTGGTCAGCACATTGTAAAGAGATGGTTCCCAGGTCCTTGAGAAAGACGTGTCTAGGTCATTGACTAACAAAATGCCCATTTAGTCTTCAAAGGGATTTATATACTTTTCAAAGAGAGGAGAAAGTACTTACAAGTTTCTAAAGTAAATGCTCAAAGAAAAAAAAGGGAAGTGAGATCTCTTCCCTTATTTTCAACAGGGTAAATTAAGCCTCTTATTTTAAATTTACATTTGTCCTTACAGAAGGCCTGTCCTAAACGAGATCTCCAAAACGTTTTGAATACACTACCATTAATGTCTCCTTCTGAGATTCTACTAGAACCTTGGCAAGTCAGTGGCCCCTCCTACTGCAGTAGTAAGAAACTTAGGCTTTGCTTTACCTACAGGTTATTGTGGAGGCATTTTCCAGGACCTGGCAGTAGACACCCAATGTCTCATAATAATTTTGAAACTACCAAATATACTCTACTAGATTATAAGCTACTAGAATATAGAAAATGCTTATGTAAGTTTCTTTTTTTTCTTTTTTTTGTTCTCTGTGATTAGCATAAGACCTTAGACATTTGAATATTCAATGAATCAAACTTCCTTTTATAGTTTCAACAATATCTTGTCCATAATTTGAGATGTGAATCGGAAAAATGACAAAATTAACTGACTCTCCCTGGAAGATAATGGATACAACTACTCAATACAATTTAATCATAAATACAAACATAATAACACTCTGTTTAAGGTAAACTGAGAAAAATGACTGAAACCACCAGTTACAAAATACCTGCCATAAATTAGTATCATTTCATCGTATCTTCAGTGATATACATACAAAGAGTACTATTATAACAGAAATTACTGGATTTCCTAATGGACTTTTGAAATTACCTCTTACTCATTAATGAATCCCTTGTAATCCTGATCCTTAGGATTTTTGGCTGGTTCTCCATTTTCTAAAAGAATATGCTTCTTAAAAAACACTTCAGAGATACATAAATCTGCATCCCTCTGAAAATGACCTCCCCAAAGATATCTGCTTTGAGAGGGATTTTAAGCCCTTTCATTCCCAATTAACCCCCTACCCAGGCATTATACAGTTTCTCAATCATCATAAAAGCCCCAGATTTTTTTTCTTTAAGCATTGCAGAGAGCAATGGCTCCTGCTGTGACTAGACAAAGGCAAGATGCCAGTACGAAGTTAGCCATGACCTTTTTCCTCCACCAGAGTCATCAGACAGAGCTACTTCAAGATCCCAGATAAAATAGCAATATGTAAAATGATAATAAAAAGTTCTTCTCTAATTAGGGGAAAAAGAAGCCTGATATTGCAATTTCTTATTTGATACTTGAATTTAACTTGCAGGAAGCCTGTGAAAAGTGCTGAAAAACATACTAGGGAGTTTATTTGACCTACACATTGCAATTACCAAATAAATATCTGCCAAGGCAGGCAATTAAAGTGGGCTAGTGAAGAGCTTGCACAAACTGCAAATTTCATTCTAAAATGGAGTAAGACATTCTGAAAATACTTAGGAGAGTTAATCACGTGTTTCTTTTCTATGTGCTAGACCTTCTCCTGAGTCATGTTTGGTTTTGTAATTCTAGAACTCAGCAAAGTTTTCATTTCAGCCATAGATACTTTTTCTCCAACTTAGGTAACTTATATCAGATGAATTAATTAGAAACACTATTCTTCCCAAATTTAAATAAATAGGAAGGAATTGGCAAACATAACGTGTTATCCCAACTATAGTTTTAAGGATAAATTTACACAAATTAAGATTAGAAGATAAATACTGGAAAGATATACTCTTTTTCAGAGAGCAATAACAGGAGCATCTAATCTAGTCTAGAACTTCAGAAAAATTTTCATAGAGAAAATGACTTTTCATAGAGCAAAAGTCTTGAGAAATGAAGATTGAGGTGAGATTATATGGAGGTTATAATACATCCTAAAACTTTAAAGGGTCTAAATAGCACCTGAGAAGTACTTAAGTATCTGAGAAATGTTTTGATGAGACTATAATTTTTTAATTCCCAAGCATCCAGACTCTAAATAGAAATAATAATACTTAGAGTTCCATATACTTCCTCCCAGAGAACAAAAATAGGGTAAAGGGGAAAAAGAGTGAGCAGGTATCTGGAAACATGTGTTTTGAGTCAGTAGCAGGCATTTGCAGAAAGTCTCTTGAAAACTGTAAGGCCACTTTGCCTGTTGTGCTATTGTGAGAAGCTAAGGGAGGGACAGTAAAGGTATCCTTGAAACTGAGAAGGAAGACACTTTGAGACCAGACAACAAAGCAGATAACTCCATCAGGTTACACAGAGTTTTATTTAGGGTAACTTACTGATAGGGGGGATAGGACAGGTGACGATTCAGGTAGCTGCACAGCAATTCTCTGCAAAATCCACAAATTTTAGTCCACAAATTTTATAGCATGAGGGGATGTGAAGAAGGGCACTGTAATGAGATCAAAGGATGTGCAGGCACCTCAAAAAGCTAACCTTTAATTAGATCTATATGGTTGCTAAGTCAATCTCAAAATTATACTGTACAGAGACAGAAAATATGAATGGCTCATTTTTCTATAAGGTAACATCTTAATCAAAGGAACTGACGCCACTCAGTTGGAATTAAAAAATAAAATAACTAAATTGAATCCATGAATCACTGGATTACTGGATTAAGTAAGTCATACTGTCTAATACTTTATCTGCTCATGTTAAACTTCTTTGTCGTAAAGGTAAAATTGCATTTTTTAGAAGATGGGTTCAATCACCTAATGACACAGGTAGTTCATAGGTTAAGTAAAAACAAGCATAAATGTCATTATTGTAGACTACTTACTATCTAGAAAAGACCAAAAAAAATGTTAACTACAGTGAAAAATCATCTTTTCTAAGAAACAGAAAAGGAAAAATTGCTACAAGGCTCACCTGTCATTTTGAAATAAACTCGTGTCCCCAAAACATTGGCTCTGATGACATTAAGACGGAACGAAATGTCACTGATGGCTCTACCCTCTGGACCACAGCACATTAGGTCACAGAGTTCAAAGATAACCTTTCTCAGCAGCTGACAGTGCTATTCTCTTATTGAATAAAATACTACTACTACTGTTTTTACACTAACTAATACATATTTGTATTTAGCAGTAAAACTCCAGTTATACAATGGAGAAAACCGAAATGATGCTTTCTTTTTTTGCCATTTTATTACTTTTTTCTACATTCAGATTAGTGTTAGGTCCAATTCCTATGGATGTGAACTCAGAGTCAATGAAAGTTTAAATGATAGCACATCAACAAATTAAGACTTGAATATGTTTCAACAAATCAGAATGTGAAAGTGAGAACCCTGGACATATACTTGCTTTCCAGAGCCGATTTGTAAAAATCAGGAGCACTCTGAGAGGAAAGCATGTGCCAGCACAGGCACAGGTCATAGGACAACAGAAGCTAGAACACAGCACCGTAACATAGGCTGGCTGTGTTAAATTACTATGCCTTTAACAAAGCCTCAGAGATGGTGGATCTTACCAACTTGTTTAGAGTTTCAGTCCATATCTTGTTCTTCAATATGCAGTTTGTTCTGTAATCAGAGTTACCATTTTATTCTTTCTCTAACTAACCAACTTTATTCCTATTTCCTTGGCTTTGCAATTGCTCTTTAATTTGCTTTAAATATGTTTTGCTTCATCCTTTTATTTATAGAGAAGCCCGATCTTCGTAAGATGGCTTAAATTCCACCTGCTTGTACAAAGCTTTTCCTGATTATTTTTTCTCTATTGCAATAGGAAACATTTGTTTTTACTACAGCAAAACTGACTCGAAAGGCTTGCTGGAGGTAAGTTATACAGGTCAGCTCTGGGTTAATTGAGCTCTTTCTATTAGGCTGGACTTGACTGGACTCAGGCATGGACTTAACTCCATGCACCTTCTAGTTCCAGAACACGGTGTGAAACATTGACCAATAGCTGGGATAATTTGTTTTTAAGGTAAGAAGAGTCTGAAATAGATTATATAGATATACCTAAAGATTGAACTTGAACTGTCATCTTGTATGTCATGTCTACATTTATTCTGTTGGCTAAAACAAATTACTTATCCATACCTTACACTGGACGAAGAAAGTATGCTTCACTTTCTGGAAGATAATACTCTTAGCGGAGAAAGAGCAAATCTTCAAACAACACCAACTATTCCAATCTGCACTCTTGATAGCATATAATGGTATTTCCTCCCGTGTGAAAAATGTACTCAACACTTTCCCAAATGAATTTAGTTAAGGCATAAGATGCAAAGGCTAGATCTCATGATCTAAATCACATCTGGATGCAGTTCCTTTTGATCAGAAAACAAATGAACACATAATACAAGTATATTCCTTATCTATATCCAATATTTTATGGTGAAATAGGAATACTGTAATCAAATAAACATACCCATTTAGATAGAGGAAGAAGAGGAGACAGTCACAGTCACTGTTTCCTGCAATTACTCTGTGTCACAATAGTGCAAGTCCATCATTACTAAACACAGGGAATGTTCCCTTACTAGACCCCAGTTCTACTCACTCCTGTGTAGTAAATCACCAATCCTTGTTTCTCATTTGACTCTGCCCTCAGAGAGGCTCTTTTTCCATCACTCTCCTTGACCACATCAGAAAGGCACATGAGAGAATATGTCATTCATGGAAGCTGAGTAATTTTGCCCGAGTCTCCCATTAGAAAGTTGAGAGCTGAAAGATTGCTTTGCCTTTTAATCAACCTCTTTTAAACCAAGCTAGTGACACTTTTGGAAATATAACTTTCAAGTGTGGTGGCATTTAGCTATTTGATTTCAGTAAGTTCCTTATGCCAATAGTCACACCCTCTTGAGACATATCTTTTGTCTAGACTTCTTGATAGATATTTAGATCTTACCAGACTTCTTTGGGACCACACATTTGGTTGCTTTTCTCTGACAAGTCAATGAAAAGTCTTTGTCTTTATTGGCTTTTGTGGCTCATGCTTTTTTTGCAGTTTATGCTTTACTGATGAGTTGAGTGTATCTTTCAAATCTGATTAAAAATATAACTATATTTGTAATATAAAATAACATATAATGTTAAGTTATAAATAAAATACGTTATATATAATTTAAGACAATATTTTTATAAACATATTTATAAATACATTTTCATAATTTTTTCATATACATATATATGTACATGAATATATATACATATATATACATATATATGTATATGAATATATATACATATATATACATATATATGTACATGAGTATATATACATATATATACATATATATGTACATGAATATATATACATATATATACATATATATGTACATGAATATATATACATATATATACATATATATGTATATGAAAAAATACCTGTGAAAAGAAGTAGAAAATAGCATGGGAGAGTTCAGAAATTATTTTAGCTTGAATTGTGAGAATATAAAGTATAAGGTAAGGTATAGAAGAAATAAATTTGGGAAACAAGGAAAAAGATCATGATGGACTTGGAAGACCATGTTGCAGAACCTGAAATAAATTATGTAGGAAGCAGTATTAAATATAATTTTTACTCGTTGAATTGTGTACTCTTTTTAGCAAATGATATAGTTTTAGGGCTAGTGCTAATTATTAATAGTGTTTTGTTGTTGTTGTTTTTGTTAAACCAATGAGAATAAAGGTATATGTCAATATCTTAATTGAAGAATTGGAGTATTTAAGGATCTGAGGAATTTATGGGGGTGGCTGAGTGGCTCAGTGAGTTAAGCCTCCGACTTCGGCTCAGGTCATGATCTGACAGCTTGCGGGTGCCAGCCCTGCATTGGGCTCAGTGTTGACAGCTCAGAGCCTGGAGCCTGCTTTGGATTCCATGTCTCCCTCTCTCTCTGCCCCTCCCCCACCCATGCTGTGTCCCTCTTTCTCTCAAAAATAAATAAACATTAAAAAAAATTTTTTTAATTTGAGGAATTTAAACTCAGTAATGAATTTTTGACTTCTATTTATATGATCAATGGTTAGATAGAGTCAGAGGACCCCAAAATGGACCAGAATTGTTTATAAAAATTTCCAGATAGTTCTTGAATTCGTAAGTTTCCTGCCCCCTTCCCCCATCCCTCCCCCCAAGCTTTAAACCTTAAGCATCTGTCATCAGTGTTGAGGCAAAACATTTTCTTTTAGTTCACTTAGTCCACTTGAATCTGAAGCACACCTATTGGGGAGAAACTTTGTAATTCATACATGTCCTAAAGAGTTTTTCCCATCTAAATCGGTGAATCACTTTTGAAATTGTGACTTAATAATCAACAAATGGCTCAGCAATTCTTGAAATCATGATTTTATTGAGTTGAAGTCATTTCAGCCAAGGAGAACTGGTTCAATCTGAAACTACCCACAGCATAATCAAGTCTAAGGTTGAAGATATGTAAGAGACAAAATCAGCAAAGCAATTTTTTCTCTGCAGTTGCAAATTCATTGGCTTGATCGCTCTTGTCCCAGAGGAAAGAAATGGCAACTCATGTTAAGCTCAGCTGAGGAGCACATATCAAAATAAATAAAATCTTTATAATCCTCTTAAAATTCTCCAGTTGATTTTTAAGAGTGTGAATGTCAAAATGTTTATTGCTTTTTAAATTTGTCATCACTTTTAGCAGTGAATCTGATTTACAAACTTAGAGCACAAACTTCCATTATAAAGAATACAGTGGAAACCTGGTACATGTATCCTTTTGACCAGAACTTTCTTTTCTCATACATTTCAGATGCCCCATTTAAGCTGTTTATGAATGTAGGCCCCAAATGTTATACTCTTTGCTTACAGGTGGTTAAGATACACCCCATTAGATAAACTAGTTTACTTATTACGAATAAGAAGCAGGTTGAACAGAGCGGTAACGAAGACTGAATTTCTTCACAGAATACCTGTTAGATATAGTCTCATCTTGGGTTTGGAAGTACAAAAGAGGGGATATCCCATGATATCTTACTGCCAACCAAAACCTCACTGTGGGTTGATTATTAGAGGTAAATAGAAAGTAACTTGATGTATCAATTCTCTATAAAGCCCGGACGATTGTTATTCATTGTTTTGTTCTTTTACTATTAGTTTTAGAAACATTTTTGGCATATTCATTTCTGCATATTAGTAAAACATACCCCTTTTTATATTATATATGGGGAAAGTTTTAAACTTAATTTTAAGGTAACATACTACTGCTGTTTTATGCAACTACACAATGTTGGTCTTTTAGAAGTTGCTTAATTCAAACCTTTTATTTTTAGAGTAGACTTTTTAATTGGTCATATGAAATATGCAATAGAGATGTTTATTGTATAAACATCCACTAATTCAAATTTAGAGAAAGCACTCAGGTTGATCTAATCGGTAGGGAGTTCATTAAAAGTAAAGATGGGGAAAATGATGCTTTTAAATTACAGGAAACTAAAAAAAGGTATGCGATAAATTAAATGATTTAATTTTTTTATTTTCTCAAGTTACCATTTACTGGGTCAGAAACCAATTGTATCACTATATTCTTTAATAGCTTTTCATTCTAATCCCTTAGTCGAATAGATCTATTTTTTAAAATAATTACCTACTCAACAATGCTGCTAGATATAACACACAGGCTAAAACCACATCACTGTAACAAATCTTTAGCAATGAAATCATACACACAATTCCACCAATTTCTCTGGTCCAACATCTAATTATGTACATACCCATTACTTATTTCACAGAAGTGAATGTCAAGCTAATTAGGACTTTTATTAGGTTCTTCATCCATATAGAAAATTAAACTCTGGTCAGATTTCCCAGTAAACTGAAAGGCTTCCTTACATGGGACACTAAATGCATTCTAAGATTTTATTATCTGAATTTGTTGCTGCTACTGTGCAAATCTCTTAAGCAATTGTCAGCGCTATCCTACGACTCTTTTGACTTCTTTAACACCTGTGATGGTGAAGATGGTAAAGATTTGAAGGAGCCAATGAGTCTCTGTGCCCATGGGAAGAGTTTCTTTCTTCTTTCTCTCCATAATATCACCACTACAATCAGTCTTGGAGAACATGGACACATATCTCATTATGCCCTATGTCTTTGTGCATCAAGGGTCATAAGATGCCCAGAAATCCAAGGTCATGCCTCATCCACCTAGAAACACATCCTTATATGGATTTGCACATTGCTTAATCTGACTCCGTCTGCTATCCTCCCCAACTTCTGAAATCCTTTCATTGTGTCCTCTAAATCACATGATCCATGAGCAGTAAAAAAACGTTTTCTAACCCTAAGCTCTACCCTCATCATTTTACTTACCTTCTTGCTTCAACTGCTACTTGGCTTTAGGGTCATTATTTTTACCTGTGACTCTCATAAAACGGACCTGAAAGTTTCTTTCTTGTTCCTCATTTGCTCAGGCTACACGCATCCCTTCATCGCTGCCTTAAAACACGTTTTACTAGATTTTACTACCTGCTCTCCATCCTTTTAAAAAACTTATTTATAGATTCTGTGATCAACTACCCTTTGTTTCGTTAAGATTTTAACTCTTTTCTAAATGAACCTTACTTCTGTATAGATCCTCTCACAGTTTTTCCTGATGGCAGTACATAGTAGATGATTCTTCTGTTTGTAAGGTGTCACAACATCTGTTGTCACTGGATATGCTGATTTTCTCCCATTCAGGAAGAATGGCACTTTCTGGTCCCCTTGTTGTTAGGTGGGGTCGTTTGCTTAGCTTTGGTCAATGAGTTCTGATTAGAAGTGATTTAAGAGTCCCTTGAAGTTAGAGCATTTAACTATCAAGTTCAGACCTCCCTGAATTTAACTAATAATGCTATGATAGGAAAGAAATAAACCTGGATGTTCTAGGCTGCTGATTCATATTTATTTTATTTTCTGCAGCATAACATAGTTTATTTAACTGCTGTGCCCGGTCTCTCCATTCTTTGCACCTTAATAGTAAAAGATCTACCTTAGTTAAATTCTATTCATTACTGCCGGAGGCCAGCTCCAGCAACCAGGGGTTCCTGAAGGAAAAACGGAGTCGGTGAAAATAAAACAAAACTAAAATAAAAAAATAAAAATAAAAAACTAAAATAAAAAACTAAAACTAAAATAAAAATGGACACAGACAACAGCAGTGGGTTGAACTGGCCGATTTATTGCAGTAAATGTGGCATCATATATGCTAGTGATTTCCTTGTAACATACGTCATCTATGTTTTTCTAACATTACCTAATTTTGTGTAAACAACCTTTAAGAAATAACATGGTGATTTTCCCCTAACTTTCCCGCATACCCTTTGATTATAGATGAATTTCTTACATTATTCCATTGTGCATCGGCGTTTATCTATAATCTACAAAGCATTTGCTTTGCTGTTCTCATGAAAGGCCCTCCATTTCTCAACACCTCAAGTGGAACAGTTACAGGGACATGACCTCCTAACCACATGAGGCCAGAAGAACAATGTGTTTGCCTCGGTCCAGGTGCCAGAGAGGGGCTGAAAAGGCCTTAGAAACCCATGCCTCATACATTCTCGGAGAGACAATGCACCTAGGAACCAAGAAACAGACTAGGTTCAGTCATCATCTGGAATGCCTCCGGGGGGCCAGGTGGGCCTAGGGGTTGAAGTCACCTGTGCCCAGAGATACACTCTTTAGTTGCCAGAGTGGGGCTTTCAAATCCATATGTCTCTCCTTTACAGGCCCTCTTTGCTGGCAAAGGTATGAGGCTATCCTTCCTGTAAGTAGAGGAGTCTCCTTAGGGGATGGCAAGGGCTAGACATAAGGCCGCACAATTTCTTCCGGAACCTTATTTTCTTCCCTAAAGGTTCTTTTCCCAGGGGGCCTGCCAAGGGCAATTCCACAACAGACAATACCCCAGGTAGTTTTAAGGCCAAATTACCTAAAAGCGGGAGTACAAGAAGCTTCACTGTTGGTGGGCCGCCTTCAGTCACCAATCCGTCCACAGCCCGGGCCCTGCCACTCAGGCTGGGAGAGCTCGGCTTCCAGCACATTACTATAACTGTAAGCTTGTGGCTGAATGTGGCTGAAAAAGAAAAAGCCTTGCTGACTGATCTGACTTTAAATTCAGAACTTCTAGCAGCATGTGACCCCTCAATGGCACCCTGCAATCCAGCCATATTTTCCTAGTTTTTTTTAACCTCTCACTCACAAGCAATTATTATATTCCTTCTCTTCTGTCCTTAAACATCTTCTTCTACAGTTTATAAGTAATAACAGTATTAGAAAAAATGGTATTAATACATTAAAGCCAGATATCAAATATTGTTTGTGATCATTGTTTCCATAATAACTTAGTAAATGTATTTGGGACACAGAAATGGGAAAGTTAAAACACACACTCCTCAGCATCTTATTTAACTTTTTGACTTAACTTATACTTTGTAATTTTTGGTTAAATTTAAAATAGCTATTATTTGTTTAGTGCCTGTTGAGTGCCAGGCAATGGGTTACATTTTTTACAGGTAATAAGTCATTTAATTTTCAAAATGATGTTATTACTTGCTATCATTATTCCACTTTTCAGATAAGAAAATGAAAGCAAAGATGTTAAACACTCCATCTCAAATTATAAGTCAGTCAACCATAGATGTAGGATTTAGAGAGGGGTCGATTGTGCATTTGAGAGACATGACCTAACCACTACGTGCTATGGTTCCCACCACATACTGGAAAGAGTTTGAACCGTTTGGTTGAGAGGCAGGAGGAATAAGGAAGGTTATACTGCCTTCCGAGCTTCCAAAATTAGGAGCTGTCATGTCCTATTACAAAGGAAAAAAGATATGTTGCACTGTATTATTCTTGGTAGCCAGGCGATTGTTATGATAACTCCAACGACATTTTGAATAACGGTATATCTATTTTGGAGTTTAGATATACCTTGTTTTACTCCCAGTTTGCTACTTCTTATGTGACTTCAATTTATCTTGATTTATTTTATTATATACAAATATATATAAGATAAAACATAAATTTAACATAAAACAGCAATCTTAAACATTACTGACCATAGTGAGAATTAGGGAGATAATATATGTGGAATATATATTAGCAAGATAAAATATGTGTAGCATGTTGTCTTTTCTCGGCTCTAGTAGAGTTTGGGATACGGTGGCTACACTGGTTAGTGTGATTAGTAGCCTCCTCAGGATTATCAAATGGATTTTTAGGCAAAGCACAAATTCCTTAATCATTATCAAATGCTTAATATTTTTATAAGCTTGTATCTACCTACTTCCCCAGATTTGCAGTCACAGATGTCCATGGAATATAGAAGAAAGAAACTCAAATCCCATCTGACAAAATGGTGATTATAGAATGTTGTGAAACACAGATTACAGGGAAAGATCATGAGATGCCTAGGGGAAAAAAATGTATTAATGAAAAGAGAGCCTGGTATGGGGCCCAGACTGTGAGAGGGTCTACCTGGTAGAATGAAGCAGTCATTTTGGGTAGAATGCAAGGCTTTTCATTAAACTGTCAACATTCCCATCTTGCCATGTTGGAAAGGAGAAGGCTGTGCAATAAGATAAAAAGACGGTATCACTGGGTGGTGGACAAACAATTCTACTTTGCGATCTGTTCACAAGAGTCAGACATGTTGAAGGGAATATAATTTCCTATCTTCCAGAGACAGAGGTAAGACTCAGGAACACAGAAGCAGGCACAGACGATAATGAACTCAGAGTGGCAACTGCAGAGGGAACAGTTCCCAAAGGTTGTCAAGGTCAAGTGATACCCAAGGGTTTGTTCAAGGAAAGCACTGTTCACGTAGCAGACCCCTGCGGGTGGATTAATGCAGAACAGAAGTGACACGGAAAGAAAGGCAATGGCATGTTAAGAAAAAAAGGAAGTTAGAAAACTAAAGGCCACCAGGCAGTAATTTAAATTTTTATGACACGTTTTTGGGGATTCCTAGAATCACAAGCGGAGTAGTGGCCTGAGACTTCTATCTTTCATGGGTGATGTCTAGTGATCCAAGAAATTGGGAGCTGGCTGCTAAAGTGCCTTTCCTTTAATCCTTAACCTAATATGAATTAGGGCATATTTGTTTACACCAGGTAAAATATCTGGTAAATATTGTTATCATCAAATATTTGTTCCTTCCCTGACAATTCTATAGCCCATTCTGTATAAGTAGGAAAACGGTTTTAGTTGTACAAATTTTTATTAAGGCAAGAGCTTTCATATTGTATAGAGTCTTATTTTGGAGTGAAAAGCAGAAATGCATTTTGGCTATTTATTGTAACCTCTACTTTTTTCCCGCTAAAAAAAGGCAGATTCCATTCAACTTACCAAACAAATTAAATTTCCACAATATTTTTGTAAAGGTCTGTTTGCTTATGGTTAGTCCAAATGTGCTAAAAATTGCCAAGTTCCTACCTTCTTTGTTGCAAGTAAACTTGTCCTAGAAAATGAATTTAGGGATTAGTGTACTTTTTCCATTACAGGCTGTTTGTGTAAACCTTTCTACATTGTCAACATAAAGACTTTATTGAAGGAAAGTGAAATAGAAAAGGAGTAAACAAGATAAATAAATAAAGTTGATGGATTAACTCAGTATTTCCCAGCAGAAATTTTTTCTTCTCCTATGTGTGGTAGTTTCTTATCTCACTGGACTATATCTCTAGTTTTTATCAATTACCTGAGGGGCACTTCTCTGCAAATACTTTCAATTCTATGGACTCTTTTGGCAGACCTCCCTGTTACCTTTGGCTCTTTATCTCTGCATTCTATCAGGTGCTTTCAAGAGAACTGTTCTGCAGCCAGCTTTCGGAACCTGAGCACTAGACTGTTTCAGATCTTTTTTCTGTGAAATAGCTAAGGGTCCCAAGATGCCTATTTTAAAAGCAAACATCATTTTGTAAAGGCTGAAAACTGTCCTCGATTCACTCATGATAAGAACATTTTCTATACGTTTTAGTTTTCTTAATTTGTATTGCTTTGCAAAATTACTATGGAATATTATAAAGATATATATACATATGTATATATATATATACATACATATATATATATATACACACATGTATATATATATATGGAGAAAGAGAGGTACAGAGTCAGGTCCTCTATTCACTGTTGCTATTTTTAAAATTTTAATTGAAGTAGAGGTGACATACAGTGTTATATTAGTTTTAGGCGTACAACACAGTAATTCAACGATTCCACACGTAACACTATGCTTACCACAACATTTGTATAGTTACCAACCGTCACTATACAGCTTCACTATAATATCATTGACTATATTCCCTATGCTGCACTTTTCATTTGTTGTGACTTACTTATTTTAAAACTGGCTGTTTTTACCTCTTAATTTTCTTCACTTATATTGCCCAGCACCCCCAGTCCCCTCCCCTATGGCAACTCCCAGTTTGCTCTCTGTATTTATGACTCTGTTTCTGGTTTGTTTGTTCATTTGTTTTGTGGGTGCTGACTAAATTTTTAAAGACAGTATTCTCTACTATTGAAAATGAGTAGCATTTGAAAAATATGTATTTCTGTTACTTAGAGGTTCTTAATCAGATGTCTTCAGTCATTCAGTCGCTTCATGGATAGAATGTAAGGAACCCGTGGGAACTTAGATGGGAAAAAAAAAATACATATTTGTTTTCGTTAGTCTCCAAATGAAATTTGGCACTTTCTTTTTTCAGTTATAAGTGTGGATAGCAAATTATAGCAGTATTTGCAGTACTTTGTTACCAGTAGAAACCATTATACATATTGTTCTATTCCTATCCCATTAGAGATATTGTGTATGTGCTTTATTTTACAGTCATCATTAATTTGTAATTATAATTATTAGACTCTTTCTGCTAAAGAATATTAATGTATTTAATAATGAGGTACTGATTAATAAACCACGCAATTTAAAAATTATTTTATAACCTTATTTCAATATATTTGTGTTCCTTTTTATGATAGGGAAAAATCTGTTATATGATGGCTGACAGGACTGATAAGGGAATTTCAGACTGAAGACTCCCCTGCCAGGTTCTTGTTCCCACCCTGCTTGCCTCAGTCACCAAATTACTACCAATGAGGAATGCGGAAGTAACAGACTGTAAATTGTCCCCTCTGTTGATGCTCTGGGCAGACCTCTGGAGAACGATCTCCTCTGAGCCCACTGGAGTAAAATAAACCTCCTGTCTTCCAAGATCTCTGAGTGCTTCTTGGTTCTTCTGCCGGGTGACCCAGACCAGTTTCCATAACATTTATTCTTAACATTTTAGGTTAAGGATTTAAAAATATTTTGAGAAGGAAATCAAAGGTGTCATATAACTGCCAAAAGAGTCCTTATAAAATAAATAAATAATTAAAAACTTATGAATTCTCAGTGCAAAACCTCAGAAGTCTAAGAAATTTCAGATTCTTGATATACTTAAAATTATTATTAAAATCTTCACTCATAGGGTGATTCCAATTAATAAAGACTTTTCATATGTCTTGTTCATTCAAAAAATACTCATTCAGCTTCTGCCATTTGCCTAGTATTGTTCTAGTCACTAGAAAAAAGGAGTGAATAAAATAGACAAAAATAGACTGTATCTGACTTTGCAATCAAGGATTTTATATTTTTGTATAAGAGATAAAAATAAATAAAATTTAAAAACAAATGCTATAGGGGCATCTGGATGGCTCAGTTGGATAAGTGTCTGACTCTTGATTTCGGCTCAGGTCATGATCTCATGGTTTGTGGAACTGCTAGGCTCTGTGCTGAGTATGGAGTCTGCTTGGGATTCTCTCTCTCCTCTCTCTCTGTCTCTCCCCCGTGCTCCTGCACTCTCACTATCTCTCCAAATAAATAAATAAACATTAAAAACAAATGCTGTAACAAATTTGAAGGACTCGCACTAATTGCCTCTAACACTTATAAAACTGCAATATTAAGAGAATGTGGTATTAATAAAAAGATTGAAATTTAGATCAAAAGAACAGAGTAGAGTTTCTAGAAATAGATGCGTGCATAGATACTCAACGATTTTGCAAAAAGGATTCAAATGAAGAAACCATCGTCTTTTCAACCAATGGTGGTGGGACAATGTGACATCATAGGCAAACAATACAAAACAAAACAAAACACCACAAATAAGAACTCATACAAAAAAATTACTTCAAATAGGTGACAGACTTAAATTTAAAAGTTGAAATTATAAAATTTCTAGAAGAAACCATAGGACAAAATCTATACTTGCAAGTATAGTATTATCTCAGTAATTTTGCTTAGCAATACCCTACAAGTTAAAGGTGTTGAACTTCTTTTCATGAGCTTATCTGCCATGCATATATTTTCTTTTATCAATTGCCTGTTTTTTTTAACAGATTATTATTTTTTTAATTTATCTTTGAGAGAAACAGAGACAACAGAAATGGGAGAGGGACAGAGAGAAAGGAGGAGAGAGAGAATCCTAAGCAGGCTCCATGCATTCATGGAACTGTGACCGTAACCTGAGCTGCAACCAAGAGTTGGAAGCTGAACCAACTGGGCTACCCAGATGCTTCTATCAATTGTCTGTTTAACTCTTTTGCCCATTTTATTCATTTATTTCTTAAATGCTTATTTATTTATTTAGAGTGAGCATCAGGGAGAGGGAGGGTGTAGAGATTTGTTCTGCTTCTTTTAGTTCCTTTCCTTTTCTGGATAAAATTAGAATCAGCTTGTTGATTTCTAAAAACAAAGACAAAACAAATAAATAAAAAAAAAAAAAACTGTTGTAATTGGATTTGCTGTTTCATTGGATTTGCATCAATTCTTTAGAACTATCATCTCAATAATCCTTCAATCCAAAATCATGTTTTATTTAGATATCCTTTGCTTTCTCTTATCAATATTTTGTACTATATAATTTTAAATAGAAGCTGTAAGAATGGACATCTGTTTTGTTCCTGATCTTTGCAGGGAAGGATTTAGTCTCCTATAATTAGCATAATGATAGCTGCATGCTTTGGGTAGAATCCTTTGGGTTTTTTACTGGGGTATTTATGGCCTCATAAAATAAGTTGAACAGTGGCCCCTTTGCTTCTGTTTTCTAGAAGAGGTTTTATAGAATTTCTATTATTTCTTCTTAAAATTGGTGGAATATGCCAGTGACATAATCTGGGCCTGGAGTTGTCTTTGTAAGAAACATTTTCAATGATTAATTCAATTTCTATAGTAGATTTAGGACTACTCATCACATCCATTTCTTCTTGAATGTGCTCCTGAGTACTTTGTGTCTTTCAGTTAATTTGCCATTCCACCTCAGCTGTCAAATTTGGGGGCATAACATTGCTTTAATAGTCTATTGTTATACTTGTAATGTCTTTATGATTTGTAATAATGGCTACTCTTTCATTCCTGTTACTAGTAATTTATGTATTCTCTCTTTTTCTCCTCACCAGTTGGGCTATAGGATTGTCAGTTTTATGTAATTTATTCAATATTATAAATATTTATGGTATTTTAATTAATAATTATAGTCATCTAAAATTTATATTAAAGTTTTTATAATTTAATATAATTTTGATATAGTTGAATTAAATCTATCACTTATTAATTTCTTTTTTGTTCTGTTCTACTTTCCTTACACTGATCTCTTTTTTTCTTTTTTTTACTTGATTGTGGTTGAATTGTGTGTATTTATTTTTCTTATTACATTTATCTCCACTACTGTTTTATTACTTGTACCTTTGTAAAAAAAAATTAGTCATGATCTTAGGGGTTATAATAGCAACTTTATTTTATTTTCAAATTTTTATTTAAGTTCTAGTTAGTTAACATATAGTATAATATTGTTTTCATAAATAGAATTTAGTGATTCATCACTTACATTATATAACACCCAGTGCTCAACATAACAAGTGTCCTTAATTCCCATCACCCATTTAGCCCATCCCCTGCCCACTTCCCCTCCAGCAACCCTCAACTTGTTTTCTATAGTTAAGAGTCTTCTATGGTTTGTTTCCTTCTCTTTTTTTTCCCCTTCCTTCTGTTCATCTGTTTTGTTTCTTAAATTGTCCATATGAGTAAAATCAATTGGTATTTATCTTTCTCTGAGTGACTTATTTCACGTAGCATGAGACACCGTAGCTCCATCTGTCATTGCAAATGGCAAGATTCCATTCTTTTAGATACCTGAGTAATATTTCATTGTCTATATATACCACCTCACCTTTATCCATTCATCAGTTGATGGACATTTGGGCTCTTACATAATGTGGCTATTGTTGATAATGCTGCCATAGACTTCAGAGTGCATGTGCCCCTTTGAATCAGTATTTTTGTATCCTTTGGGTAAATACCTAATAGTGCAATTGCTGGATTGTAGAGTAGTCTCTTCTTAACTCTTTGAGAAACTCCATACTGTTTTCCAGAATGGCTGCAACACTTTGCATTCCTACTAACAGTATAAGAGGGTTCCCCTTTCTCCATATCCTCACCAACTATAATAGCATTTTAATATGCCACAGGCTTTCTTCAGATAACATTATACTAGTTTATCTTTAATGAACTTGTTGCAACATACTTCAAATCTCACTCTCCCAATTTTTGTGCTGTTATAATTATCTTTTTTAATTATACATATGCTACAGAACATTACTACCATTATTCTTTAAAACATAATTTTTTTTAACAGAGTTTCTCAATATTGGCGCTGTTAACATTTTGGATCAGGTAATTCTTTGCTGTTGGGGCTGTCCTGTTTTATAGTATGTTAGCAGAATCTCTGATCTCTATCTACTAGACTGCAATATCATCCCCTTTTACTCACCCAATTATAAAAATAACAAAGTCTCCAGAAATTGCCAAACGTGTCCTGGGGAGCCAAAATTGTCATTGGTTAAGAACTTCCGCTTTAAAGTCATTTAACAAAAGAAAAAAAAAGGATTTGTACATTTACATATATTATAGAAATTTCCAGAGCCCTTCATTTTTTGTGTTTGGATGTACTTTTGGTCTGTATAAAATATGTACATCATATTTTTCTGGTCCATTCTCTCCCTTTCTTCTCTATCTGGAATGTGAATTATATGCATGTTAGATTAGGTATCCTTGTCTCACAGTTCTCTCTTCAGTAATTTTTGTTTTTACCCCCAGAGTTTTCATTTCACTTTTTCTTATAGTGTTATCGTCTTTGGTGAAACCCCTCATCTATTTTCCCATGCTCCACTGGCTAGTTTGCCATATTAATTATAGTTGTTATAAATTATCTCTCTGTGAATTCCTACATAGGGGTCGTCTCTGACTCTGGCCCTGTTGATTGCTTTTTTTATTGGTAATATTTTTCTTTCTTCTTTCATGAGTTTCATATTTTGTGACTGAATCTTAAACTTTCCATGTGTAATGGTAGAAACTGAGTTACTTGTTCAAGAAAATTGTTAACATTATAGTTTACCTAGGTGTTTATTGTTGTTCAAGTGTGTGTGATATTCTTTCCTGATTTGTATTTCCTAGGCAGATGTTGAACCAGAAAACCATTTTGAACATACAAGTGACATGGTCTGATTTATAACTTTGTTAAAAGATAACTCTTGCTACTCTACAGAAGCTGTAAAGTAGAAACTGGAGAAATAAGTCAGCAGGATATTGCAATAGTTCAGACCATCGTTGACCATGTGAAAAGTTGTCAAATCATGATATAATTTAAAGGAAGAACTTAGAGAATTTTCTCATGGATTAATGTGGGTATGAGAGTGGGATAAAGAAAATTCGCAGGTAAATGTCCTGAGTAATTGGATGGATTGTGGTGACATTTACTGAAATAGAAGATAATGGGCAGGGAGCAAGTATTTTCTAGGAGTAGAGGAAGAGAAGAATGAATCATTCATTCATTTATTTAACCAAATAATTGTTACAATTTTATTTTATTTGAAACATTAGGGGCCACCCAGGTGAATCAGAAATACGGTATTTATCCTTGAAGCATGAGTGGCATAGGACTATATGCAAGAAATCACAATACAGCATGACAGATTAAATTTTTTTAATGTTTATTTACTTTTGAGAGAGAGAGAGAGAGAGAGAGCGTGAGCCATGGAGGGGCAGCGGGAGAGGGAGACACAGAATCTGAAGCAGGCTACAGGCTTTAAGCTGTCAGCACAGAGCCCCATGTGGGACTTGAACCCATGAACCGCTAGATCATGATCTGAGCTTTAAGTTGGATGCTTAATGGACTGAGCCACCCAGGTACCCCAGTATGACAAATTAGAAGACATTACCAATTCAGCACATTATGGGAACATTCAGGAGGAACACCAGTGTTATCTGACTCTAAATGTTGTTCCTACAAAGTATAAAAAATATATAACTACAAACATGAAATTAAAAGTGTTCACTTAAGCAACTAAAATTTAAAATATGAAACTAAAATTAAGAATGACACTTCCACATTTCATTTTTAATACTTCCTGATTATCAAAGATTTAAATATCTTACAGTTAGTACATAAGTCTCTCCCTGATCTGACCTCTTTTTACTTTTATGCTTCAAATCTACAAAATTATTATTCCTCTCTCTTTCTTTGACACTTTGTCATATGATATTATGTCTGGTAGAAGTGGCTACTCCTACATCCCCAATTCCAGGTGCCATCTGGTAAAATCTCACACAACCTAAAATAATCAACTCAATTTTGATCTCTTCATAGAAGCTCTCTTGCCAAACTGTAGAAAGAGTTGGCATATTCTCCTCTCTGTTTCTTTTATTTTCTTACACCAATTTTCTCATCCTTTTTACTTTTATTTAATTTGTTTGCTTAATTGTCTCTACTTAAGATTCTCAGTTCTTTTCATTTTTTTAATTCATAACAGAGTATGTGATTTATATGAAATGGCTTATAAACGTTTCTAAAATGAATAAAAGCCTGTATGAATAATCCATTCCTAAAGTAAATACATTTTATAACTATCAGTTGGAGAAGACACACTGATGAAAACATTTCTTCATTCTTATAAATGAATTTCCCAGATTACTTAAATGTAAAGGGACAATTATGAAATTATTGACTTGGAAATCCTTGGTACAATCAACATTCTCTACAGGAACCCTACAATGTCACCCGTATCCCTCTGTGCATGTGTGTGTCTGTGTGTGTGTGTGTGTGTGTGTGTGTGTAGAAAAGGGAGTGAAAGTGTTGGTAAAGAGGGGAAATATGTTCGTAAGAGAAGGACAGGAAAATAGGGAAAATGAATATAAGACTGAATTTCTTGAGTTAAGCAATATGTCTTGATGATTTTTCTATTCCCAGAGTCTGGCTCAGGAAAAAGCCAAAGAAAAATGATTTTCTAAGATGGTTATGATTGATTTGCATATCTCTTACTACTTCCAAACCAAAATATTCTCTTTCCACCATCTATTAACCTGTAATTTTAAATATCTTATTTTCTCTTTACATCACTAGAATAAGAAGCTATATAGAGAAGTACAAGATACTTTTATAGCAGTAATGCATTTACCTATTAGCATGACATAGATATTCAGTTGTGTTCTCTCTCTCTCTCTGCCCCTCCTCTACTCAAGCTCTGTCCTTCTCCCCTTTGGAAATAAATAAACATTAAAAAATATATACATATATATATATATATATATATATATATATATATATATAAAGGGGCTCCTGGGTGGCTCAGACAGTTGAGCGTCCGACTTCAGCTCAGGTCATGATCTCGCAGTTTGTGAGTTTAAGCCCTGTGTTGGGCTCTGTGCTGACAGCTCAGAGCCTGGAGACTGCTTCAGATTCTGTCTCTCTCTCTCTCTCTCTCTCTCTGTGCCCCTCCCCCACTCACGGTCTCTCTCTCTCTCTCTCTCTCTCTCTCTGCCCCTCCTCCACTCACACTCTGTCTCTCTATCCTTTGGAAATAAATAAACATTAAAAAAATTATTAAAAAAAGATATTCAATTGTGCACTGCTAACTAGATTATCCATAACTTTATTAGTTGGTTGAATGTGGAAAATGTGTCACCATCTTCTTATGCTGCCTAGATCCCAGTACTTTAAAAGAAAGTCTAATACCATTCTAATGTGTAAAACTTATGACACAAAATTCCTTAAGTGAGATTCCCATTGGAAATTTACACCTTTGAATAAAGCCTCATTTATTATAAAGGTATATATTTACTAATAATATATAATATAATAATAATATTATAATATAATATATAGAGTTTTATCAAAGATAAATATTTACACAATGAAGAGATTTGAAGGTCAACTATAACTTCCTAAAACACTTTCAAAAACTTATGGAGATTTAAATAATTATTTACTCAAATTGAATCTAAGAGTGGCAAAAGAGCTATCTAAACTTTCATTTTGTCCTCTCTCTGTTGGTTACCATGCTGAGGACAGAGATGTTTCCATCAATTACTGGGAAACAGTAGTGTTATAGTCTCTTAAAGAATATTGACATTTCTGGAGCAGCTGGGTGGCTCAGTCGGTGAAGCGTCCAACTTCAGCTCAGGTCATAATATCAAGGTTCCTAAGTTCGAGCCTCACGTAGGGTTCTCTGCTGTCAGGGCAAAGCCTGCTTCAGATCCTCTGTCCCCCTCTCTCTGCCCTTCTCCCACTCAAGTACACACACTCTCTCTCTCTCAAAAAAAAATATAAACATTAAAATGGTAACTGTAAAAAAAAAAAAAAGAATATTGACTTTTCCTTTGAAAACTGATGCTTTGGGCTGATTTCTTAACCCAAATCTTAAAACCTAATTTTGAAAATAGGAAATGAAAACTATTACATAAATTATTATTGTAATTTTGTATGTGTGGAATTTAAACTTGTGGGCCAGCTACACCTTACACACACCTTCATTTCAATGAAACAAGACAGGAACTTTACAAATCTTTATTGAAAAAGTTAGTCTATATTTATTTGATGTCATAGAGTTTACCTATAAGATTTTTTTTTGCCAATATCTGTTATTTTCTGTGCTAAGAGATATTAGGGTCTTTAGGGAATTTTAGTAATTTTCTCTGATTATTTGTGGGAAAAAAAATTGTGTGTGTGTGTGTGTGAGAGAGAGAGAGAGAGAGAGAAAGAGAGAGAAAGTTATAGAAACAGAGATGAGGAAAAAGTGTGTAGTACCCTGGGCTGAGTTCAAGAATTCATTTCTAAGAATAAACTTTTTTGTTTATGACACATTTTCAAGTTTTATAAAGCACCGAATTTTAGAAAAGTCTGACTATACCAAATTCCTCATAATCTTAATGATTCATAACTTAATAGAAGGGGACAGATTGTTGTGCTCTCTCCCTCTTTCTGTGTGTATGTGTGTGTGTGTGTGCATGTGTGTGTGTACGAAAATAGAACAGTTTTCCCAGGTTAAAATGAAAGTAAACAAAATGATAATTTGCTGTGCAATTCAAGTAAATATATTATGCTTTATTTGCTTTGTCAAAGTTGCTATTACCTTTGAATTTGGGAATGGATAAGGCAATTTTAAAAGTTAACAAACATTGATTCCTTTAGGAAAATAAAATTATATAAGAATCTCATTATTTAAAGAGAATAGTTGACTCACACCCACTCACCTGTGTATGCGTGCTGTTTATGTGTGCCTTGTGCATTATTTTTGCTGCAGCGATAGTATCCCTTTTCATGATATAGCTATATCTTCGCAGTATTTTGATATCCATCTGACAGAAAAATATGTGGAGTAGAAGGATTATGTATGTGTTTACTTAAAGTCGTCATCAACAACAACAAAATCTCAGGGAAATGTAATTTCCACAGGGCATTAACCTTGTTCATGGTGTTAGACTGCATGGTAAATTTTGTCCCTTTGCTGAACTGAACTGCTATTGAAATACCATTTTCATGATTCTCAATTTTTCAAATTTATGCAGGTGTTGTACTGCATGAGCAAATCTGCATTTAGTATGCGAACTGGAATTGGCAAAGGAGGATGGCTGCTCTCCTGCTAACTTTAAATAAGTCATGTCACAAATTGCATGCAAGCCTTATAAAATATTAACATTGGGAGACACTGAAACAAATCAGTATTACTATTAACCTGGGAAAAGAGCTTCCAAATGTATATCCATACAAAATAAATACTGAAGAAAAGTTTTAGTTTTCAAACCAGGTTTATGAAATATTTTCCTGAAGTTTGTATGATTATTAAGAAGGTGACTCAAAAGGTAGGGAAAAGCGGGAAGCTTGTGTGTTCCAAAGCAGATCCTCTTATGCTTGGTTTCTCTATTACCTTGGACTGGCAAATCTGCAGACATGAAACATTTCTGAAATTAACAAATGGAAAAGGTATAGAAAACACATACTATGCACTTTTATTAAAGGCTTCTTTCTCTTTTTTGGTCCATGTATGAAAGCCTACTTTTGAACACATTAATTAATGGGACTTATGCAAAAACTATTGTGATTATGACAGTGTAGCTGTCTTTTTGAAGGAAGTGCAGAATATAGTTCATGCAAGTTAATTTGGGGCATAAATCATACAGTGGCAATTATTTGTTTTTATTTTTGTTTGTTTATTTTCTATAACAAAAAGGATAAGTTATCTGGGGCTCTTGGGTGGCTCCGCTAAACATCTGGCTCTTGGTTTTGGCTCAGGTCATGATCTTGTGGTTGGTGAGTTCTAGCCCTATGCTGTTAGCACAGAGCCCACTTGGGTTTCTTTCTCTCTCACTCTCTTTCTGCCCCTTCCCCACTTGCATACTCTCTCTCTCTTTCTTTCTCTCTCTCTCAAAATAAATAAACTTTTTAAAAAGGGATAAGTAATCATGAAAAGACAAGTAACTATAAAAAGCATAACTTGGCATCTAGATACACTCTGCTCTCATGCTAATTAGTAAAAAATGAGAGAAAGAGTGAAGAAATGGGAAATTCTGTTTTATTGACTACACCAGATATGCATGAGGGAGGAGGACTTTGTGAAGTGTCAGCCTTACAACTTAATCAAGCTAGCTTATGAACAGTCTAGGCTTTGTAAACAGGTACATAGATGATGGATAGATAGATAGATGATACATAGATGCATATGCTCAGACATAGAGTGAGTGGACAATTAAAACCTCTTTTATCTAAGATTGATTTACTGGTAACCCACTATATTTTTAGTACCAGGGAAGATACTAGACATTATGCATATTGAACTTGATTCTTAGTACCAAGGAGAGCATCAACTTTTATGAATAGAATTTGGCCATTGATATGATTCATTTTAGGAAAAGGAATTTATCAACGTCGATTTCCAGAGGTGAGGACGATTTTGCATTCACATTTTACTGAAACATTCTAATACAATTGATAGTGCCAGTCACTTCCTGTTTGGTATGCTCTTATCCTTTGTCTTTGGTCCCCAGGATTCTGGTAATTCTCCTCAAATCTCTCTGACCATTATTTCTTATGCATTTTTATGCACTTAACTTTTTCTTTGCAATGTTGATATTTCTTTGCAATATTTCTCTGCAATATTAGTATTTCATAGCATTCTTTCCTCAATTAAATGTTCTTTTTATTCATCCTGCTCTCCATTGGTGATCAAAAGAAATCACCTAAATTCAAATACCATCTAAGTGCTGATGCCACTCAACTAAGTCCCTGGTCTCTCTCATGTAAGTTCAGACTCACATATTAAACTGTGTGTATACATCTTCACCAGGTCGTCATAAAAATGTGTTCAATACTGGATTCCTTTTACCCAGACAGTGGACATTCGTCCTATCTTGACCACCCAACATCAATTTGCATGCTGTTCTTGATAGCATGTCAGTGTCATTTTGTGGAAATACCTTGATTTCATTTGGGTGCGTCTTATCAGTCCAAGAGCTCTGTCCTCTCAAAACAGAAGCCAAAAGAATTTTTGGATAATTAAAAAAGGCCATTTTTGCTAGATCCTTTCTTTTACCGTCTTCTGTTGTCTAAGGGTGAGCCCATGACTGAAATCATCACTGGATTCTTTCTCTTTCATTTTGAAAGACGTGATGTGTGGATTGAAAACTCAAAGTCTACTGATTTCCATAGTGGCATCCTTCTTGTATGATTAAGTCATTCTAGCAGCCTCAGTTCTTCTCCCCAACCCCTGCTTTCTGTCCTGTTTTTGTGGGTGCTATTCCAAATATAGTCTACCTGATATCTGCCTATATGATTTATCTGTTGCTGTACAACAAATTGTCAAGAGCAGCTTAAAATGACAAATATTTATTGTCTCTTTTTTTTAGTTTACTTAGCTCCAGAATCTGGGAGTGGCTTGGTTGTTTGCCTCCAGCTCAAATTTCTTGAAATCATGCTGTTGGTGAGGCAACAGGCATCATCAGGTTCAACTGGGGCAGGTGGAATCTAATTCCAAGCTTACTCACGTGGCTGTTGACAGGCCCCAGAGCATCTTTTTCCAAGCTTGCTACATAGGCCTAACCACAGGACCTTCTGATGACAATTAGCTCATCAGGATGGGTGATCTAAGAGGAAGTAAAAGAAAGCAGGGTGGAAGCCACAGAACTTTTACAACCTAATCTCTGAGATGACATCCCACCCATTCTGCCTTATTCTACATATTCCAAGTGAGTCAATAAATCCAGCCCACCTGGGGAGAAGATTATGCAAGGGTGTTAACCTTAGGGGGAGTAGACCACCTAGGGCATCAAAGGCATACCACACCTTTCAATACATTTCCTTTCTGCTTCAGATAGTCAGAGTGCCTTCTAGTGCTTGTAGGCCCATGTCTCTAACTGGCAAACTATGTCAGCATTTATTTACCTTCTGTATTGCTGTATCTTTGGTGCTACTATGAGCCACCTGGGCACCAAATGTGCAAATCTTAGATTAATCTTTGTCACTTCACTTTCCCCAATATCTCACATCAAATATATTCCTATTTTCCAATTTACACCCTTCCTTCAGTTTCCCAAACCACTTTAGTTAAGGGAAATCTCCACCACCAAACTTTTCCTCCTTTGTTTTCTAAAATCTTCTGTCTCTAGAATCTAGTCTTGTATTTCCACTTTTTAATTCCTTGAATGCCTTACTCTGGGCTAATTTTCTTTTCCGTTGTTCATGTGGTTTTCTAAAACACTTTCTCTCCCATATCCCTAGTCCCATACCAAATTAATTTCTCAGTTCATGCTTTTAGACCCAGTTTAGTGGGCACCTTACCCAGAAAACCATTTCTTACTAAGTCCGAATAAAGCATTTTCTTTGTGAGTGCACAATACTATGAGAATATCTCTGTTTTGTACTTCTTACATGTTATTAAAATAATCTGATAAGTGTCTGTCTTTCCTATAAGACTGGATAGTTAACTCTAGTTTTTGTATTCATTTGGGGATCTTGATATTTTTGCATGTGCGTCTCTTATATAAGATTCTCAAAAGATAATAAATCGTAAACAAATTCTAATCAACATTCTAGATGATTCAATCAAGATAGTTATATTGAATCATAACTAAAATCAAATAAAGTAAATGTCTGTGTGGAGAATAAATCACTAGAAATGTCTTATGTTAAGTTTAGAACACACATTGATTTGGCAATTTATGAATTCAGAAGTATACCAGAAAATAAAAATGAAGAATCAAAGCAATTACAGATGTATTTTGTCATAATTGCAAACTTTTTCCTATATTACATGTAGAACTTATCATATGAGTTTTATAAGCGCTACTCTAAGTGTTTAGGGTGAGTGAAGACCTATATATCAGCAGAGGCTCATGGAGCAAAATGAAGAACTTGTAATTTTTGAGGATAGGAAATTATGTTTACATTCAGTGTGTGAAATAATTTTCAAAACTCAAATTTTAGTAATGATTCATATCAATACAGCATAGGCACAAAACAGAGACAGAGGAACTTACGACACAAAAGAGATGTGTGCCACAATGTGTGTCTAAAAGGTAAGACACTAGGAAATCATCCTTTAGTGGCATCATTTTATGAGGGCCAGCTTTCTGTAAACTTTTTGAGAATTGATTTTTATGGTTTGTAGTCTTTGCTTAAGCATGTTTCCCTTCTGAGAAAAAAAAAAGACTTTCATAGTTAAATCTGAAAATCCAATTTATTTAATCAGAGTAGGAAATTTTATTGGTATACATATTTAGACTAACTCATTTTTCTTGAAAAACTTAGCTGCAAATTAAATTTTTTATCTTTTACCTAACTCTTCATTTTAAATTATAAAATAAGAAGTGATCCCTGATTACAGTCCTGCCATTGATTGTTTTAACATCCTTCATGGAAGTAAGAGTGAAGTCCTCCAAGTGTCTTGTTGTTTTTTGTTTGTTTGTTTGTTTGTTTTTAGTTTAGTGCTTAAAATACTTTTATTTATATATTTATTTCATTAAGAATGAATTTTTTTTTAAAGTCCACCAGTGGCAATAGATTTTTCTCATCTGAGCACATGCATCATTAAAAGAGATATAACATTTATGCTTAGTCTATATTCAGATTTCAAAATTTGAGTCATTAAGAAGATTCCATTTCAGGTTTATACATATTTGTCTATTATCATTGAATACGCATTTTTGGTTTTTAAAATGTAATATAGTTTATTTGTGGAATAAAGTTGGACATTGTAGCTCCTACTTATTGTCATCACTTGAAACATTGGCTATTTTTAGTGGAGTCTGCAGCATAAAAATGGACAACACTTTTATTTTTAGAATGTTCCTAATCTATCTTTGAAACTGATAAAGTATTCAACCACGTATTCCAGAGTTATAAAAATCTGCTCTTTGCATTATGAGACTTCCTTTAATATCCATTAAAAAAGAGAGAGAGAGATGATATTCTTTAGATAGGTAAGTAACTCAGGGTAATTTATAGCTTCAAGAACACCCATTGCACTTTCATTTGTGTGTGTGTGTGTGTGTGTGTGTGTGTGTGTACTAGTTTCCAGCTTAATAGTATGCCATTGTTAAACCATCTTTAACATCTTACTGATTAGATATTTGCTTCAGGTCTAGCCTCTTAGGAGTTTCCCACAGAGCTGTAAACTAAACTGTTTTCAACACTTTTATTCAGATTCTGATGCTAACATTTAAAGTATATAACAATCATGTTGAGGATGTTTTCTGTTTAAAGTAACATTTTACAGAAAATAAGAAAAAATAATTTTACATAAATTTTATCCATTATACAGAGGAAACTCATTGGGTCTTCTGGATAAAGATAAAAGACTCAATTTTGGTAGAATTTGTTTGAAGGAAAATGTTATAATATATGTTTTCTGAAAATTTCTATCTGCATCAGATCATGTTTAATAAAGCAAATATAAAACATAGCTATTCTTGAAAACTTTAAATATGCATATGACACTTTACCTGTTTCCCACTAAACTTTCTCTTTTCATCTTCTTCCTTCTACTTTATTATTCTTACATTCCAAAATTCTGAACACTGAGGGTTGTTCAACATGACATGCCTTTTTATGTCTCCATATATTTTAATCTACTGATCCTGTGACATGAATGCTCTATTTTCAAGTGGCCTTTTCTCTCTAATGCTCCAACTTTCAATACCTATGCAATATAATTGTGAAGATACATTTTCTAGTTGCCCTACATTTGGCAACTAGGATTCAAGGATAAAGAAAAAGAGACAGTAAATACTCCATCTTCCAAAGAAAGAACCATCAAAACATTTTAACAGTCATAAACATTTATGAGAAATTACACAAAGATGATTACACTAGGTTTCTTACCCCACAACCATTGCCCAAGCTTCCCACTCATCTTTGTTTATATAGATGACAGAGAAGAATAAATGGAGAATCATATTACTTGGGGGTTTCTGAGCTAGTTCTTTTCCCATGCCTAAGACAATCACTCTTATATATTGAGATGTCTAGAGGCAAGGGAAATGAAATCTTGATCCCTGGCAGGAAGTTTGATAAACTGAGAAATCAGCAGTTTAGCAAAGCTGGGGAGAGCATGGGGTGAGGGCTCATAGGACAGCTTGATATGTATCATGTGATTTGGGGCAATGACTATGATCACAGAGACTGGTGTTTTCTTCTTTGCTGGAGATGTTTGAGCATGAAATGTTGGTTTAAGCAGCCCACACTATCAGAATGAGAAGGGATGACCACCAACCCTGAGTTAATTAACAGCCTATATATAGGAAGAAGAATTGGAAGGCTTTGGAAGTCTCTGAAAATATTCTTATTGAAGACAATATTCTTATTCAAGAATATTTTCCTTGTGAATGTATTACTCATGAATATTTTCTTATAGAAAATATGCAAAATTATTTCAAAAATATTTTTGGAATGTATTATTCACATATCTTTTCCTGAATGTATTAAAATTGTATTCAGTTAATATATTTTGATTATATTGTCAATGAATATAGTCAACATATATCCCTATATTCTAATAATGTATACATTTATTGAATTTGTAGTGAATAACACATTTGTTGAGTTTTATACTTATGGTGGTCTTATTATTTATATATATTCTTTGTTTCTGGATGCACTAGCAGAGAACTCTGATAGACAAATTAACAACACAGTAAAACCTTGGTTTGTGAGCATAATTTGTTCTGGAAACATGCTTGGAATCCAAAGCACTCATATATCAAAGAGAATTTCACATGGGCCCAGTTGTGATCATGTGACATTTGGCATCACGAACTACTCATACTGCAAGACATCACTCATTTATCAAGTTAAAGTTTATTAGAAATCTTTGTTCATCTTGTGGAACGCTCACAGAACAAGTTACTCACAATCCAAGGTTTGTACTTAAAATGTTATTATCAAAAAGAGAATGAACACTGGATACTAGAAGTTGAGAGAGGACAGGTCCTTCTACAATGAGATCCTATCCCCCCGCCTCCCACTCAAGAAGACTGGAGTTACAAGCCTAGTGAAAACTGGCTACATTTCTTCACCCACTCCACATCCAACATACAAGCATGCATAGTGCAGGGGGAGCACAGGAGATGGATTCTGAGTCAAGCTTAAGATTGATATTTTCACCCAGGCTTTCATCACAGCTTTGGGAAGAGGGATGAAGGAGCAACTTGATCTCGTCAAGTAGAAAGAGCCTAAGCTTCAGAAAACGATAGACGTCAATACTCATATATTTCCTAACTTTGTGACTTAGTCATATTATTTTCTCCTAGAGTTTTAGTCATGTTAAAAAAAGTGGACCATTAATTCTATCCCAGCTAGACACATTTGGCACATGGTTTGTTCCCAAATCGTTTATTTCTTTTACTGGTACAAAATTTCCTGACATGCTTTCTTCTGGCAATTACTTTCTCTGCTTTGAAGTGGGGATTCCAAGATGATGAAGATACTGTGACTGTTGTCAAGGAGATGACAGAGTAATAAGAAAAAAATTGTAGATAATTAATTTTTAGAATACAACGTTAAAATAAAGCTAGTTGTGATGATAAAAAGAAAAGAGGAAAAAGCAATTGCCAGAAGAAAGCATGTCAGGAAATTTTGTACCAGTAAAAGAAATAAACGATTTGGGAACAAACCATGTGCCAAATGTGTCTAGCTGGGATAGAATTAATGGTCCACTTTTTTTAACATGACTAAAACTCTAGGAGAAAATAATATGACTAAGTCACAAAGTTAGGAAATATATGAGTATTGACGTCTATCGTTTTCTGAAGCTTAGGCTCTTTCTACTTGACGAGATCAAGTTGCTCCTTCATCCCTCTTCCCAAAGCTGTGATGAAAGCCTGGGTGAAAATATCAATCTTAAGCTTGACTCAGAATCCATCTCCTGTGCTCCCCCTGCACTATGCATGCTTGTATGTGTTATTGGCATATATTAATCTAGTTCAAATCTGCAAGCAGTATTGTCTTCTTGCCGTGTCCTAGCACCTGGTGATACAGAAGTCAAAAGAAAGTGTTTCTTACAAAGTAGAGTAGAGAAGAACATGGGAAAATCTATATGAAACTTCAGTAGTATAGATATATGTTTAAAGTATATGGTTGTTCAGATGAATGCTTGCTCAGACACGTGGTAATATCCCAATTTCAGCATGCAGTGTGCACCTTTCTTATCGAACTTGTATTGAACTCTTATCGAACTTTCTTTCTTGTAGAACTACTGCCTATCTGAATCTGGAACATAAATAGGGATTAGATAGTTGAAAGTGTAAAATTATCTTTTAAGTCAAGTGTTGGTAGATATTTTCTGTAAGGAAAGGCCAGAGTGTAAATATTTTAGGATTTGAAGGTCATACAGTCTCGATTGCAACTACTCAACTCTGCCAATGTAGTGTGAAAGCAGGCATAGACAAGGCATAGGGAATGAGTTTAGTCTTGTTCCAATAAAACTACAAAAACAGGAAAAACACTGACCTCTGTTTTATGCATAGACATTAGTATAAAGCGTAGCTAAATATAGTTTGCAAAGAGATCTAGAAGCAATTAGCCATTAATGGTAAGTTTTGTGAAAGTTTAAGAAGTAATGAGAGCTAAAATAAGGTTTTCACATTGAAGGCAGACCAGGATAAGCTTTATTTGTCACTTTAAGCAGTTGGAACTTTTGCCAATAAATCAGGGTGAGAAAGGATAGCTAAAAGGTAGTGTTGATATCTGAAGCAGAATCAGCTAGGAAGATTTAGAAATGAGTAACTTCACCTTATGCTGTACAACAATGGTGAAGAGAGTAGAAAAGGTTGGGAATACTCACGTTAAAAAATCTCAGTAGCTAAGCTTTTCCATTTAAGTAGGACCACAATGTATGCCAGGATGACATTGAGGCGGTTAAATCAGGGCTATGGCATGGCCATATTTCCTTTAGATATGCTATTCTTGGGAGCTTATGGACACTTACTTATGGGGATCAAATGAATAAGAAAAATTCTGAGATGGTCCAAGTGAAAGATGATGAGAAATGTTATAGGGCAAGAATGGTGAGAATGGTAAGGACAAACAAAAATTATTAATGTAAGTTTTGCTGAATGGGTAATTCATAGTCATCAGGGAAGATGGAAACAACACGATACAGTCTTTGTATTTTAACTTGAGCTGATATTTGCATATTCAAAAAGGTAAAAAATTCAGCAATGGAGGAAATTGGGTATATGTGTGTACAGGGAATTCAATGACTTCATTGTTGAAAATGTTGACTATTTTCATATTAACTAGATAATATAAAACAAATCAATGGCAATAAAATTAGTGTTCCTCAATAGGAAAAACAGACTGCTTTCTGGCGGAACCGCATACTTGATTTTCCTGTGAACTCTTGCTTTTTCAAGTAAAAAATTAAGGTTGGAGAAATGTTGTGTTCATATACTTGTCTTTTTTCTGGAATATTAGACTTCACTTGAGGCAATGTCAATGTTGAGGTATCAGTTCTTTCCCTTGAAAAGATAAATGTTGCATCACATCTAAATCATGATTTTTTTTTTCTCACAGTGGGGAAAGGGAGGCAGAGGCAGAGAAAGAGAAAGAGAAAGAGAAAGAGAAAGAGAAAGAGAAAGAGAACAAATAGAGATAGAGATGTGCACTATGGAGGAATGAGTCAAAGGGATTTGAAGAATGACTTTGTATTCCCATGTAGTTAATTATAAATTTCAGGGGCAGAAATTTGACAATGACTTTAATAAATGTTGTGATTTTGTACATATCTATTTGGACATATGCTTCTAGCTGGATGTCACTAAAACATTTGGTTTCTTCTTTCCTTGGCAGCACAGAGCTATTCAGCGCTAAGTATGACAAGAGTGATTGGTAGAAGGTCTTTCAAAGGATTTAAAGCCATCGCTGAGGGAAGAGTGAGAAGGAAATTCCATTTGTAAGAACCAAAGAAGAACAAAATCCCCATTAAGGATTGAGATTTGAACATCACTTAACTGTGTCTCCTATCTGGTCTCATGTATCACTTGAAACGTATTGAAACTTCAAGCACAAAGTGTGATAGGGTAAGATTAAAGGTCTAACAAACTTACATATCCTTTCTAGAATGAGTTTCCAGGGAGGATAGCTAAGATCACGATTCATCTTGATGTTTCTTTGTAGTTATTGTGTTGGGGCATGAAAATCATACAAGTCTTTCCATTTTACTTATTATTTGTAGGCATCATGCTTATATTCATAGCTTACAAAGTTGCTTGAAAGCATGATCCAGAGTGGGAATACCTCTAATGTCAGAGAATGATGTCAGAGACCAGAACAGGTAAACTTTTTTATCTTTCTCAACACATCACCAGTAACTGAATGCACAAAGAAAAGTTGGATACTTTGGGATCATTACTTTTGAATTTTTCAGGGTTTAGATAATAAAGCATTTATATCACTTCCTCTTTTCCTTTAATATATTTGTCTTGAGGATTAAAAAATGTCATCCATATGCATAATAATGAGGCCATTTGAATTACATTTGTTTCTATACATTTTATATATTTATAAAAGCTCTAACTTTATTCTTCAAAACTTTGAAGTAACATAATTACACACAATTTTTTTTTCCTTTTCACAATTTAATATCATGTTAGGTGAAAATTCAGGAAGTAAGGCTAATACAGATTTAAATCTTTAAATCTAGGAAAACATGATTAGTAACAAAAAAATAAAGTATAAAGCATAGGATAAAGCATATGATTAATTTAGCTAGGATGTCAAGAGTCAAATTCCTGACATTCCAAGCTGTGACCTTGAGTCAGCTGTGAACTTGAATAAGTGATTTTACCTCTCTCTGTCTTGTGTTATCCATTTATAAAATCAGCTACTTCCCATGAGTGCAATGTAGATTTGATGAGTTATTAAATATAAATCACTTAAAAAGCCAGACAGTACATATTAAGTACTGAATAAATGTTACCGATTTTCAACTATTAGCTATTAATATCCCTTTTCAATAGAAAATAACTGAGAAAAATCCATTGTCTATATTTCTTCTATTGTTTTCCATGGAGTACAGTGTAATATAGTTTATAATAGTGACTAGGACATGCACAGATACCAAATTTCAAAATTAATGCTCTAATAAAGAAAACACTGTTTCACAGAGAAATTAACCTAAACTGTTTTCATGTAAACTTTCATGAAATGGCTGATGTTTTTATTCAAAATAAAGTGAAGCGTTGACATATTTTCTTGGTTAATATAGTCTCAAATCTTTATACTGAAAGTGAGATCTTTATACTGCTTCTAGCTCCTGTTCTTGCTAGAAATTATCTAGATTTATAGTAACCAGTATGTTAAAAAAAGAAATACATATTAAATATCTATTTAAGTATGAAGACACATAGATATCTGTAATTATGAAGATGTTTGGAAGCTTCTGTCCCCAATTCAAACTAAATATAAACACATTCTTTTTCTCTCTCTAATATTATATTAAAAATTATTACATTAATATAATAATTACGGAGATAGATACACATATATGTGTGTATGTGTGTGTATACCATGCACTTTATATGTGTATATAAACTTTATATATACACATATATGTATATATCTTTAATTGACAGATAACCTCAATCATGCCTCAGTGTTCGGGGATAATCCAACAGAAAATTACTGAAAACAACTTGCATTTTGGAGGCCAAGAAATAATCTAAGATTATCCAAATTAAAATGGGAGCATTTCTTTGGTTGCTTGCTTGTTTGTTTTAACACAGGCATCTATGGCAGCTGTGTTGTTCTTGCTGCATTTCAAATTCTATAAATACAATGGCATCAGTGTAGATGACTGGGTTCTCTCCTCTCCTTGTTGCTCTATTTCCTTTAATTTTGTAGTGTGACTGGACAGATCTCCTTGTATATAAGCCAGTTTAAACAGAACTGTCAACAGATCATGTTTCATAAAGACACAGTTGGAGTCATCATTCTGTGCAAACTAAAGGAACGTCTCTGCCTGTGGATGTGAATGGAGGGCATTACTTTGATATTAGCTTAGTTTTAAATCTCTCTTAGATTTACCAGCCTTCCCAAAAGAATCAGTCATCTCTCAGGCTCAACCAGAAGATACACATGTAACTCTCCTCTCCATGACTTTACATTGCCTTTACTGCCCAGGTGACATGAGGGGAAAAGGACCCGGATATTGAGATGTGTAGCATGACTTTTTCTATATCTCATTTAAGTAGGTCCCTTTCCAAAACATTTCCCTTCTTAGTAGGAATATCTGAAGAGAGGGGTTGCTATGGCTTTTTATCAGTTTTTATTTTTTTAGGGATGAAAGGAACCTGGTTCAACAAAAACCTTTACCTGGTGAAGTCCCTGGTAACAGAGTATAGTTTAAAAATGCTCCTGAGGAGGGGGTTAGAATAGACATCTAGAAACTTAGGCTGACAGATTTATAGTAGAAGAATAACCTTGATATTTTTGGTTCCTCCAGTATAGATTACGAAAAATATTGCTAAATCTCTAAAACACCTTTACAATAACCTAAGTGCTTACAGTTTTATACCAGTGTATCTCAGTTACCGAACCGGAGCAAAAGCATTTCTCTTGTGTAGAAAAATTGGATGACTGTGGCTTCACAGCAGATTTGCAATTATTAATATTTATGCCAATAATAGCTTCACAGTGCATCTATTAATATATATGGAAAAATAATGCACATAGGCATGTAAAATTGGAAAATAAACACATAACAAAAGAGATACATCTATCGAACAGATGATATATACATGCACATCAAATAAAGCAATAGCTGTAGTGACCATGATGTTTAATTCTCATTTTAAAATTGGCTACATTATTGACAACCTGAAATGGCGATGGGCAGTGAGGCTAGAGGGAAAGTCTCAATCAAAGTCTAAAAATAAAGGCTATGTACACAGTGGATTTCTTTTTGCTTTCGTACTCTTAAATCGCAGAAATTTATACACTTAAGTAGCCATCTGTTTTCTTCAAGTAGAACTCATTCTCTTTTCTCTTTTTCTTACCCTGAAAACAGCTGTCAGCCAGGAAGGAAGAGCTGAAATTTATTGCTCACATCGCATGAAGCGTGGGACAGACTTCACTGCTCCTTCAGACTCAAAGGGGTGCCTGGTTTGCTCAAAACTTTGCCTCTTACAAGGTTACCTGTGTTTTGTCTGGTGGATCATCAGCCTTTCCTTTTTTCCTCTCTTGTGCTTTTCCCTTTTTCTTTTTCTGATAATCCAATTTGTGGATGACTAGGTTCTGTGTTAGGTTCTGTGATAATTCTCTCAAGAAATATTGAAATGCTAGTAATTGGCAATTAGTCACTATTCGCGTGTTTGAAATGTAGCCATTATTTTGAATTTGAAAACCATAGGTTAATTTTTAGGCCTCTATTTTGCTGGGGGCGGGGAGTTGTTTGTTTGTTTGTTGAGTCCTTTTGGTTTTGTTTTCTGGGTTTGTTTTTGTAATTGTTCACTCAGTTTTTTTCTGAGGCATGGAACAGTTCTCCCAGGTATTTTTTAAACTGAGCTAAAATCTGCACGCAGTTAAATATACAAATACTAAGTGTACAATTTGTAAATTCTGACAACTGTACATACCTGTCTAATCAACACCATTTTTTTGTTCCTCTTCTGGTCAGACCATGCATGCCATAGACAAAGGCTATTTTTTGAAAACAATATCTTAATGCTTATTTATTTTTGAAAGAGACAGAGACAGAGTGTGAGCAGGGGAGGGGACAGAGAGAGAGAGGAAGACACAGAATTTGAAGCAGGCTCCAGTTTGTAGGCTCTGAGCTCTCAGCACAGAGTCCAATGCAAGACGTGAACTCACGAGCTGCAAGATCGTGACCTGAACCAAAGTCGGATGCTTAACCGACTGAGCCACTCATGTGCCCCAGACAGAGGCTATTTTGAGTTTTGTTACCTAAATTTATTTTGCCTGGTTTTAGCATTTCATATAAATGGGATCATACAGTGTGCATGTATTTTTTTTCGTATCTTGCTTCTTTCTCGACCAGCATGTCATAATTAAAATTCCATATCACTTCATAATTCACTGATGCCAGGTAGCCAACTAAGAAGGATGGTTTAGCTTTAGCATAACAAGCGTGAACATAGAAAGGTAAGTTTGAAGCATATTTGCGACAGCTTAATAAACAGCTAAAGCAAAGACGTGAGTATGAAGGCTATTATAATCAAACATAGTGCATGGTCAAAAATGAAGAGAGAATGTAAAAGAACAAAAAAAGAATGGGTTAAAAAAATACACAGAAATTTATGACTTCAAAATAGTTGTGGTGGACTCAGACCCGAAGCTAGCTTAAACAATCAATCAACTCACTAGCCAGAGTGGAAACACGGAGCTATTGATACCAGAATTTGGAAGTTTTTCCACAAGCTACAATCATTCAACTGTAACTGAACCAGGTTGAGAAAAGTAATTATGAACTTACCCATACTGTACTGGTGGCATCGAGCAGACTTACTAGCAGCAACATAGACAGAAATGTCATTTATTTTCTGACTTTAAAGTCTGACCCAGAGACCCAGATCTCTACTAACTGGAAAACCAGATAGTTATCATTATGCTGTACAATTGATACAGTTTGAAGGGATTTTTTTGCACTCTTGTTCATATAGTTTTATAGCCATTTGGGAATTGCAATGCTAAGAAATCAATGCAGCAGGGAGTCAGGGAGACTGAAAGTGGTGAAGAAGGCTATAGTGTTGCAACCTAGGAGAACTTTCATCCAAAATAAAGCACTTTCAGCGGGGTAGAAATGAGAACATTTTTGGAAATAGTACATTCTCAGCATCCTGCTATCCCTTATTTTAGATTATCAGAAAACCAAACAATGGTTTTAGTTAGAGCTTAGTACAGAAAACCTGTATTCTATGGATGCTGTTGGCTTATGGGAATAGGGCAGAACTCTGCATCCTACAAATCAGCTTTTAAGTCCAAATATGAGGAGGGGATTGAACCAGTGCTTACATGACCAGATAAGGCACGATTCTCACATCTCAATTAATGAAGTGATGCACCTGAATAAATCTCTTCTTGGTCACTCTATAATGAAGAAATTGAAGGGGGAAAAAAAAGCAAAAGTTCCTATGAAACTTTATGTAAGGTGAAGTAAAGAAAACATTATCATGAAGATTCAAGAGAAAAGCAAATATCTGAAAATTATCTATTGTAGAAACTCAAAGAAAATTAAGATTTTTTTTCATAGAACAAAGTGGCCTTTGTAAAAGAACATAAACTAGTAAGCACAAAATAGGTAGCCTGCCTAAATCCAAGAACTTTCAGGTGTAAGATGTTGAAATCCACTTCCAACAAGACTGAGGTGGAAAAAAAACACATGGGAGATTTTATGAAAGGATCCAGGTTGTGCCAGGGAATTCAAGGGTAGCAAGCCCTCAAAGGAACTCTGGGCAATGGAAAATATCTGGAACCTCTAGCATGATAGTCATTCCGTCTGTCCTTCAAGTATACGTTTTTCACATTTGTTTCACTTTTGTCTCCACAGAGCAGTTGCCCATGCAACACAAGCCTAATAATGTTCTGACCAACACAACTTGGAGCTCTAGAGCAAATATCACTCACCAGATATCACTTCTCTATCAGACCTTTATATTCCCACCTCAGTCATCAGATATGGGCTGTCCTGGGCAGCATGTGACTTTCAGGAAGGCAGCTCTCTATAGTTGAGATGAATCACGAAGGAGTCAAGCCACTAGTGCTTTCTTGAAGGGGAATGTGGATGAAGCATCTCTGTGACCACCACAGTCCACCCCCTGTGCCTCTTGGATCTGCTTTTTCATACACTTTTCAGTGATCAGCTCTTCCATGAATCCATGGGGCTCTTTTCTGGAAGGAAATCAGAAGAGAGAGGTTAGTTGAATGAACTACAGATTCAGTACTGTGGGCCTAGCTGACACTCAGATTCTTTTCTCCACTATCAGCCTCTTGCACCTTCATGCTCAGCTACCACTTCTGCTGGCTTCCAGGTTGACTTAATAATTAGGCCCAGACCCTCATCTCTGAGGGTCTGACCTCCTTATCATTACAACTTTTCAGGCCAGGTTGCTGTATTTGTCTTTTTATAGTCACAATTGGGGAAGGAATTACCAAGGGGCACCTATGTGGACTACCTGGCTTCCATACATAGTCTTAGCTTCTCTCTCCTTTTTCAAAAAAATTTTTTAAATTTATTTTTGAGACAGAGAAAGGCAGAGCATGAGCAGGGGAGGGGAAGAGAGAGAGGGAGACACAGAATCTGAAGCAGGCTCCAGGCTCTGAGCTGTCAGCATAGAGCCTGATGCGGGGCTTGAACTCACAGACCGTGAGATCATGACCTGAGCTGAGGTTGGATGCTTAACCGACTGAGCCACCCAGGTGTCCCTAGTCCTAGCTTCTCTTACCTTTTCATAATGATTGGCAACAATTACCACTGCTAAGATGGTTACTTAACTTTTTATCTACTTGTCTCTGGCACAAGGAGCCCAATGTACCCAGAAGGCAACTATAATTTTTAGGTAAGTCGGACACTTGCTGTTTGCCCTGGCGAAAAACATGAATCTTTTAGAAACCTAAAGACTACTGTAAAGAGCCCAGGGTTGCAAGGATAGGAAGTAGAAAGTCCTTTAGTGTGTCACTGGAATAATGGCCCCTAGTAATCCTCTTGCTTCCTGTCCTTGTATTACAGAAACATGTATCTTTCTATTGGGACACAGAACCATATAAAGGTCTTTGAGTCAGTGTATATCCTGCCTACAAGGTGATGACATCCCATTTTCAAAGAATATTGCCTACAGACTGCTGACTCACATATGTATCAGCCATTGCTTCAATTGTATATCAGGCCAGTAGATCCTGACTCGTATAGTATGTAACCAGATCAGTGGGTCCCATGGTCATGGGCCTACTCATGTCCTGAAAAGTGTGCCTCTTGGACTCAGAAAATATAAGGTGGAATCCAAGCCAATGGATTAAACACTCTGCAAACCCTCAAATAGTGGTGTTTGTTGAAGTCTTGAGTCCAAGAAAGGCAAATTCATATCCAGAATATGTACTTGTTTCTATGAGACCAAACTGCTGTCCCCTTCAACAGTGGCTGGATTGCCTCCTAGAAAAATAGTGCCACACTGGGTCTCAGTGCTTACCTTTATTTCTAGTAGACTAGATTTGACAATGGCAGTAACTAGATCAGTCTTGATAAGTGAGTGTCCATTCAGTCAGGCCCATACATCTTCTCCACTTCTGCCATACTGACAACATCTTTCTTGTGCCTATTGTTAGTCCTGGAGTGGTCAATGGCAGCAGCTGGTAGATATTAATCTACCCAGTGATTTTGTCCTCTTCGTTGTTTAATATCTGTAGTAGAATGTCCTTTGGTGGTTGTTAACATGTGATAGACATATCTTCACATATTGTGCCGATTCCACTGTGTTATCTTCATGCCTCTCCCCCTGAATTCCTTACTTCTTCCAATCCTTTTCTTTCCAGGCCCTTGACCAACTGACCAGGCCATTTGAAATTGCCATATGACCATATATTTGATAATCGTAGGTTCCCTTTGTTCTACATAAAGTAGATGACATGATGCTGCTCCTGAAACTGCCCACTGGGAGCATTTTTACTAAACTCTATCTTTCAAGATCACCCCTGAAAGGAGCATAATTCAGCCACCTTCCATTTTTAATCTAGGATTGTTGAAGTGCTGTGTTCAAATTTAAGCCAAATTAAAAAAGAGATGGGGTTTCAAAAGAGACTTTCATAAATTTTTTTTTTGGGGGGGAGGGGCAGATGGAGAGGGAGAGAGAGAGAGAATCTTAAGCAGGTTCCATGGCCCAGCATGGAGCTCGATGCGGGGCTCAATCTCATGACCATGAGATCCTGACCTGAAATCAAGAGTCGCCCAGGCGCTCAGACTTTCATAAATATTAAGTCAAGGAACAAAAAAGCCAAAATAAGAATTATAGATATTTTAGTTAGAAAAAAGAGAAATAAGAACAAAATAATAATTCAAGAAATACTATAATCAATTCTAAAACCCTAATCGTTTCCTACATGTTAGTATTTTTGAAAGAATGAAAAAAGAAGCTTAAATGCCATAGTTTAATTGGCAGGACTTTTATTTTCATAGTGAATATAAAATAGTGGCATGTTATACCCCTGATGGGGGTATAGAATTGACAAAACTGGGTAAGTGAAGAAAAGAAGCTATTAAAAAAAGGAAAGAAACAAAATTAAAAAGACTGAATTTTCAATCTATATCCAGATTGAAAAGAACTCTCACAATAAGTAGAGATCACAGCCTAGAATTTAAGTTACATGAGATCAGGGACTTTGTTTACTACAGTATTGATAGCTCCAAGAATGTTGCCATGTATGTAATAGATATGAATAAATATTTTCAATTAATTGCATAAATTCTGACATCAATTTAAATTGTAAATATATGTATATATGTATACGTATATACGTATACATATGTATATATATGTGTATATATATATATATATATATATATATATATATATATATGTATATACATATATATATATATAAATTCTTCCAAGCAGTTTAGCATATGATTTAAGAGTACTCTGGAGCTAGAATGTCTGGAATTCAAACTCTGATTCTGCCATTGTCATAAATACTTGTAAATATTATTGGTAACTAATTCTCTTTTTCTCCAGACCATGTGATAGGATTATAATTTTGTATCATCATATTTGTAGTCAAGGCCATGTGACTAGTTTTGTCCTATATGTTTGGCCAGTGTATGTCACTTCTGTTTGAGTCATTTGATTTCCAGTACAAGGCCTTTATGAACTTTCTTTCCCTACATTGGACATGGAAGCACAAGTTGGGCCATCAGATCAAAGTATTTGAACTCTGAACCACCACCAGGAGCATAGCTGCCTTGAAAAGCTATCTGCTTCTGCACCATACTTTTATAAAAAGGTACCCTTTGTGGATTTCTGGCGTTAGTTACTACAACATAATTTAGCCATATTGACTAATAAGGAACATATACATTGAGTGACATTAGGTAAGATATTTATCCTTCTACAACTTGGTTTTTGTGTCTTCAAATGGCTAATGATTGTACATATACTTCAAAGTTTTTCAAGGACTAGATATCCTAATCTAAATAAAGTAGACCTGTAAGTTCCTTGCTCATATTTAGAGCTTGTTAGGCAAAGAAGCATTTTATAAGTATAGGAAAATTATCCACATGGCAGGAAAATGAGATTGGCCATAATTTAAGAATATAATGAAGTGATATGTTCAGAATTAAGAAGAAAATAATCTGCTCCTTCAATAATTTTACCACAAATGAACTTGTCTTTCACACGTGAAGGCCACAAAAATATTCTCATATATTAGAACACGGAAATTATAGACACTTGGGAAAACTTCCTGAAAACAGATTGAGACAAAAGCAAAGAGGTTAATCAAGATTAATAATTCAAGATTAAGAGAATTATAAAAATGGCTTATCTAGACTTAACTTACCTCATTTGAATCTCAGTCTAATAAATCCTGGTAGGTGGTATTTTGTAAGCATTTCAGTTGGATTCCACATCTCAGGGGTAAAATTTAGTTTGAGCCGACTTTGCACACAATTTCTTCTTCTCCTTCAAGGAATTATTGGAAAGAAGAGAGCAAAGATGTATTTTTGAGTCGGTATTAGCACTAAATTAAAAAATATTTTGATTAGAAGCATGTTAAAAGCTAAGAATGTTTTATGTGTGTAGTAGGTTGAATAATAGCTTCCCGAGTGTCCTTGTCCATCCAAATCCCCAGAATCTGTGACCGTTATCTTATACAGCAAAAGCAAGTTTGCAGATGTAATCAAGTGAAAGATTTTGAGATGGGCAGATGAACATGGGTTATCCAGGTGGGCCCACTATAAGCAAAACAGTCCATGTAAGAGGGACACAGGAGGAGTTGACGTCAGACAGAAGACAATGCAACTATCAAAGCAGAGGAACAGGGAATGAAGTTTGAAGATGCTACACTTCTAACTTTGAAAATGGAGGAATAAGGCCAGGAGCCAAACAATGTAGACGGCCTCCGGAAGCTGGAAAGGACAAGGATATGGAATCTCACTACAGCCTCAGAGAACACAATCCTGGTCACCCATTTTAGACTTCTAACATCCAGAATGGGTATGTGTTGTTTTAAGCCACCGTCTGTGGTAACCAGAAACAAATATGTGTTATTTTGAAAGATGGTTTCTAATGATGCCACTGAGTTTTGTTTTGTTCTTTTAACAGTTGGTTTTGAGCTTGTTGGTTGTTAATCAACATCTTGTGTCGTTGAAATATTTTTGAATATTCAATTTTCAGTAATATAAGTAGTATGGTATCTTTGCCATTTTACCTTTTTAGTTCTAAAACTTATTTTCTCATTTTCATGAGCAAAAATAATCATACATAGCTAACATTTTATATTCCTTTCAATTACAATGCCTGTGTGACTCTACAATTTACAGTAGTATTCATGTAACACTAATAAACAAACATACTTAATAGATCAAAAATTAAATTAAAATCGAAGAGACAGAACACATGTGAATAGAATATCTAATACCTTCAGCACTTCACTGGGCCATACTGTAGACCCCCTGCAATTTTGCTTCTTGCTTAGAAGCCATTATATTAGATAACTGGTACAGATCACTTCCTACTGTTTAATGATTCTCTCCTTTTTCTACTGTGAGATGTTAATGCCAAATGTAGTACAGATTTACTTAGATGCTATGGGGTATGGTACTGAATAAGCAATGTGACTAATCCTCATTGTGTATTCCCAAGCTGACTCTTAATACTCTATTTTCATGTCTCTTGAGCACTATAGCTTATTAAAACTGACTATTTTTGCAATGTTTCAGTGAAGGGTATTATGATGCAATGCATTTTCTTTCTCAATTTGCAAAGGTGATGAACTAAAATTATATGATCATTTGGCTAATGACATTAATTTATCTGTGTGAATATATATTTTTGAAAAATCACATGCTGTTATGGTAGGAAATGAGATTAAGTTTCTCACATTTTGAAAAATCAGATAATATACATGCCACAACCAAAGAGACATTTTGTTGAATGAGTCTGTTTTAATCTCACTATGATGGTGCCAATCTTGTGGTTTTTCATATTAGAGTGAAATGTAGAACAGAGCTTTTGTATTTCTAAAAATCCTGGGTTTCTTTCAAAGTTTCTGGCCTCCAGACACCCCAAGTGACCTAACCCATCATCACAATGGGCTTTAATTTAAATGAAAGAGGAAAAACAACCCATAGTTGCTGCCATTAATGAGATGGCTCCAACTATCTGCCAACATTGAATAATTTAAATGCAAAATGACTTAAAAAGGATGGTGGTGTTTTGAAATTTAAAACATCTGCTAAAACCTGCATTTCACAAAGGGCCCTAGTAACCTCCCATAGCATGACCAAATTCCTGCCAGTAATATTAAGGTCAGTAATAACAAAGACAGAAATAACAGGCAATCCCCATTAATGCCTCTTTGCCTTCAACCTTAAACTTGACTTCTTTTTTTCTTAAAATGAGTTATTTTGCTACCCTGGGATCCAATTATGTCTACAGACTATTACAGGTTCCATCTTGCAATCAATACCCAGAAATCATCTCTCTTGCAGAAGATTCACACAGACGTTGGTTATCACAAAATATTACATCGAACTCATACAAAGAGTAGGAATGTCTGACAATGGCCTTGAAACTTTGCCTTTAGCTGCATGAAAAATGATCCAATGGAATCTGGAGGGGAATGGCATGCCATGGTGCTCTGGCAACCTTACATGTTGTCTACCCAGGCCATGGATGCAAAGGCTTGAAGCACTATTATCTGAATCTTAGCAGATTGCCTTGCGGTCCCCTCTGAAAGGGAGAATATCAGAGGCTTGTGAGGTACCACCTGTGGGCTATCTCTCACTTGTCCCCCTTTCCCCTGGGAGGCCATTGAGGCAGTTTCTCATTGTCCCCAGGGTTCTGAAGAAGTATCTCCCCTCCACTTAGAGTATAGCTGCAAACACTAAAACCAGCGAGCTGCAGTTGAGAATTGATTCTCAGCAGATTTTCTTACAACCAGCACCGCATCCATGTTGTTCTTCTTGTTTCAAATGTCATCCTTTTTGGCATGTGGGATATGGATATAAGGAGGTGGTAGCTTTGATTATTTCTTCCTTTCACTGGATACATTAAGTAATAAACTGAGTCTCAAAGTGGCTGTTGTATCTTTACTGGCTGAACTGTCAGACTTGGCCTCAGCCTTGCTTACATAGGACCGTGACCGATATTTTTCTAACAGAAGTGACTGCAATGACATTTAGCTCCTGTGGAACTGAAAGGGATTCAATTCTCAAGATGCCCTTATTTTCGGACAATTCCTGAAAACAAGTAGAAGCCAATCCACACTGCCTGGCATCCAAATCTGGAACTTATGTGTGTTCCTCCATGGATCAGATTGCTTGCCTAGTGGATCATCCAGTCACCAGCATGGCCCTCTAAAGGATGATGAGAATATGGGCAAAACATGCCTGTTTTCCCTTTGCTGGGTCTTGGCTTCTGGACTTCTCCTTTTTCCGGTTCATTCTATTTAAGGTTTGGAAATTTTCCTGACATCTAAGGAATGAGGGGTAGTGACCCTGATGAAGTAGACATTTTAGAACACTAATGGTTAAGGAAACAAGCCATTATGGGCTGAATTGTGTCCTTCCAAAATTCATATGTTGAAAGTCTAACTGTAAGTACCTCAGAATGTGACTGTATTTGGAGATAGGGTCTTTACAAGGTAATTAAGAAGAAATGAAGTCATTTGGGTGAACCCTAATTCAACTGACTGGTGTTGAAATGAGAAGAGGGAATATGGACACATAAGGAGACATCAGACAGGTATGTGCATAGAGGACCAACATGTGAAGAGGCAGCAAAAGGGCAACCATCTGCAAACTGAGAAGAGAGGCCTCTGAAGGAATCAAACCTGCTGATAAATTGATCTTTGTGGGACACAAACACATTGATGTTTTTTTTTAAAAAAAATTTTTTTAACGTTTATTTATTTTTGAGACAGAGAGAGACAGAGCGTGAACAGGGGAGGGGCAGAGAGAGAGGGAGACAGAGAATCCAAAACAGGCTCCAGGCTCTGAGCTGTCAGCACAGAGCCTGACGCGGGGCTCGAACTCACAGACCGCGAGATCATGACCTGAGCCGAAGTCGGACACTTAACCGACCGAGCCACCCAGGCGCCCCCACATTGATGTTTATGGGAATTCTTTATCTAATAATTGCCAGCTTCCATTTGCCTTTGAACTTAGAAAACCCAACTCACATGGAAAGGGAGACCTCGGGAGCTGGAAATGTCATGCTTCATCATGCTGACTCTTTCTTAGGTTGGAGAGTTGATTTTTAGTCTGAACTGCTGACTCTGGCCACACCATTTGTTCATCAAGTGTTTAAGGAGTATTCCTTTTGCCCTGGAAGACTTTCAGGTCATTCTCAATTCATTGGCCTGTTTTGGATATTGATATGCCCTAGAATTCTTTCTTACAGGCAAAGATGAAGTCTGTGTACCACAGGTACTATACCCTGTGGTACTGGATTAATGCCTCAGGCCATGTGGAATGGTCTGTTCAGAAACCTAAAGAGAGCAGTACATGGCTTTCTAAGGTACACCCTCGTTTGTTCAGCTGTTTAAGACCAAGATGCCAGGGCATGTTTGAAATATACAGGTAGGCTTGATCCTGCTACTTGAAGTCTTGTTGATAACAGCCTACAGTAAATGCTGAAGGAGTCAAATTAAACAGATTTTGTCCCAGCCACTCACCATCAGATTAACCACCATAGTCAATGGAGAGGTGTACTTATGAGGGAATTTCCCAGAAATCAAGATTATAAAAACTGAGGTGCAGATATTGTTGGGAGACAATCCTATATGGATGTCTTTTATTTCTGTACATCTTGGTATAGATTTCTTTCAAGGATGTTTGCACAGCAAAGAGACTTGGAAGATAGAAATAGTATCTTCTTTCAACACAAAGGGCAGATCTGTTAACTGTCCAGTACAGTGAAAGAATGTCTATGTCTGGAGCAACGGGAAGTCATGCTTAGTACCTATAATAGAATATTAGGTTCCCTAAGCTCACAGACCCTTCCCTCTTGAACAACTCACTCATGTGCAAGCTTCACCTGGCCATCTTTGCCATGCACTGTGGGAACTTGAGCCTGAGGAACTTGCTCAAGAAAATGCTGATATTCTGGCTACTGAAGTTGTTGTGTCTAATCAAGTCATTTGTGCCTCACCTGGGAATGTCATGTCTTGCTAACATCCATGAAACAGAGGCAGGCTAACTTGTCAGCTTGCAAGAAAGACAACATCTAAGACTCTTCTCAATACTGACACTCTGAGCCATGCTGTGAATATAGATACCCCAGTTCTTACTCTTTAAAAAAAAGAATTATTACAAAACCTGTAGAGACTATATCCAGTTATTACCTAATATTACCTCAAGTAGAAAACTAAAAGAAACTTGCTTTAAACTCCCTATGAATATGTCCATCTTTGGGATTTTTAAAACTCTTTCTTTGACACTTTTATATAAAAATATGATTTGATTCATTTACAGCAAGATATGGAGAAAGGAGTAGCCCCTGTTCTTTGGGAAATAAGCCTGTAAGAAAGTGAGCAAGAAGCATTATTGAATAATATAATAGAAAGAGTGGGATGTCTATTGATATAAAGGACTCCGGGAACTGGTGCAAAGGGAAAAGGTCCCCAAACCTCTATCTCTAATACAGCTTGTTTTTAATCTGCAGGCCCACATATTGAGGGTCATATTCATCCTGGTTGCATTGGCACCGTTGCAAACATGTGAAATACACTGTATGAGCCAATTAAAGCTTCTGTCCCATACACTTAAGCACCATCTGTTTGAACTGGCAATCCTTGCTCCAGCCCTGGTCTGATGGACCTCCAACCATCCAGCAATTAAGCTCCTCTTTCCCTCCCTGCTCCAGGGAATTAGCCATCCACCCTGATTAACCACCACTGCCTGTGCTATATCACTTATTAAATTTTTTTAATATCATAACTGACTAATTATTAACTTAGGGATCATACTGAAATCTCAGTTAATATATCCAAAATCAATATCCTTATATTCCCTCCAAAACATATTGTCCTCCTCCTCTGAATTCTAATGCAGGGAGAGTCACCACTAAATCCAATTCACCTGTTGTCAAAGAAATTTTTTACATTTCTCACTCTCTTCTCCACATCCAAATCTTTTCTACTCTACTTGTTATCTGTGTAATATACTTCTTACTTCCTCCTTATCCCCTTTATCACTGCCGATTTCCTTCTGTCTGTTTCACCTTCCTCCAATCCATCCATGCTCAAGACAGCTGCTGGAACAATCTTTCAAAATACAGTCTTACTTGGTTATTCTCATTTAAATTCTTCAATAGTTTCAGCATAAACTTTTCACCTGGAATTTTAAGATCTGGTATCTGATGCCCTAGTTAACTCATTTCTCACCAATCTACCACTCATACTCTTGCCCCAGCCATAGCAGACTACGTATTATTCTCTACAGTTCCATTTTTTTCTCTCTCTTTTTTAATGTTTATTTATTTTTGAGAGAGGGAGAATAAGAGGGAGAGATAGAGAGCATTAGTGGGGAAGGGGCAGAGAGAGAGGAAGACACAGAATCCAAAGCAGGCTCCAGGCTCTGAGCTGTCAGCACAGAGCCCGATGTGGGGTTCTAGCTCATAAACCATGAGATCATAACCTGAGTCAAAGTTAGACCGTTAACTGACTAAGCCACCCATGCACCCCTATAGTTGTTCCATTCTCTTAATGGAACAACTGGTCTGTTGAACAACAAAAGGTCTCTGGACCTTTATCACCAGGAACAGTTTCGTCACCTCTTCCCTGTGTTAATTTCTGCTCAACTTAAAAAAACTAGGTGGGTGGGCTCTTGGGTGGCTCAGTTGGTTGAGCAACCGACTCTTGATTTGGGCTCAGGTCATGATCCCAGGGTGGTGGGATCATGCTGAGCTTGGAGCCTGCTTAAGATTCTCTCTCTCTTTCTCTCTCTGCCCCTCCCCTCGCTTGTGTTCTCTCTCAATTTTTTTTTTAATTTAAAAAATTAGGTGAATAAAAAATATCTTTTCTCATCTGTATTGTATCATTTGTGTATTTAATTTTGTATTTGTTGTTTGCTTACTTTCCCAGCTTTTCTAGTTCTTTGTAGTGTTGGTTCATGACACATTATAAGATCTCAATAAAAGTTGGTTAAATGAATGCATTTATTCCTACTGAAATATCTTAAAAGTTAACTGTGGGCATTGTGTTAATTTTCAAAACTATGCATGACAAAGTGTTATGTACCAAAAAAATCTTGAAAACTTGATAAAGAGAATAGCCATCAAGTTTTCAACATGTCAAAGAGTGTTCATGGTAGAATGATATAAATAGAAGATCAATTAAAAACCAAAAGAAGTCCAAGCTGTGGGAAATTCTAGAAAAATATAACAAACAAATCCCTGCACCATTGTGGACATAGTCCCCCAGGATTTACATCTTCTCCCCCAAATCTTCATATATAAAAGGCCCATAAAAATTATGAAAATTTTGCATATGGAAATGAAGCTACATTCCAATAAATTATTGTCTTTAGAGTAGGTTAGGAAAATACTCACTGATTTTATAATTATTTTTAATATGTTTTAATAATAAACATTTTAGAGATAGGAAGTCCTAAAGAATAATTGTCCTAGAATGAGAAAGTGTTTGAGTATGTCAGTAGAAACTGGTTGATGATTACTCTTAAATGTTTAAAAGTGTGTCATTTGCCTTTATTTGGTACTAGTTTTAAACTTCTGTCTATATTGAGTTTAATGGACTAGAAATAAAGCTATGAAGTGGGTCGTGGTAACTAGCCATCCCAGCCCCTAACCAAAACAATTTTTTTTTTCTGGGTGGGGAGGGGGAAATGCCCGTTACATATTTAAATTTCAAGGCCATCTGTGTATGTTTTCGTTAAATTTATTCGCAAGGAATCGTTTTAAGTTTCAGGGTAGATGAAGAATAAGATCCTGACATCTATGGAAAACTTCAGGTTCATCCAGGTAATCTCTGGGTGAGCAAATACAGTCCTGGTAGATTATAAAAACTCTTCGTATCTAGATGTATTGGTAAATTATGTCAAACAAACTGGAAGAAGCTCTGTATTCTGGTGAATCTTTAAGATGCATCGAGGCTGCTATCCAGATTACTATAGTGTTGTTCAAGTCATTATACTAGGCATTAATTTATTTTTTTCTTTCCTGGCAGCAAATTTAATTTCATTGAGTTAGGAAAAAATTATTCTTTGCCCATAAGATTCAAAAAGTTGGTTGGTTAAGGATCTGACTCTTGATTTCTGCTTAGGTCATGATCATGGTTTGTGGGATTGAGCCCCACTCGGGCTCCATGTTAACAGCACGGAGCCTTACTTAGGATTCTATCTCTCCCTCTCTCTCTGCTCCTTATTAGATCACGTGCACATACATGCACATGTTCTCTTTCTGTCTCTCAAAATAAGTACATATACATACATACATACATGCATACATACATAGACTTAAGAAAAAAGATGCAAAAAGAGAAATCCTCTTCCATGTTTCAGCTTTTTGTCTAGTTACCTACAGTTTACACTTTTCAATTAAGTTTCTTTCTCTGTCTTATGTTTAAACCATGACTTGGTCTCATCCATTTTTCTTAGTGTAAGATTTGATAACTGCTGATATTTGGCTTTGTTCAGTCAAAACACATTTCAGAATCAAAATGGACTCAGGGAAATCAGGCAAGTGATTTTCTTTTAGTTCAGAAGTGTATCCAAATTCTGTTGTCCTGACATGTGTCTCTGTATCTAAAGAAGCAAACAGTGAATTATTTCTGTTACCTTAAAAAATAATGTGAATAACCATTTCAACTGCCACTGCTGCTGAGTAGCTTACGTCCTTCCTCTCTGAAAATATATCCCTGTTTTAGATCCTTGGACTAACAATATTTCTTGGCAGAATGATGTCATAATCTCTGATTCCACATGGCTCAGACTTATGATTAAGTCAGCTTTCCCTCAGGTTCCCTCTAAACTAACATTCTGATTCTAGAAAATGGCACTTTTTTATGATAGTCATCACTCCAGAAGCTACCATTAAATTCTGTTGACATTAAATGGTGACATTAAGTTCTGTTGATATTATATGGCATAGACTTTGGATTTTGAACACTGAACTTCCTGACCACTGCAGGCAACCCATATAATATATTCTTATGTTGCTCATTGTGGGGAATTCTCTCTTGTGTCTCTATTTCAAAGACCCGAAACTTGGGGAAGAAAGGGAGATTGAGGTCCCTGTCTCTTCCTCCAGGCCTGTTTTCCATTCTACTCCTATTTCTGATGCCATTATCGCCACTATTAGGATTGGGTTATTCATGTGCATTCAATTTTTTTAATTAAAAATCCTCATATATAACTTTAACTTAATTAAAATTCCACTAACAACTTTGTTAGAATAATCTTCAAGCATATGAATTTATAAATTTGATGCATATTGCTTTGCATATTATTTGCCAGTTGTCTCCCACAATCTCTGTCATAGACTGACCTACAATATCCTCCACCCAATCAGCACTCCAAACACACTACTTTTGATAAGATGTGGAATGAATGATAAGTGTTAGGACGCTTAAGATCATAGAACATATTAATGGCAGGCATTGCAAGTATCTCCCCACATTTGCCAGGCAGGAAATTTAAGTGGGCAAAGCTATTAGGATGCAGATGCTTGTTCCAAGGGTGAAGGCAGTGAAACGGAGAGGAAATAATGGCATTGGTTTTGTCAAATTTCTAATATTTCAAGTGAACTAACATTGTCATTTTTATATAACATCTCTCAATGTCAAAATATTGACTAACTTTTTAAAAATTCCACAGATCAGGGTGCCTGGATGGCTCAGTCGGGTGAGTGTCTGGCTTCAGCTCAGGTCATGATCTCACCATCTGTGAGTTCGAGCCCCGCGTTGGGCTCTGTGCTGACAGCTCAGAGCCTGAAGCCTGCTTCAGATTCTGTATCTCCCTCTCTCTCTCTGCCGCTCCCTCACTCATGCTTTGTCTCTCTGTCTCAGAAATAAACGTTAAATTTTTTTTTTTTTAATTCCACAGATCAAACAAAACATATCAAATATTTTGCTCAGAGGCTACCACTTTGCCATGCCTAATCTAGGGGTTATTTTTTACTTCTTGAATTTTGTTTTTTCTCTCTTTTTTTTTTGTTTTTTTTGATGAGTTGTTACTCCCACATATATCTGAGAATATTAAGTGAGAAAAATAATACATAGTAAGAAAATTATTTTGTGGCCCATAGGACAACTAGCAAAAAACATCTGAAATTGTTTCCTTCAAAATATTGAAATCTAAAGATAGATCTTATGGAAATATCATGTTCCCTTACTACTTTAACCATATACACTTATGAAATGCTATAATGTTAGATAAAAATAACATAACATTCATCTACGAAAGAAACATGCTTTCACTTGACTGCATTTGCTTATAAAACTTATTTTAAAAAATAATGTTAATGGATTAGTCTGCAGAAATTCCCAAGGTGTGTGTTTAGTATAAACTTGTGCCATGAGTGGATAACTGTCATCCATTTAAGGATTATTTCAATGGCCAAAATACTTATCTCTCAATTGAATCTTCTTAAGGCTGGATGTAAATTAAAATCACTTAAAGCAATATTAAAAATGTATTTGAAGGGAATCCACCTGAAAGGATTTTTTGTTCAATTATTTAGTCTCTTTTCATACTGGGTAGAAAATAACTCAAAAATAAAGAAGGACAAAAGAAGTTAGTTATCACACTTGAACTAATTGACATATTGTAGAATACTGCACCCAACAACAAAATAATTTGCCTTCTTTTCAAGTGTGTATGTAAGGTTCATCAAAATCAATCATATGGTGAGCCATAACAAAGCCTCAACAAAATTTAAAACATTGAAATAATTTGAAATTTTAAAATATTTGAGGTAATTGTGGTGCCTGGGTGGCTCAGTGGATTAAGCCTCTTGTGGTTAGTGGGTTTGAGCCCTGCATCAGGCTCTGTGCTGACAGCTCAGACCCTGGATCCCGCTTCGGATTCTGTGTCTCCCTCTCTCTCTGCCCTTCCCCAACTCACAGTCTCTCTCTCTCTCTCTCAAAAATAAACATTAAAAAAATTTTAATAATAAAATAAAATATTTGAGGCAATTCAAAGTATATTTTCTAATTATAGAATTAAGATGGAAAACAGAGGACACGTGGGTGAATCAGTCAGTTAAGTATCTGAGTTGGCTCAGGTCAGGATCCTATTGTTCATGAATTCAAATCCCACATCCGTTGAGCGTGAGCCCCACTTTGGATGAGTCTGCTTCTCTCTCTCTCTCTCTCTCTCTCTCTCTCTCCCTCTCTCTCCCTCTTGTGAGATTTTCTCTCTCTCTTCCTCTCTTTCTCTGCCCCTTGCTCACTTGCACACTCTATCTCTCTCTCTCTCTCTCTCTCTCTCAAAAAAAGATGGAAAACAGAAACAAAACTATGCTAAAAAAAGATGTACTATCTGAAATTAAATAACACATTTCCTAAACACTCATGGATGAATGAATAAGTCAGCATGGAAATTAGAAAATTATTTAACATAATTATAACAAAATATGGCACATAAAAACTTGTACACTATAGTTAAAGCAATATTTAAGGGGAAATATTGCCTTACATGCATATATGTGAAAGAAAAAAGGGTAAAAATCAACATTTTAGCTTTCTAACTTAATAATGAGTGTAAAAAAAAAAGAGGTAATGATAAAGAAGAAAACAGAAACTAATGAAATTTTAAAAATACTATAGAATAGAGAAAATAATATGGGGAGACTGGGTGGCTCAATTGGTTGAGGATCTGACTTTGGCTCAGGTTTTGATCTCAGGGTTCTTGAGTTTGAGACCCTGCATCAGGCTATCTACTGCCAATGCAGAGCCTGCTTAGGATCCTCTGTCTCCTTCTCTCTCTGCCCCTCCCCACTCAAGCTCTCAATCTCTCTCTCCCTCTCTGTCTCTCTCTCTCTCTCTCAAAAATAAATAAACATTAAGATTTTTTTAAATGTTTTATTTATTTTTGAAAGACACAGAGAGACAGAGCATGAGCAAGTAAGGAGCAGAGAGAGAGGGAGACACCAAATCAGAAGCAGGCTCCAGGCTCAGAACTATCCTCACAGAGCCCAATGCAGGACTTGAACTCACAAACCATGAGATCATGACCTGAGCCGAAATCAATGCTTAACCAACTGAGCCACCCAGGTGCCCCAGGACATTTAAAAAATCTTAAAAAAGAACAGAGAAAATAATAAAGCCAATAGTTAGAATTTTAAAAATATTAAAATATTAATTGATTTGATAAATCCTTAACAAGATTGACCAAGGGAAAAAAAATAGTAACAGATAAACAGGGAAACAAAAATAAAAATGGAAAAGGGGGCATAAATATAGATCTATAATATAAATAATATATTATGAACAATTTAAGCAAATGAATATGATAATTTAGTTAAAATGAACAAATGTCCCACAAATACAATTTACTGAAGTTAAGGGATAACACATAAAACCTCAGTAGTCAGGCATGTGTTAAATAAATTAAATTTGTTACTTTAGAAAAATTCCCACAGGAAACTACAAACAGATGGCTTTAATAGTAAAATCTCTTCCAACTATTTAAAAAAGAAATAATCACAATCTTGCACAAAATCTTTTTAAAACATAAAAAAAAATTGAAGGTGACCTTTTCTAACTTCTTTTATGAAGCTAACAAAATTTTGAATTTTAAATCCTGTTAAGAATATTCAAGAAAGAAAAATAAATCATATCAAGAGAAACAAAAAGAAACATTTGAATAAAATTCAACAATACTTCATGAAAAGTCTTTTAGTAAACTCAGACAAAAGTGAAAATTTTTAAATGATAAAGTATAGAAAATCTAGAGGGGGTATACATTTTGTGATTTAAAAAAAAAGTTAGACTTTATCCTAAGGAGGGGGAAAGGGACATTCATTGTTTCCACTTTAATATAGTAGTAGAGAGTCTGAACATTGCAATAAGGCAAGGAAAAAAAAAAAGACAGAGGAGCATAGTGATTGGAAAGAAATGAAACTTATTTTCTTGGAGATAACATGAAAACTAAAAACTCTAAAAATATATGAATCATTTTATTAAATTAATGAATGTATAATCATCACTAGACCCTTGATCAATATCAAACAACATTATAAGTATTTCTATAGAAATAAAACAACACAGTTGAAAATGTAAGTGTAATACCCTTTACAAAGCAATAAAAATAATCAAATATCTCAGAATAAATCAAACAAATGTTTATAAGCACTTTATACTAAAAATATATCATTGAAAGAAATGACTATTAACCAAAATAAATAACATATTTATGAAGATTTGATATTGTGGATATATGAGTTCTCCTCAAATTAATTTATTTATACTGGCAATACTGACCAAATGTTCACAAGTATTTTTTTTTCTCAGAAATGGATAAAGAAATCACAAATTCTTAAGGATATGCAAAGTACCAAGAAAAGACAAGGTAATCTTCAAGTAGAAGAAAAATACAGGGATATTATAATACCAAATGCAATTCTACTACAAAACTATAAAGCTATATTAAAACATTGTGTCCTGACAAAAGAATAGAAAAAAAAAACATTATGGAATAGGGTATAGATTCTGGGAGCACATCAAAATGTATAATGTCATCTAATTATGACAGTGGCAATACTGCGGTCAAGTGGGAGAATGATTGTGCCACCCATACATGTCAACTGAACATTAATTTATGAAAAGGAAGTATCTTTACCTTTGCCTCACACCCCACACAAAAATGAAATCCAAATAGATTGCAGATCTAACTGCAAAAGAAAAAATCATAAAGGTCTGAGAAGGAGATATCAAAAAACAACGTTTTGAACTTGGAGCAGACAATAATTTCTTAAACAGGATGTAAAACATGCAAAAAGGACAAATTAAACTGCATTAAAATTAAGAACTCTGGTAGCGCCTGGGTGGCTCAGCCGGTTAAGCGCCTACTTCAGCTCAGGTCATGATCTCGAAGTTCACGAGTTCAAATCCCATGCGGAGCTCTGTGCTGACAGCTCAGAGCCTGGAGCCTGCTTCAGATTCTGTGTTTCCATCTCTCTCTGCCCCTCCCCTGTTCATGCTCTGTCTCTCTCTTTGTCAAAAATATATAAAAAAAATTAATTAAAAAAATGAAGAACTCTGGCTCATCAAAAGCCACCAGTAAGAGTAACAATTTAAATTACAAAGTGGAAAACGACATTCATAATTCATATATCTAATAAAGATCTTATAGACAAAATAAATAAATAACTCCTACAAATCAAAGAAAACCAGATAAACCTTCCTTAAAATGGGCAAAAGAGATGGTTCAAAAGGCCAACAAACATTAGAAATGTGGTTCAGTCTTAGGAGTCATCAGGGAAATATGCATTAAAGTCACAGGTGATGCTACTATACATTCACTAAATGGCTAAAATGAAAAAGACAGTATTAAGCATCAGTGAGGATGTGAAGCAATAAGAACTTAAGTAGAATGCTAATGGGGGGTATATTTTTAAAGCCATTTTAGATAACATTATAGCAGTGTGATTATATCTGTCTGAAAGAGGACTTCAACTACCTCCATTTTGACCTCAAACTTTCTAATTGGTTAAGTTCTTCTTTCCAGTTTATCTCTTCACTCAGGCAAAAGACCCATTGGGCAAAGCATCCCCTGATGGGAACTGAAAGTATCCACTCAAGCAATAAGGATCTCCCTGACCCTGCAAGACCCCACATGATTGATAACTATCCACCTGATCTTTACCACCTACCTGCCTGTACTCCCCCACCTTTGCCACACAGTTTCCTTATATAAACCTGGAAGTATTATCTGTTCTTTGGAGATAATCTTTGAGACATTGGTCTGCTGTCTTCTCTATGTTGTCTCTGCCTTTGTGATTTTTCAGGGGCATGTGGTCTATCTGGTTTTTCTGGGACCCCTGGAACAGGAGCTCTTGCACATCTGTGCCCTGCCTATACATGTTATATATGTTATATATGTTCCACGTGGTTATGAGATATAGTACATATATCTCATGTTCACCAACCAGGAGGCCTTCCAGATCCCATTGTTCAGGAGTTTTTAGAATCCAACATCTAGTTTCCTCCCTTCTCCAGAGGCCAGAGGGTGGGGCTAAAAGTTCCAACCCTTTAATCCTGTGTTTGGCTTTCCTGATGACCAGCCCCTATCCTGACACTAACGAGGGACCCTGCGATGAGTCAACCCCTATAGCATAAACTCAGGTGTGGGGCTCTTAATGAAAAGAGCAAAAGATACTTCTATCACTCAGGACATTCTGAGGGTTTTAGGGGCTCTGTGTCAGGAACCAAGAAGAAAGACCAAATACATATTATACCACATATCCTAGAAAGAACATTCTCTAGATATGAAAAGTCTGCAAAATTCTCCTGAGATTTATATTTTTCCAAACTTTGTACAGCTTTTAAGTGTTTCCCTAAATCAGATTTCACTTAAAAAATCATTTTGGAAATGAAGCACCATCTATTTTTTTGCTGATTGTATGCACAACAATATGTTATAGCTTTTCCATGTCTGCACTAAGGGAACCTGTGTAATTTCATCAGACCCAGTGTTTTCCACATATTTAAACTTAACGTCCTTTTGTGTTTATAAAATTACTACCAAATAGCTAGAAAAAATTTAAAAAGTTTTAAGGAATACACTTTTGGAAAACTGTCATTTTTCTTTCTTTCTTTTTTTTATTTTGAGAGAGAGAGAAAGAAACAGAGCATGCACACGCAAGTGGGGGCAGTATAGTGAGAGAGGGAGAGACAGACTCCCAAGCAGACTCTGTGTTGTTACTGAAGAGCCCAACACAGGGCTCGAACTCACAAACCTGGAGATTGTGACCTAAGCCAAAACCCAAGAGTCAGACGCTTAACTAACTGAGCCACCCAAGTACTCCAGGAAACCAAACCTGAATTCCAAATATTTCTTATATTCGTTATGAGTCTATAATATGTTTGTCTATTTGAATTTGTTTTGTGAACTAGTTCTCAATTCAAATTTAACCAACAATGTGAATACTTGCATATTTTTATTAATTGATCATGTTTTGGGATACACTTATACCTATGCCTATATTTATATTTTTATTCATGTTTTAGAGGATTTGTTCCTCTGCTTCTCTGAGATTCCACTTCCTCAATTCAGATAATCAAACTATCCTTTGTTTTGTTTAGCTAAGACACAATGGTTGCCCTCATAGTCTTGTTCATTACACCTTCCATACAGGTCTATCGAAGGAATTTACTCTTCCCAAAGTAGTAGTTGTATGATAAACACACTTACCCTGGGTGTTGCCGATTGCTTCCACCTCCATTCCCTCAAAGTCTGATCCCCAAATGCAATCTCTGAAGGACAGGGCAAGTGATAAATTGACCATAGTCATCATCACATGTGCCCTAGGAGATTTCCTCTCAGGCAGTCCTGTAGTTGATTGAGTATATAGTTGAATAACCATTGAAAGCCCCAACCATAACTGGTTCTATTATACTTCTTGGGGTTCATCATTATATGAAAATTGACCTTCTGACAGCAGCTTGTAGTTTACATGTATCTGTGACTCTCAAATTCCATATCAAGAGTAAACATCCAGTTTTCATTCCTTGGCAGAGTGTGTGTGTGTGTGTGTGTGCGCGCGTGTGTGTGCTTATTCATAAATTTGCATATGCATATTTTTATATTTATGCAAGTGTACACATAGATATAAATCATCCTTATGTTGCCAAAGCTGTTAGCTAGCATGCCACTTGGAAATGGTTGCTGAATTTGTCATTTACCCCTGTGTGGGCATTAATACACTCTCCCCTCTGAATATCAAGAAATGGAATATGAAACCAGTGTTTCCATTTGTTATTATTTTGAATGACTAGAGAAGAAAATACACATGGCAGCTTCACTGACTGCTCTGCTCTGGACTGAAAATTTTCTGCTTATTTAATAAATTTACATATCTTATTTAGAAATATCTTTGATAATGACTGGAGATAATCCTTGAATTTTTGATTTCCATCAATTTGAATACTTCCAAAAATAACAGTCTCAATATTATTTTCTTTGGAACACATTAGAATAGAGAATCCCATACTAGAGAATATATTTTTTCCTCAGGGTCCACAGTCTTCATCATGAAGTATCCCTGAAGTTATGGTTCCCACCTTAAGTATAGGGATTGCATTATTTCTTCTTTCCTTTTTTTTTTTAAATTTTTAAAAAATGTTTATTTATTTTGAAAGAGAGAGAGAGACAGAGCATGAGCAGTGAAGGGGCAGGGAGAGGAAGACACAGAATCTGAAGAAGGCTCCAGGCTCTGAGCTGTCAACACAGAGGCCGACTCAGGGCTCGGACTCCTGAGCCATGAGATCATGACCTGAGAGCCAAAGTCAGGCACTCAACCAACTGAGCCACTCAGGCACCCCTGTGCTATTTTTTTTCCTTAAAGTTTATTTATTTTGAGAGCAAGAGAGAGAGTGCAAGAAGGGGAGGGGTAGAGAAAGGGAGAGAGAGAATCCCAAGCAGAGTGGAGCCTGATGTGGGGCTCACACCCAGGAACCATGAGCTGAGCTGAAATCAGGAGTCAGTTGTTTAACTGAGCCACCCCACTTCCCCAGTGCATTGAACTATTTTAAAATCTCTATTAATTAGTGAAAAAGACCAGGATGTTTAGACTATAAAAATTTATAAATTGCCATAAGAATGCCATTTTTCTATCCTCTTTTTTTTTTTTTTTTTTTTTTTGCCACTTTCAACCTCCTTACTGAGTTCTGGGCCAATATTCTGTATGCATCTGTGATGGTTGTAGAAGGTGAAGTTAGCAATGTTTCAATTTCTACTTACTTTAATGTGGCTACCAACATAACAATATGTTTTGCCCTGTGGCCCTCTGGTTTACCCAGTGTAATATGGACTTGAGTCATGACACCATCTTAAACTCATGCTATGAATGGTGTGTGTGTGTGTTGGGGGGTGGTCAGTAGGGTGGGTGTTTGTGTGTTATGACTTTCTCCTTTCCACTTGAATTAATTCTAGCAATGAAGGAGAATCTTGGAGGGAAGCTCTCAAAGATTCTTGAGAATCAGGGTTTGAGGCTAAAATAACTCAGGTCTGAGTAAAGTGAGAAGGTGATTCCTACCTACAAGTTCTCAATCACTGCCTGGCTTTCTGAATCTCATTCCTTGATCTCCCCTCTGCACTGCCTTTTGCAAATATTTTCATATTATTACAAAACTAAAATTCTTTTCAACTTCTTATAACAGATGGTCTCATTCCACATATGTTTCCTTGGTGATTTCTCTGCTGTCAAATTCTTCATCGAGTGTCAGTAGCCAGTAAAGTACAGGTAATGTAGTCTTGGCTTTCACCCCAGAACCACCTCAGCGCTAGGCCCCCAAAGCTTACATCAATTGTCAAAGTTTCTCAAGCTCTCAGAAATATTATGCTAAATTATTTTTCTTATGTTCAGAGTACCATTCAAATGCTTCAGTTTCAACACTCACTTTTCTTCCCTTGTAAAATTCCTTAGTTTTCTGTACCTGGTACAATCCAGATTGGGATATATGTAGAAAAGATTTAGCACCGCAGGCCTGAGACTGTTATCCTTGGAAATGTTGGCTCGCAAAATTGGCCTTTGTCTGCACCCGAGATTGAGGGAGGGTTTATGACATTTTATAAACCAATAAGAATAGCTTACTGTGCCTAGACTGTTTGTACAAACAATGCGGTTTATGCTGAATACTTGCTTACCTTCTGGGAGCCTGGAATTTTGAAACATGGTAGGCAGAGGGTGCCTATGTGACCAGCCTCCAATTAAAACTGTGGATACTGAGACTCCCATGAATTTCTCTGGTATACAATATTTTACACATGGTATCCCAGCTCATTACTGGAGGAATTAATCCCATACTGCATGACTCAACTGGAAGAGAACTCTTTGAAGCTTGTACCTAGTTTCCTTTGCAAAAGCACTGTATTAGTTAGGTTGGACTTCCATGACAAAATACTATAAACTGGGTGGCTTAAACCTCAAATGTGTTACAGTTCTGGAGGTTGGAAGTCTTAGATCAGGGTGTCATCGCGGTCAGGTTCTGGTACGAACTCTTTCTTGGCTTGTAGTTGGCCACCTTCATACTATATCCTCACATAAGGGAGATGATATAGATAGATACAGATTATAGATACAGATATAGATAGATTTTATATATGTGTGTGTGTACAAAGAGTGTGAGTGTGTGTGTGTATGTGTGTGTGTGAGAGAGAGAGAGAGAAAGAGAGAGAGTGAGAGGAGAGACAGTTGTATGGTGTCTCTTCTTATAAGGCCCACTAATCCCATAAGACAAGGAATCTACTCTTTGAACCTCATCTAATCTTAATCATCTCCCCAAATCCCTATCTCCAAACACCATCCTTTAGGAGTTAGGGCATCAACATATGAATTTGGGAAGAACACAGTCAATAACTGGCTTCACACACCTTTCCCTTTGCTAATTTTGCCTTATCCTTCTGCTATAATAAATTATAGTCTTGAGTATAACTGTGTGCTGAGCACAGAAAACAACCAAACCTGGGGTTAGTTTTAGAATTAGTATTAGAACCCTACAACACAGCACGCATCATTTAATGTGTCCTTTATTCCAGGGCACCAGTCCAGATACCTGGCCCTTCCTAGGTCATATCTGTTGCTCTGAGTTCTCCTACCAACTTTATGATATTGCTCAAGAATCTACCTTCCTTTTCCAGAAGCAAACCTACTTTTTAGACAGTTATGTGTTGGACAACCCATGTATGTGAACTATTGCCCATGAGCTGCTTTTCCATGGATGTGTGTTATAGGGCTTTGTATGATAAAATCACATGGCTGAAAACAAAGAAATAAAAAAATAAAAATTCACTTTTGTTTAGGGATTCATCCTCAAAATATGACCCACCAAGTAACAATGTTCTAGCGTTGAAATCACTCTTTTTCATGATAGCCCTTTCCTGAGAGGGTTTATCCCAGGGCCATTATTGCTTTTGCCAGATGCCTTTTGCTTTGACCAAAATTAAGTTTAGCTGCTATGATGGCCTGCCAATTGACTTAATTCTACAATGTGCTTTAATTCAAATTCAGCACAATAATATGCATGGAGACATACTGCACTCCAGATCAACTTTCTTATAGATTAACACTCCAAAAGACTCATGCTTAAAGTTTAGAAGAAAGCCAAGAATAGCCCATAGGTCTTAGATGATCAAATTACCCTTCTCTCTCTCTCTGACTTGAAGAAGGTACACAATGTATTTTTCAACTTCTGTTTCCTCCTATCAGTCCATATCTAAATCCAACTCAGATAGATATAAGGAAACTCTTTCTCTATGATCTCTTTCCCTCTTCCTCCATTGTCTCAAAGCTTGCTGTTGAACTTTTGCAATAGGATCTGTTTCTTCACCCTTTAATCTTCTGATTCAGTCTCTTTCTTTGTTTGACTATGTCACCTTAAAGGGTTGGGGTTGGGAACAGATTACACTTCTGCCCTAGGAAACAGGGATTTAAGCAATAACGTCCTTCTCAATCCTTCACAAAAATCCAAACTTTCCATGGTTTACCTTGATCAAGTCATGATATTAATGTGCAGGGCTTACATTATTATCTATATCCATGAAACTCACTTTAAAAAATGTTTATTTATTTATTTATTTTTGAGAGAGAGAGAGAAAGAGAGAGCGTGTGGGGGAGAGGCAGAGAGAGAGAGGGAGAGAGAGAATCCCAAGCAGACTTCTCACTGTCAGCACAGAGCCTGATGTGGGGCTTGAATGATTATCCAAACTGTAAGATCATGACCTGAGCCAAAATCGAGAGTGGGACACTTAGGTGCCCTAGCCACCAGGTGCCCCCATGAAACTCATTTTAAAAAACCCTACATCTTGGGGCGCCTGGGTGGCGCAGTCGGTTAAGCGTCCGACTTCAGCCAGGTCACGATCTCGCGGTCCGTGAGTTCGAGCCCCGCGTCAGGCTCTGGGCTGATGGCTCGGAGCCTGGAGCCTGTTTCCGATTCTGTGTCTCCCTCTCTCTCTGCCCCTCCCCCGTTCATGCTCTGTCTCTCTCTGTCCCAAAAATAAATAAAAAAACGTTGAAAAAAAAATTAAAAAAAAAAACAATAAAAAACCCTACATCTGACCAAAAAAAAAAAAAAAACCTCTCTCATCTTATAATTTGCATATACATTTCGTTCTTGATATCTCCACTTGATTCAAACATGTCCCACATTAAAATCATGATTGACCCCTTTTTTCACAATATAGCCTTCTCCAGTGTACCTCCATCCATCTTTTTAAATACATTAGAAACCTAGTTTTCCTTGATACTTTACATTCTCAGATCCCTTAATAATCAATCCTTCACCAAACCCTGCCAATTTATCTCAGCAGAATATGTCATATCAGCTTCTCTCTTTCTTTCCCTACCACCAACATCCTTCTCATCTAGAATATTGCAATATCCTTCTGAATAATCACTTTTAACTTAATATTGTCCCCATACAATCTGTTCGTCACACATCATTTTGTTCATTTTGAAATACAATCTGATCATGTCACTAACCTCAGTCAAATATTCTCCAGCTTTCTATTGGCTTCAGAACACAAGTCACACCCTTAAAAAATGAGCTACAAGCCATTTCAGTTTGTGTTTGTATAATCTCTTCCCCATTGCTCCTCTGCCTTCTTGTTTTTTTTAAATTTTTTTAATGTTTATTTATTTTTGAGAGAGAGACAGACAGAGTGTGAGTCAGGGAGGGGCAGAGAAAGAGGGAGACACAGAATCCGAAGTAGGCTCCAGGCTCTGAGTTGTCAGCACAGAGCCTGATGCAGAGCTCGAACTCATGAACTGCAAGGTCATGCCCTGAGATGAAGTCGAACACTTAACCGACTGAGCCACTCAGGGGCCCCCTCCTCTGCTTTCTTTCTGTGCTCCCGCATTCCAGTCCTCTTTCAGTTCACCAAACACCCCATCTTCCTCTATTTGCACAAGTCGATCTGTATGCCAGAACAACTTCCCCCAACTCTATTTAATATTATTTCTTCATTTCCCAGCTTTCCTTCTCTGATGACTTCCATAATGGTTATAACCATGTCAAATCCTACAATTAAGAAAGACTAAAATGGCACAATTCATCTCCCTTTTATAGAGAGAACTATAGTTTGTAATATTATATTTATTTTTGTGTGATTATCAGAGTATGGTTTTACTTACAAAACACTGGGCTCGATGTGGGTAGGAAACATCTGTGTTTATTTACCATTGAATTCCCAATACCTAGTATTATCCAGCTCATAGTTGGTTCTCAATAAATGTTTTATGAGTTAAGGAATGTACGGACTATCCTTTTGTGTTGTTATTCAAAAAGTATCTATTTTTCTCTTTCCAGCTTTTCTGAAGACTTCATTTTGTTAGCATAACCTGGGATTTTCCCGGGATCCAGATGTAAAAATGAGTGCACACAACATCTTGCAATATATGTATATAGAGAGGGAGGAAGGAATGAGAGGGGAGGATAAAATGTGTAAAAAAATTTTTGAATACATTTCACATTAATAATAGTTTTAATTTTAGGAAGAGCTGTTTATTAAAATGTTTAGATTTTAGATTTTCAAAAGGAGTCCCAGACTCAGAATAATCTTCTTTAAAAGAACTGGCTGTTATATGTAAGTGATGAATCACTAAATTCTACTCCCAAAAACAATATTACATTATACATTATCTATAATTTAAATAAAAATTTGAAGAAAAAAATACCCCTTTGATAATTCTTCATGACTGTCTGGGCACAGTATATATTTTAGTATTACTTTCAGTCTTGCCAATAGACACTTCTCTGAAGCAATAGTCAACTTGTTTTCTTCTGTTTGGCAAGTGGTGAGTGGTGCTGAATATTATCAAAGTAAGAAATCTAAATCCAAAGAACTGTTATGGCAAATCATCTTTGAAAAGATGTGATAACTTCCTCATCAGCTTAGATAATTTTCTATCTTTTTTGTTCCCCTGTATACCCCTAAATGTTAATTCTCACTTGATACAAATGTTCTTGTATCTGTCTCAACTGGCCTCTCTTTCTTTTTCTTTTTTTAATTTTTTTTTCATGTTTATTTCATGTTTATTTTTGAGAGAAAGAGAAAGAGAGATTCAGAACAGGAACAGGGGAGGGGCAGAGAGAGAGGGAGACACATAATCCAACCAGGCTGCCGGCACAGAGCCGGATTCAGGGCTCGAACCATGAACCGTGAGATATGACCTGAGCTGAAGTCGGAGGCTTAACTGACTGAGCCACCCAGGCACTCCAACTGGTTTCTTTTTCTTCTCTACTCCTTTCCACGTCCCTATTAAGCAGGTTTTATTTTTTCAATTGTGTCTTATGACTAACTTTACAGCTCTTTTTCAGATGTGAACAGTTGTGGACTCTTGTCTCTGAAGTTAAATCTGATGCCAAACATCATATATATGTATATATATATACATATATGTATTCTTATATTTATGTGATACACACACACACACACACACACACACACATATACTCTTCGTATATACATGAAGAATAGAAGGTCAATGAGTTGAGTCTTATCAGTAGAGTTTATGTCCACTTCAGTCATGATCCCTACTTTATGGATTCAATTAGAATATTATATATAGATCAGTGAAAATAATCATTTGTTTCCTTTAACTTTGGTGCCCGCCTCCCTCATTAACACTATTAATTTTTAATTGTAGTATCTTTGATGGAAGAGATTGTGCCTAAATTCTCTATTTTTCCTGAGTTGTAAGGTATAAAGTTTTCTAGACCAATCCATTTGCAAAATTCCTAATATAGATCTGTTTTTTTAATTTTAATTTTTAATTTTTTAAATTTACATCCAAGTTAGCATATAGTGCAACAATGATTTCAGGAGTAGATTCCTTAATGCTCCTTACCCATTTAGCCCATCTTCCCTCCCACAGCCCCTCCAGGAACTGTCTGTTTGTTCTCCATGTTTAAGAGTCTCTTACGTTTTGTCCCCCTCCCTATTTTTATATTATTTTTGCTTCCCTTCTCTTGTTTTTGTCTGTTCTGTGTCTTAAAATCCTCATATGAGTGAAGTAATGTGATATTTGTCTTTCTCTGACTGACTAATTTCACTTAGCATAATACCCTCTAGTTCCATCCACGTAGTTGCAAATGGCAAGATTTCATTCTTTTTGATTGCCGAGTAATACTCCATTGTGTGTGTGTGTGTGTGTGTGTGTGTGTGTGTGTGTATACCACATCGTCTTTATCCATTCATCCATCGATGGAAATTTGGGCTCTTTTCATACTTTGGCCATTGTTGATAGTGCTTCTATGAACATGGGGGTGCATGTGTTCCTTTGTAACAGCACACCTGTATCCCTTGGATAAATGCCTAGTAGTGCAATTGCTGGGTCTTAGGGTAGTTCTACTTTTAGTTTTTTGAGGAACCTCCATACTGTTTTCCAGAGTGGCCGCACCAGTTTGCCTTCCCACCAGCAGTGCAAAAGAGATCCTCTTTCTCTGCGTCCTTGCCAACATCTGTTGTTGCCTGAGTTGTTAATGTTAGCCATTCTGACAGATGTGAGGTGGTATCTCATTGTGGTTTTGATTTGTATTTCCCTGATGATGAGTGAAGTTGAGAATGTTTTCATGTGTCGGTTGGCCATCTGCATGTCTTTTTTGGAGAAATGTCTATTCATGTCTTTTGTTCATTTCTTCACTGGATTATTTGTTTTTGGGTGTTGAGTTTGATAAGTTTTTTATAGATTTCGGATACTAACCTTTTATGTAATATGTCATTTGCTAATATCTTCTCCCATTCCATCAGTTGCCTTTTAGTTCTGCTGATTGTTTCCTTTGCTGTGCAGAAACTTTTTATTTTGATGAGATCCCAGTAGTTCATTTTTGCTTTTGTTTCCCTGACTCCGGAGACATGTTGAGTAAGAAGTTGCTGCAGCCAAGATCAAAGAAGTTTTTGCCTGCTTTTTCCTCGAGGATTTTGATGGCTTCCCGTCTTACATTAGGTCTTCCATCCATTTTGAGTTTATTTTTGTGTATGGTGTAAGAAAGTGGCCCAGGTTCAATTTTCTGCATGTCACTGTCCAGTTTCCCCAGCACCACTTGCTGAAGAGACTGTATTCCATTGGATATTCTTTCCTGCTTTGTCAAAGATTAGTTGGCCATACATTTGTGGGTCCACTTCTGGGTCCTCTATTCTGTTCCATTGATCTGAGTGTCTGTTTTTGTGCCAGTACCATACTGTCTTAATGATTACAACTTTGTAATACAGCTTGGCATCCACTAATATATATCTTTTAAACGAATTCCTTTTTACACATATTTAGTGCTTCTCTGAAGCACAATAAAATGCCAGATTCTTTCATAAGAGCTCAAAGTATTGGTTGAACCCCCAAAGTGAGGGACAATCAATGACACTGGGAAGTTCTAAAAGCATAATTAGACTTGCTCAACAGTGACCAAAACAAGTTGTCTGACTCTCATTCTGCAATCACTTTTAGCAACATGTCCAGGCAAAGAAGAGATTTATGACAGAGGGTAATATTTGTTTAGAGATAGCACTAGCCCCTGCTGTGCATTTACCCTTTGTACACCTTCAAGCCACACAGGTACAGTGGGAGTGAATTTCAGGATTTGTGGAGTATGCGAGTGTCTCCCAGGAGGAGGAAGCCAGATTCTCATGAACATGTCTTGGTCCAGTGCTGCTACGGGAAAAGAGCAGGGCAAAATAAGAATTTCGGGGGAACAACTTGAATTACTGGAATCTTTGGAGAATGAAAATTGTGCTTTACTCTTTCCTGGACAAACCTAAATAAAGAAGGGAAACTGCTCCAAGTTGCCCATGGTGATAGTAAAATCTCTTCCAGGCTGTGTTGATAGCCATCTTTGCCTCCAAAGTTTGAGTTGGCAAAAATAAGTATCCCTTTACTGAGTTTAGTAGACATGGTAGAAGGAAACTAATTTAGAGAGATTTCAATATTTTCCAAGCAGATTACTCTTGAAAGTGAGGGAACCAAAGAATGGTTGTATATAGTTAACATTTTTTTATGGGACATGTCAAGATAAGCTGCAGCAAATATTATAACCGAGGTCTAGCATGACTGTTTGGGAGGTAGGGAGCGGCATGTGAAGAACACATGAGAGAAAGTGCTGTTAGTCTCAGAGGGACACCAATGGCAGTTAAAGTGGTTCCAGCCAAGCAATATGGTTTGTTCCTTTGTTTCTTTTAATACCAGTGCCTTTCCCTCACCCAAATCTGTCTAGCACGTTTCAATTGTTAGATGTTAAGTGTATTAAAATTTAATCTAAACCCTTTAGCTTTTCTCATGAAATGTAACAAGGTCATGAATGCTCAACATGGCACTTTCTTCCTCCACCTCTTAAATATTTTTGTTCCAGATCATGTATTCCATCATGATTCTATACAAGCCCACTGCCTCAGTAAATATGAATAAATTCTGTTCTATGAAAATTACTAGTTAAGGGAAATGGTTTATCTTTTCAAACAGTATTTAAATCTTGTCTTGCTGATATGGGCTATTTGTATCATTTCTACAATGTCCTAAATGAAAATAAAAATCATTCTGAATAAAGAATCAACAAGGGGCACTTGGGTGGCTCAGTCAGTTAAGCCCTGACTTCAGCTCAGGTTACGATCTCAAGGTTCACGAGTTTGACCCCGCTTGGGCTCTGTGTTGACAACCCAGAGCCTGGAACCTGCTTCAGATTCTGTCTCCCTCTCTCTCTGTCTCTGCCCCTTCCCCAGTAGCACTCTGTCCCCCTCTCTCTCAAAAATAAACATTAACAAGATTTAAAAAAGAAAGAATCAACAAGAGCTGTCAAAATCTCTTAGAATTAACTGTTATTAATTCTAAGCGCGATATGATTTCATTACGTATACGACACAGAATAACAAGATGGCGATATGTAGAATATCTTCTTCAGAGGTAATATTTTTGGACTGAAGCACACTAGTTCAGAAAAGAGGAAGTGTAGTATAAAGCAGCTGTATATATTTCTTACTTTTTTTTTTTTATTTCGCGTAATTTCCTGCAACAACTGTTTGGGTTTTTTTTCTGTAAATACTTAAGCACACGGCAGTTAGCGATTTTACCTGAGGCTTTATTTTAAAGCAAATGATGCCATTTCCTTTTCTTCTCTGCCTTCACTTCTGCCTCCACCGTATCACTCGGTGTTAGCTGAAGGAGAAACTAGACCCTCATTTAAGCCATAGGAAGATCACCTGTGTAAACAGGGACACTTTCTCTCCAGAACCAAGAAGATCACTCAGCTGTTATAGGAGTGGTGAGAAACCTCAGTGTATCAAAGTAAAAGCAAATTTCCCTGGGGTCGGGACGCATAGCCCCAGCATGATGGTAAATTACCAGTAGTAGTGTAAGGTTAGGGCATTTAGCCCCTCACCTAACAGAGTCAGCAGAGGTGAGGCCACCTTAATCTCCACCAGCGGCTGACAAAATAGCAATGTTAGAACTTGCATTGATTGTGGGTTTTCTTAAATAAAATTGTATAAAATTGAATCCACAGACAGGTCAACTTTCTCATTTTTATGTTATTTTTCTGAGTTAGTCAGAAACAGTAATGACAGTGCAATCTTAAATCAGTAGCTTCCTCTCTCAGACCAGTGATAAAGCAGCTGTCTGTTCATTTATGAATTCGCAGAGGGAGTAGGTAAGTCTACGATCACCTGAATACCTATACTCTAAAGCCAAACCATTTGCCACATTTAGCTATGAGGGATTGGGAGGCAGGCTGGTGTACTGAGAAAGAAGTGCTGGCAAGCACCGACAGAGCAGAGGGCTGTGGGATATGCAGAACACAAGTGCCCTTCGGTTTAGGCTACCATGTGAATGGGGCCCTCTGAAGCTGTGCAGGACGGAGACCCCGGAAAAACAATGGGGTCTGACTTCTGATTTCGTTGCTTATTTGTAGGGGATCTTGGGCAAATTACTGCAATGACAGCGGTCTTAGTTTTTCTCCCTTAACATTGGGAAAATTAAACCTAACTTCTGGGGTCCTTGTGCTAATTAAACCTAACTCCTGGGGTACTTGTGACCAATAGAAATACTGTTCCTGTCACATACAGAACGATGAGGTTTAGTCATACATGTGCTAGTTCACAAAGACAGGTATCAAAAGGGTAGTTCTTCCAAGTAGAAAGGACAGGGTAATAATAGAATCATGACATTAAAAAGTGATAAAGTGGAGAATGTACTTGGTGAATATATAAATGAGACCACTCAGACCCTGGGAGATGACTAACTCCTATTAAGATTTTTAAAAAGCTCCTAAGTTATCTGGTATGTTTTACTTCTTTTTTTTTTTTAATTTCTAAAGTTTATTTATTTATTTATTTTGAGAGAGAGAGCACAAGCAGTGGAGGGACACAGAGAGAAGGAGAGAGAGAGGTTCCCAACCTGGCTCCTTGCTCTCAGTCTTCTTAAATCTACAAATTTCACTTCCTGGAGACTCTGAGTTGGACAATTTGCCACATAGTTGCTAATATACGTGGTGAAAAAGACTTCTCCAAACTGTTCAGATGCCCCCTTCGGATTTTTAAGGCATTTAAAAATGTTCTTTAAAAAATGCTCTTAGGGGCGCCTGGGTGGCTTGGTCGGTTAAGTGTCCGACTTCGGCTCAGGTCATGATCTTACGGTCCGTGAGTTTGAGCCCCGTGTCGGGCTCTGTGCTGACAGCTCAGAGCCTGGAGCCTGTTTCAGATTCTGTGTCTCCCTGTCTCTCTGACCCTCCCCGTTCATTCTCTGTCTCTCTCTGTCTCAAAAATAAACGTTAAAAATAAATAAATAAATAAAAGCTAGTAATGAAAACTTTAGAGTGAACTGAAGAATATAAAAATACAGCACCATTAATATATAAAAAACTGTACATTCAGTTCTAGTTCTCTGTCCTTGCTACTTTGGGTAATATTGTGTCAGATATTAGGATATCATATAAAAATATAATATCTGTAACAGAAAATACTGAAGCAGCAAAAGTTTAAACTTACACAATCAAATTATTATTACAGTTGTGGCAATAATGATACAAATTTGAACTATATTTTTAAATAAAAGGAGCATCTTCTTTGGGTGGAAATGATAACATGAATTTTTATAAACAACATTGCTAGAATATGTTCACCAGTGGGTGCCTCAATATCCCAACAAAAAATAACAGAATATTGTATGATTTGAAGAAGGAGGTTTTCAAGAAAGATCTGCTTAAATAAGAGTAGTTATTTCAGGTTTATTAAGCCTCTATTATAGAAATAAATAGGGAAATAAAAAGGATCTGTAGTGTAGAGAGAAACGAGAAGTTGTGCTAGTTTTTTTTTTTTAATTTTTTTAACGTTCATTTATTCTTAAGAGAGAGAAAGAGAGTTTGAGTGGGGGTGAGATGCAGAGAGAGAGACCCAGAGGGAGAGAGACACACACAGAATCAGAAACAGGCTCCAGGCTCTGAGCTGTCAGTACAGAGTCTGACGCGGGGCTTGAACTCACGAATCATAAGATCATGATCTGAGCTGAAATGAGACACTAGACAGACTGAGCCACCCAGGATCCCCAAAGTTATGCTAGTTTTAGTGCCTGTATGTTTACCTGACTATTCAGTTAGGGCTCAGAGGAAAGAGTGTGCAAAGCAGTCAAAGTAGCACTGTGCAGAGTAGGCTTCTTCTGGGTCTCTAACTTTTCCTCTATCAAAATTCTGAATGAATTCAACAAAGTCCTATTTGCAAGACCTGGTCAGCAAGAGAAGAACACGCTGAGGTTTCCCTCGTGTTCCCACAGACAGAAGTGTCAGAGCCTGGGTGCTCAGGGACATCCAAGGCTGTGTATGTTCTACGGGACGTTGCTCTGCTGTTATTCTTCATTGCATGAAGCAAGTATGAGAGAGTAATCTTGTGAATGGAGAAGACAAAGGAAGATTGGTCTGCAGCACCCTAGAATTGTGATGCCGACCACTGACAGAAGTTGTCTTGGAATACCAGCTGTGCAGCACCTGGAGAGCTTGGCTCCCATGACATGTTACGTCCTACTCGTCATGAAGCGGCAACAGCCTGTCGCTTAGGAAACTGATACTGGGTGCAGCCCCTTCTGGTGAGGGGATGTGGGGCTGGGAGGGTGGAGCTCCTGTCTCAACTGGCTCGGGGACCAGGAAATGCAGAGTGAACGCCCATGATCATTTTTGGACAATTATATTCATTTCATCACAAAGCGACTGGAAGGGGGGAATTTAAACCAAGCCAAATTTTCAGGGGAAAAAAATCACAGTAGGATAGCACCCTTCCTTTGTACTATAGTAAGAACAATTAGAGCAAGCTAGAACTTTAAGAACACGATGCTTTTTAGGGAAGTTTTGGACTGAAATGAGACTTTAAGCTTTTATGCCGTTTCCATGTCTTGAAAATATAGAAGCAATAAATCTCCAATAAATAAACAGAAGGATGAGGCAGAGCATTTTTGTTTGAGGCACAGAGCAGAACTGAAGGAAATGTGAAACAACAGCAGAGATAAAGTCAGAAGACTGCTAAACCTAGACAAAGAAGCAAAAGCTTAATTCTGGCCACGCTCTAGAGATCCATGGATGTATACAGCCAGATGGCTTTAAATGGACCATAATGAGACAGGGAACCTATCAGGTAGTTTACTTCTGAGTGAGTGACATGCATGGAGCAGTTTTAGCACTCATGGGTTTGAGGAGTCAGATTCATAGTGATACATGAAGGCTTCCTACACCATACTGGCTCCCAGAACTAAGTGAATGACCTCATTTATGATTGTTCATCTAAGAGGTGACAATGAAAAGGATGTCAAGGAAGACCATGGAGTTGAATTCTTAAACCTGTTAGTTACGATTGGAGTCTTGCCTTCTTTATTTGTAGAACCACTATAAGTTTTGTCCTAATTTAGATATTGGCGTGAAAATCTCGGGTGGGATAATAAATGTGTACACTGAAAAGCACACACTTCTATTGCTTTATTATTAGATAGTTCTTATTTGTTGTCAGACCTTCAAGAACATAAGTGTACACAATCTTATAATACTTCTAGAAAACTTGTGGTTTTTTGGTAAAGATTTTAGAAGTGCTAATTGGTTTGGGTGAGATCAGTATATTAAGCATCACCATTTTTTCCATTGATCAGATACACAGTCTCTTGTATGATCCATAATACCCTTGAATGGCATAGTCTTATGTCTTTAGAAATCTTTTTGTCGTTGTTGTTCTCGTTTACACTAGGTAGTCATTCATACTTCACCATCATCTTCATCCCCACCTATCTGTTGAAGTGAAATAGCCCTTTCTGTTCTCAGAGAAAATATTCCTTTTTAAAAGTTTTTTTTTAATTTTTGAGAGATAAAGAGAGAGAGAGGAGCATGAGTGGGAGAGGGGCAGAGAGGCAGGGAGAGAGAGAATCCCTAGCAGACTTTGCACTGTCAGTGCAGAGCCCTATGTAGGGCTCGAACCCATGAACTGCGAGATCATGACCTGAGATGAAAACAAGACTCAGACACTTAACCAACTGGGCCACCTAGGCTCAAGAAAATGTTCTTTAGTAAATAAAAGTGGCAACTGATTTCTAATTTTACCTGGTTTAACTGAATCAGCCGGAATTATTCATTGAAAAGCAGATGCTTTCAGTATGATTTCCCTGGAAGGGTTGTTTCATCAAGAATACAAATTCACAAAGAAAGACAAATACCGTATGATATCCCTCTTATGTGGAATCTAAAAACCAAACCGACCAATCAACCAAACAAACAGAAACAGAATCACACATTCAAAGAACTGGTGAACACTGGTGGCTGAAAGAGGGGAGGGGGGTTGGGTGAAATAGGTGAAGGGGATTAAGAAGTACAAACTTCCAGCTATAAAATAAATGAGTCACGGAAATGCACAGTACAGCATAGGGAAAGGTACAGCATAATCAATAATATCGTAATACTTTTGTAAGGTGGCAGATGGTAACCACACTTACTTTGGGGAGCATAGCCTAATGCATAGAATTGTCAAATCACTACATTGTAACCAATACATATTGTATGCCAACTATAATTCAATTTAAAAAAGAATAAAAATTTCATATTTTATTCAGGATAAGTGAACACGAGACTCATTCACTCGTTCATGTATTCCACAAGTGTTGTGCCCCTGCTATCTATAATCCTTTTTTTGCTAGCTGATAGGATGAAACGGTTTCGGAAAACATGCCTTGAAGATTTCTTCCATCAATCTGTCACTCCTGAAGATTTACCTAAACTCTCAACCAAGATTGGTACTTAACACTCTTTTCAAAATGATTTTATTTTGGAGGCCTATTTGTCACAGTAGTCACTGTGATCCCCTAACTAATACAATTGTGCACAAAGCATGGAAGATTTTGTGGGTTATAGGATAGGCAAGTCATTTGATATGGCTGGAATACTCTGGTACTGTGCACCTGATGGTAATAGGGTGTCGGAAAAGTACAGCAGAAATTAAGCTAGATTGAGGTAATGCAAGTAGATTGAGGTACTGCAATTTTAAGTTCTCATCTTTTTTCTCTCCAGAATATTAAACAGGCAAATGCATATGTGAATAGCTCTAATTAAAAGATGGGTAGAGTGTGAGTTCTTTTGTCTGATGGCTTTGTCTTGAATTCTGGCTTGACCATGTATTAGTTGTGTATCTTTGGGCATAGCATATGTTTGCACATATATGTTAACATCTCTGACATCAATGTCTTATAGTTGCTACTGTCTTAACATTGAAGTCAGTCAGAGACTAATCATGGCATAATTGTCACTGTCTGTACATTTTGGAAAATTGAGTTTCCAGCTTTAAAATCTAGAGCATGGATGGCAGAGGCATACAAGATAATCTGAATGATAACATCGGACTTTTCTTTTTATCTTCCGGATTGGCCTAGTCTGGGGCAGGCATCAGGGAGCTGGTGAATCAAACATGTAGAGCAATAATCTCTGAGCAGTGTTTTTATGCAGTTAGCTTAACATCACACCACCAGTGGGTTTTGGTTAGTTCATAGAGTCTTTTAAGGAATGTTGCAAATTCACCATGACACAGAGGAAAATATTGTCAACATTGCCAAAAAGTGATTAACTATTATAATCTGAATGTTAATACATTTTAGGAATACCTGAACTAATGACTTTTACTTACATTTCTACTTACATATGTACAGTGGTGATGACTAATAAAATCTGTGTCTAATTTGTCTAAAAACTCTAAGCGATAAGAAGGAACTGTGTCAGATTTTTAGCATTTTATTTTTTTTTAATTTTTTTTTCAACGTTATTTATTTATTTATTTATTTGGGACAGAGAGAGACAGAGCATGAACGGGGGAGGGGCAGAGAGAGAGGGAGACACAGAATCTGAAACAGGCTCCAGGCTCGGAGCCATCAGCCCAGAGCCTGACGTGGGGCTCGAACTCACAGACCGCGAGATCGTGACCTGGCTGAAGTCGGACGCTTAACCGACTGCGCCACCCAGGCGCCCCAGATTTTTAGCATTTTAAAACTTCTTTCTTGCTGATCTTTCTTAGTATCTTATTTTTCATGAAAAGTAGGAAAAATGCATACCCAAGAAAGAAGATTAAATTAAATAACCCTTGAAAAATGTCCTTACAAAGAGAAATACATATTATTGTTTAATGTCAGTGGAAAACTATGGACATAGACCATAAGTGTGCAATAAAATAATAACTTTATGATATAAATTAATTCAAAGCAGTCTTTGCATTATCCAGTATTTATTACTTTGGGTTTTTTAAAAACTACTAATGGGCCAAATTACAAGCGCTCCACTCTGAGGGAGCCTTTGAAAAAATTTAGAGGTATGACTCTTAAAGCAATCTGAAAGAAAACGATGGTCTTGATTATCTGAAAGAGAAGGACCATCAACATGGAGCAGAATACATTTACTCTATCTGCTGAAAAAGTTCTGATTTTTTTTTTTTAACAGACCTCCTGGTCTAAGCATGAGTGGTAATAACCACTAGCTGTATCGCTCTTCTCCTGAGATCCTATTAGTTCTTTTGTGCTTGACCTTCCCCGATCTGGCGGTTTTATTGGCCAGTTCTTCTGGGAAACTTGGTGCATTTGTGAAGCAAAAGAAGCAATAAAATATCCTCAAGTCCCACTCCTATTTTGTTCAAAAGACAGTGCTCTGTTACCACAGTACTACCCACCAGCCATTATCCATCACAGGGTTCCAGTTCAGCTTCCAAGTGCAGACTGGTCTCTACGGAAACTGGGATGAAGAAGGGGAGGCAGGAGGGATTATCACATCGCTCTAGTTCTCCTACTTAAGTTTTATTTTTGAATGACCCAGACAGCTCTCACAAATACTTGCAGTTGACTATATTTTTCTTTCCTTTAGATAAGAGTGCCTATTGTTTTAAGACCAATCAATTGTATTCTATTTACAGGCTTAACTAATAAATCAAATAAGCTTTCAGATTGAGGAAATATGGTTACTACTAAATATTCATTGGGAGTGAATGCAGCAGTATGTCTTTGTTAATGTGGTCTTCTGGGTTGAGTTTTGTGACTTATTTAGCTAAATTCAATTGAACTTAATTGATTTAGCAAAGCCAGGCATAAAATATAGAGAAATAGAGTGCCTATGAGAGAACAAGGCAGTTATGAATTCATAAATGGAGACGGATATAAGAATTATAAATAAGATCCAGGATGCAGAGCATAAAACTTAAGAAGATAAACACGGAAGAGTTAATGACATGTTTGCCTCAATCAATCTATTCTCATTTCTCTAAAAATATTTAACTTGTGCATCTCAGCAGCAGATTAATTTTGACCCATCCCCCCACCCTCTGCCCTTAATTGCATCATTTTGTTTCTAAAAGCAGAGTTAATGTTTCATGATGCTTATCTGGAGGCACAGAACTTCTCTAGTATCATTCAAACTTGTATTCTGTTCCCCTGAGAAGAATTCCTTAATCTCTTCATTCATTCAAAAATATGTTTTGAATCTCTACTATCTGCTAGTTACAGAATGAATCTGACTGAATGCAGGGAAAGGAAGAAAAAGGAAACCAGCATAGTATCCGGAATTCTGTATGAGATAGAAAACAAAGGATGGAAAGCGAATTTGAGGCAGAGGTGACAGAGTGTATGATTTCTGTTTTGACTGTGAGGAGTTTGAATAACCTGTGGGACAAATCAGTGTAACTAGCAATTAGGCAATTGGATACGTGAGTGAGAAGCTCAGCACAACTATCTCACCTGGGGATAAATTTTGAAAGCATATAGAATTGAAAAGGCATATCTTACTTAAACAGCCTGTGAGTATAAAACAAGGACCTATTTGTTTTTGTAGGTGATATTAATTATTCAGTGGTACTTATTTTTTTAAGTCAGGTTTATTAAGGTATAATTTACATACAGTAAGATTTACTCCCTCTAGGTATACAGTTCTTTTAATTTTGAAAAATGTATGTAATTATGTAACCACCACTGTAGTCAATATATAAAGAATTTCCATTATCTCAAAAAGTTTCATCGTGTCTTTTTAAAAACTTTATTTGTTTTCAGAGAGAGAGAGAGAGAGAGAAAGAGAGAGGGTACGAGCAAGCAAGGGAGGGGCAGGGAGAGAGGAAGAAAGAGAATCCCAAGTAGCCTCTGAAGCACAGAGCCTGATGTGGGGCTTGATTCCACAACTATGAGATCATCACCTGAGCTGAAACCAAGAGTCAGATGCTTAACCGACTGTGCCCCCTTTGGGTCTGTTTTCAATCCCAGTCTTTGGCAACCTGGAAACTTTCACCTTTCCTTTGAATTTTACCTTGTGCAGAATGTTATGTAATGTAATTATACACTATGCAACATTTCGAGGGTGGCTTCATTTACTCGGTGTAATGCCATTGATTTAGTAATGTTGTGTGCATCAATAATTCATTCCTTTTTATTGCTAAGTAGGATTCCACCGTATAGGTGTTCAACATTGTGTTTGCTCATTCAAAATTTTGTGGATATTGGGGCTGTTTCCAGTCTTGAGTGATCATGAATACAGGTGCTATGAATATTCAGATATATATTTTTGTGTGGAAGTGTGCTTTTTATTCTCTTGGATGAATATCTAGAAATGGAATTGCTAGGTCATGCCATTAGTATATATTTTAACCTTACGAGAAACTGCCAAACTTTTCCCAACTGGATGTGCCATTTCTACCAGTAATGTGTAAACACTTCTAATTGTTAGAGATCCTTATTAGCATTTAATATTGTCAGTGTTTAAAAAAAATTAATTCTAATAGGTTTGTAGTGGTATTCTAATTGTGATTGTAATTTACACATCACTAATTACATCATGCATTTTATCATGTGTTTGTCATCAAAATATTTTCTTTTTAAGATATATTTCATAGTGGGGCACCTGGGTGGTTCAGTAGGTTAAGTGTCCGACTTCGGCTCAGGTCATGATCTCACAGTTCGTGAGTTCAAGCCGTGCATCAGGCTCTGTGCTTACAGCTCAGAGCCTGGGACCTGCTTCAGATTCTGTGTCCCCTTCTCTGTCTGCCCTTCCCCCGCTTGCATTTTGTCTCTCTCCCTCTCTCAAAAATAAACATATATGCATATATGTATATATATGTATATATACAGGTATATATATTCTGTGTCACATATTCTGTGACTTTCAATATATGTCTTAGAATTTTTTTTATTAACTTTACTCTTAAGTGTTTTATCCTCTTTGTTGGTACTGGAAATGGAATTGTGTTCTTAATTTCATTTTTTACATTGTTCATGGCTAGTCTCTAGAAATACAACTGATTTTGTGTGTTCATTTTGTATCTGCAACTTTTCTGAAATTCTTTAAGATCTTGTCATCTGCCAATAGAGATAGTTTCACTTCCTCCAATCTATATGTTTTACTTTATTTTCTTGCCTAATTGCCCTGGCTAGAACAATATTGTAAAATATTGAATAGTGCAATATTGAATAGAAATGGCAAAAGCAGACACCCATGTCTTGCTCCGGATTGTAGGTGGAAAGATTCCAACATTTCACTATTAGCTATAATAGTAACTATGGACTTTTGTAGATGCCCTGTATGAGACTGAGGAAGTTTCCTTCAAATCCTAGCTTGTTGAGTGTTTTGTTTTTATCATGACTACATGCTGGGTTTTGTCAAATGTCTTTTCTGCATCTTTGAAAAAATCCTTTTTTCCCCTTTATTCTATTAATATGGTATATTACATGGATTGATTTTCATATGTTGAAACGATCTTGAATTCCTGTGAAAAGTGCAGTATGCTCTGGTATATAATAGTTTCTGTATGCTGCTGGTTTGGGTTTGCCAAATATGTAAGCAATGTTAATATGTTTCATCCAATTTGGGAAATTTTTGATCATTTCTTCAAAAATTCCTTCTTCCTTCTCTCCTTTCTTTCCGGGATTCCCATTATGCATATGCTGATATGCTCCATGGTTTCCCACAGGTCTTGGGCTCTGTTCATTTTTCTTTATTGTATTTTCTATCTCGGATTAGATAATCTCATTGACCCATCTTCATTTTGTTGATTCTTTCTGCTCAAATCTTCTATTGAGTCCCTTATTGACTATTTCATTTCAGTTATACTTTTCAACTCCTATATCTCTATTTGGTTCCTTTTCACAATTTCTATATTGTTATTGATATTCTCTATTTGGTGACATATTCTCATACCTTCCTTTTTAAGACATAGTATTCTTTAGCTTGCTGAACATGTTTCAAATAGCTGATTTAAAGTATCTGTCTGGAAATTCTCATGTCTGCCTGCTCAAGTGCTGTTTTTATTAATGACTTTTTCCTCCTGTGTATGGGACATACTATTTCATTACCTTAAACACCTCTTCATTTTTTTGTTCAACACTGGACATAAGATACACTGGAAATCAGATACTCTTCTTTGCCATGGATTTTTATTGTTGCTGCTTTATGTGGTTGTTTTTATTTGTCTGATGCTTTTCTTCACTAATTCTCTAAAGTCAATATTTTTTTGTTGTGTTTGCCACTGATGTTCTCTGTTCTATTAGCTTACTAGTCTGTTAATGACTGGACAGAATTACCTTAAATACCTAGAACTCCCCCCAAAAAATCTTCCAATGTTTGCTGAGTGGTTCTCTGTATATGTTGGGGAGCACTTTCAACATTCAGGCAGTTTACAACTTTGTCTTAAGAGTCACTTTGTGCCTCCACATAGACTCAAGGTTATTCAGAGTTGAGTACTGAGAAACTGCTCAGGTCATTTCTCAGGATGTACATGACTCTGAGCATTGTGTGAACTTCTAGCTTCCTGGGGATATGTTGGGACTTTTCAAAGTCCTTATGAACATCTCATTAAGCATCCACTTCTCCCAAGCTTTTCAAGTAATCCTTCATTTGCTCTAATTTTTATCACCACTGGCAGCTGTGAGTAAAAAATTCTCCTGTAAATGTTTTGACAAACAACCCACAAAGGCAACTTTAGCCAGTTCTGAGTCAGGTGAAATGCAAAACTTTTGAGCTGATCTTCCAAGGAAAAATTAGATAAAAAAAAAAAAAGTAATAATTACAATTATTTTCAAATGAGGTTTGTTCTGTTCCCTCCCATCCTAGGAATGTGGGCTGTTATTTTCAGATACTACTGAACTAGGGAATGGAGTATCAAACTGGCTTTTAGAATACCACACAGTTTGCTGTGCTTACTGACGTTCCCCTGTTTTTTGTTGTTTTTTGCTTTTTGTTTTTGTTTTTTGAATAAGCACTCTATGTCTTGCTGCAAGTCTTAACTATTATTTAGACTTTGAACAAAAACTTGATTTTGATCTGTTTCTTTCATTGCTTTATAGAGGAGAGTGGTTTTGAATTTCTTATTCCTCCATTTTGCTGATATCACCCCCAGCCCCTGCATAATAAAGTGAATTTCTTATATGGCATATATTTTGGACATGGTTTTTAATCCACTTTGGCTCATATCACTTCTCGATTAGTATGTTAAACCATTTACAGTTAATGTGATTATAATATTTCAGTCTATTATATTGCAGTCTGTTTTCTATTAGCCCTTTTTTTTTAATTTTGTTCTCTTTCTTTTCTTTTTAGCAGTGTTGTCTGAACTTCTGTATCCTTACTGATTTTCTGTACAAGCATTCAATCAATAATACTCTTCTTCTTGGACTCTAAACACGATGGTAGACTATTGAATATTGTCCTATGGATTTAAATTGTTTTTCCAATTTTTTTCTCTTTGTGTTTCAGTTTGGATAATTTCCACTGAACTATTTTCAAGCCTGCTTTTGATATGTTTGAAGAAATTCTTCACCGTTGATATCATGATTTTTAATTCTACCATTTCAACTTGACCCCTTTCTTATAAACCCCCCTCTTTGCTGAAATTCTTCTCTCTTCCTATATGTTGTCTACCTTTTCTAGTAAGTTTTTACCATATTAATCATAGGAAATTTATCTCCCAGAGAGGTCGTCCCTGACAGTGCTCTTCTATCGGATCAAGTCTTTATTTCATTTTGTTCATTTTTTAAATTTTATCATTTTACTCCTTTAACTAAACCTATGTTACTTCAGAGTAATGCTTCCATTTTGGTCAAAACACATTACTATACCTCTCACTATGCCTGACACAAATAATTAAGAAAAAATACATTTAAATGAAGACTAAACACACGAACATGTGAAGATGCGTTTAGTTGCTTCCAAACGCATGATAGCCTTCTATAAAGAGACCTTTGTGAGATTCCATAGGGTAATGAAGTTTCATAATATGAAAACTCCACGAGACCCAGGTCATTCTCTTGAAATGGTGTGGTGGATTGAATAGGGCAGTATGAAAACTAGGAGCTATCTACACTTACCTTAAGATTTCTCTTTAATCTTAGCATGATTTGGTATAACAAGCCTGTCTCTAATATTTTGTCATAATTCCTTGAAGACCCCAAAGATTCCTGGCACGATGTAGCTGAACCCAATTTAGAAGTTTTAGAGCCATTTTTAATTTTTTAAGGGAAATTTTCTGTCCATTTAATGACAGATAGAATAGCAGATTGAGGCATCTGATCTTGGTTCAATGATGGTTTTACGACTTAAGAGTTTGAGCAGATTATTTCTTTAATTATCTCATCTATAAAATTAAAGAAAACCTAAGAATACATACCTCACTGTGATACTGCATGAATTAGATAAGAGAAAAATCTGTGTTATACCCAGTACCCAAGACATTCTACAATAGTTGTAATTGCTGTTGTTGTTATTATTGTAAATATTAACCTTTTAGGACTGCATCAGAATCCTTCCCAAGGGTTCCCTTCAGGACCTCTTCAAATGTGAGTTAAAAAGTGTCATTTTTTTCTGTAAATTTTTTATTGATGCAATTTAAAACATAATAATTGAGTAGAGTTTTGTTTTGGGGTTTTTTATAATATTGATCTAATGTGTAGAATATAATTATTTTGGGTAGAGATAACTTTTTGCTTACTTGGGGTTCAAAGTTACTTATCATTAATTGATTACAAATGTTCATCTGTAAAAAACATCCTCGGCTCACAAGTGTCAGTTTGTTTTTTATTTGCAGAAGAAATTTGACCATGAGCTTGTTCTGTTATTTGGTCTTTTCCCGAAAAATTTATCAATCTGTGAATTTTCCTTAGGTATTTTTCTGATTCTATTTTCCTTCATGTTTACACAAGAGCTTGTCTGATACATAAGAAACTCTCCTTAAATGTGTCTTGAATAACTACATACTGAATTTTTCAATGAGTTACTTGTTTCAAAGTATAATGTGGAAAGAGAAAGATAGACATTATTGTTTTCCTCCTATGCATAAAATTTCCCAAGTTTTAGTATGCACAACAGTCACTGAAAAGTTTTTAAAAAGAAGACTCCTGACCCCCACCTTACACCAGGTGGACCTGAACTTCCTGAGTGGATCCTGGCCCATAGAGCAAGTAGGCCCCAAATGTTCTCTTTTAAAAATACTGAACTACATTCCAGTGATCCTGCTAATTTTCAATCAAACCCAAGGAGGAGAAGAAAGCACATTCCAACTTAATTAAGAGAAAGTACAGGCAAGTTATTACATTAATCTTTTTCCATAAGTTTAACAACAGCATGGATACTATGTCATGAAATGATGGAATCTGGAAGAACACTGTATGTACAATGACACAATGGTAATTGAAATATGTGTTTTAATTTTTTCAGTTAAAAATGCAGCTCAAATTTACTTAAAAAGGAGTAAAAACAGAATGATCTACAGTGATTCTCAAAGGTTAGAGAAGGCTATTCTTATGTGAAATAGCATATGATTAGTGTCTGAAAATATGTTTATAAGTACTTTGTTTCTCTTTTGAGTATTTTCGAGAGATCAATTCAGAAGTTAACAAATAATACTAAACAATTACTGGAATGCACAAAAACAGGAAACATTTATGCTTTGTCTGTAATATGCATAATACCTATTGATCTTGATGCAAGCTAAAAACATGTATGTCAGTCTCATAATTGAATATCATTATTTCTTTTCATGTTGAATCACAACTATTATTTTTGTGACAAATAAATGATTTTAAAAGCAAACAGTACAATTCAACTAATGGTAAAGAGTAAGAAAAAAGCATAACTATTCACACTACCACAGTAGTTTTCAAGTAATAAATAATACGCTTTTATTTCTTTATGTTTATAGTAATTATAGTTTTGATAACTTCAATTTCATCATATTTTAACATTTTGTCAAAACCCTCCTATTATTAAAATTATTAACTTTTCATATACTACTCAATTTGAAAATTCTCTTTCATACACACACACACACACACACACACACACATCCCAACCAGCCTCAGTAACAAAAGCACTGCTTTTCTACTACTTTGAAAACATGAACTTACTATGTATGTTTTAGTAAACTAACTTTGCTGTTTCCAAGCTAAAAACATTCCCTTAGTCAAATAAAAGTACAAAAAACAATAGTTAGAACAAGAAACAGGCTAAGTTATTATTTAAAACATTAATCATATCTTAACTTTTAGCTTTAAAATTTGAATACAGAAGAGCTTTTGATGTCTGGATGGCCTGGAAGTAACACACACCAAATTGTAGAAGCAAGGCTCAAATCCATGGTTCCTTCTGACGTTGCAAGAATCTTTTGCCTCTATCAAGAAATCTGGCAGCTCAAGTTGTCATTAATAGAGGCATGGAAACATATTTGTGCTTCTGAGTTACTCTTCCTTTGATTAATGGACTTCTATTACCACATTTTGTTAATTTATTCAGTGATCAAAAGACATGTTGGTTGCATAAATTTGGGGCAATTATGAGTAAAGTAGCTATAAACATTTGTGTGCAGGTCTTTGTGTGGATATGTGTTCAACTCATTTGAGTAAATACCTAGGAGTGTGATTGCTGAATTGTATGGTAAGAATATATTTATTTTGTAAAAGAAGCCACCAAACTTTCTGTCAAAGTGGCTGTGCTATTTTGCTTTCCCGGCAGCAATGAATGAGAGTTCCTGTTGCTCCACATTCTTGTCAGCATGTGGTGATGTCAGTGCTCGGAGTTTAGCCATTCTAACAGGTGTATCATGGTATCTCATTATTGGTTTACTACTTTGCAATTCTCTAATGACGTGATGCTGATCGTGTGTTCAGATGCTTCTTTGCCATCTGGATATCTTCTTTCGTCAGGTGTCTATTCAGATTTTTTGCCACCCGGGTCCTGTTGTATAAAATTAAATTTCAGAAAACTAGACACACAAAAAAAATGAACCGAAGAAAAATTATTTTACAAAATTACCTTTGTTTTATGAAAAATTCACCATAGAGATACTTTAGCCAAGTAAGTGTTTTAGAATATTCTAAATGTTATCTGATTATACAAATTTAAAACATATCAGCACAAAATAAGATATAACTACATTACAAATTTAGGCAAAATGCTCAGGAAATGCACCATTATCTGCTACATTCCTCAAGGAAATAACAGTTATTGATTTTATATTTGATGCTTCATATCTTAATATAATCTTGGATTTAATATTTACAAAGAAAATCACTTTGATTATCCTCTTCTAGGCTGGGTATCTCCCTAAAGGGAAACATGAAGAGAATATGCTGGCTGGCCTTATATCTAAGTTCACCCTTAATGACAAAAAGCACTTCTTTTTCTTACGTGAGAATCACATCTCAAGCTACAAAAACACCAAACTTAGATATGGGAGATTGGGAAAAAAAAAAAATACCTACTATCCCAAGGGAATTCCTGGGATGTATCTTAACTTTTAGCTTTAAAAATTGAATACAGAAGGGGCACCCAGGTGGCTCAGTCAGTTGAGCGTCCAACTTCGGCTCAGGTCATGATCTCGCGGTTTGTGAGCTCAAGCCCCCTGTCGGGCTCTGTGCTGACAGCTCGGAGCCTGGAGCCTGCTTCGGATTCTGTGTCTCCCTCTCTCTCTGCCCCTCCCCCGCTCATGCTCTGTTTCTCTCTCTCAAAAATAAATAAACATGAAAAAAATTTTAATGGGTATAGAGTTTCAGTTGTACAAGAGGAAAGAATTATGGAGGTGGATGGTGGTGATGTTTGCACAATATTATGAACATACACTGAACTGTTCTCTTAAAAATGAGTAAGATGACAGATTTTATGTTATGTGTATTTTACCACAATAAAAAAACCTGAAAAAAAAAAAACCAACATGTCCATTAAACTACCACACAGCAGTAGTTCACGTCAAAATCACCAGAAACCTGGAATTTGAATTTATGGTCACAGCTTAGTCGGAACTTTATACAAATGAAATCATGCATTGTTTTCCTTTTCTTGTTGCCTTTTTCGCCCATTATGTTTGTGGCTCATGCATGTTGTTGTGTGTACCCATTGTTTCCTCATTTTATTGCTGTAAAGTAACCCACTGTATGATACTATATTACCACTACCTACCCATTTTATTATTGATTGAAATACATTTGGCTTTGTAACTAATGCACTATTAGTGTTTGAGTTCATGATTTTGTGCACATTGTTTCGGGGCATGCTTCTAGGAACAAAGTTACTGTATAACATGGCATGTCTATGATCAGATTTTGTAGTTAATACCAATGAAGTTTCCAAAATGGTTGTAACAATCTGTGTTCCCACTTGCAGGTATGAGAGTTGCAACTGATGTCCATCTTCAACAAAACTCAGTATTATCTGGTTTTTAAATTTACCCTAGTTTGGGTAGGTGGGTAGTGCTGTCTCATAGCTTTAACTTTATTTCCTCTGGAAACTAGTAAGATTTTGTACTTGTTCACATATTTGTGGGATATGTGGAATCTCTGGTTTGGCAAAATGCCTGTTCAAAGGCTTTTGTTCTGTGTTAAGACTGACTTATATCTTTTAAAATTTTTTAGAGTTTGATACTATATAATCTGAGACCCTATGTCTGATGACTAAATAGGTAGGAAATGTAGGCCATCTGTATGTCCCACATTTCACAGACTAATGATAGTTAATGATAATAACATGTCCTAATTTAAACATTGTATGATTTCTTCATACTTAACACTTTTTATCCTGGCCAAGAAATGTTACCTTATTCCAAGTTCATGAAACTTTTTAATCAAATCATCTGCTGGAAGCTTTATGGTTTTATCTTGTAGATTTACACCTTCCACCTCCACCCTCCACCTGGAATGGGTGTTTGTGTGTGATATAAAACAGTTAAGATTCACGGTTATTTATTGGCCTGTAGTGTTCTTTTTGTCGTAATTAAAGAGTTTATATGAGTGTAAGCACTGTTTCTGGACTATTCTATTCCACTGAATTATTTTCCCAACCTTGCACTTAAATGGCACTGTTGTCATTAGCCATGCTATTTTAATTAGTATAAACTCATAAGTCATGTCTTCTTACAGTGTGAGTCCTTCAACTTCGGCTGCTCTTTTATGCTTGCAAATCAATTTTAGAATCAATTTGTATAATTTTACACACATACACATGGACATGCACACACAGACAATGCTGAGATTTTGTCTGATGTTATAATTAATTGATAACGATTTGGGTATCTATAGAGAAGTAATATCTTAAAATATTGAGTATACCAATCCATGAACAAAATATGTATCAAATTACTGGCAACATCACTCTCAATTATTTCTTTATATTTTTCTGTACAGAGACTTTGTATACTTTTTAGAATAATTTTAAGCCTGTAGACGATTGTTGATTTAGTATGGCTAATAATTTATTTTGTTTTCTGATTTTTTTTGATGATATGGAAACAAAATTAATGATTATAAGCTGACCATGAATTCTAAGATCTCACTGAATTATTTTATTCATTCCAATTGTTCATCTTTATTTTGTAATTTCCATGAAATATTTTCATCTGGGAAAAAATAGCAGCTTTATTTTCCCCATTCAATCATTATATGTTCATTTCTTTGTTCTTACTCTGCTAGCAAGGACATCCAGAACAATGTTGAATTGAAGTGATGATTGCAAGTGTAACTAGGTATGATTCCAGTTATAATTGCTGCAAAAACTAATAAACTACAGTAAACATTCTTATTAAAAGCTAAGCAAAATATTATTTTTAGAAGGAAACTAATGTACCAAAATGTAATAGCAAGCAATATCCTAAATATTGGAATAATGCAATCATTTCTCTTGAAATTAACAATTAAACAGGATTGCCTATTTTCACTGTTATTATTTAATAGCATTCGAACAACTAAAACATGGCATGGGAAGAGAATATTGATGCTTTGTAAACATTGTGAAATATAAATTTAAAAATTTCTCTTTACTAATAATATATTTGTCCATCTAGAAAACTCAAGTGGCATTAGTAAATAACTTCTAGAATAAATAAGTGATAAATAAAGGATAGAAAATTTAAGTGTAAAAGTAATAGATTTCCTCCACTTTGGCAATAAGCACTTAAAATATACGAAATAGTTGCTTTACAATAGTGATAAAAATGGCAAAATAGCACTAAAAAAACCTTTCAGGTCCTCTATGAAGAAATATATAAAATATTACAGAAATATATGAAATAAGACATGAACAAATGCAGAGACAACACATTTCTGGACGAGAAGAGACGCAAAGACATAATTTGCTCTGAATGGGAAGACACCGTATAATAATGTCAATTCTTCAAAGTTAATAGAGCATTTAAAAACATTTTAATTAGAATCACAGCTGTATTTTCTTTGGAACATTCCTTACAAGTGTGATGGAGGAGTCACCCTACCTGCGTGCAAACACAAATATGTGACTTGTGGCTTTTTTCTTCATATTCCCATGCCTCATTTTCCTTCTGTGTAAAAGGAGAATAATAAGAGCACCTATTTAGTCGATAGTTGTGAGGGCTAATGAGATAATAAATTTAAAGTGTGTACCCTATTTCAGACATAGCACTCAGTGAATGTCATGTGTGTTAATAAGCCGTATATTCAGGTTTGCACCTCAAGATTTTCTTTTTTTAATTTTTTTTAATGTTTATTTATTTTTGAGAGAGAGAGTGTGAGCAGGAGAGGAGCAGAGATAGTGGGAGACACTATCCAGGGGTCTGAGTTGTCAGCACAGAGCCCAAGGCAGGGCTCCAACTCACAGACTATGAAATCATGACCTGAGCTAAAGTCGGATGCTTAACTGACTGAGCCACCCAGGCTCAAGATTTTCACACCTGCCTAATGTTCCCTTGGCCTAGATCAAGGCTAAGCTAACTGCTGCCCATGGGCCAACAACCTCCTGCCTCTTTTACTGGAAAACAGTTGTGCTTCTTTCTTTATTGTGCCTTGTGGCTGTGTTTGTCTGCAACAGAGACCACGTGGCCTGCAAAGGTGGAAATATTTACTCTTTGGCTTTTTTCTAGAAGAGCTTACTGCCCCTGACCTACAGTGTTCTGTGTGTAATTTTTTTAGCTGACTGTTATATTCTTTCGGTCTTATCTTGTGTCACACCCTTAGTTAGATTTTATATTGCAAACTAAACTATGTTCTCTCTCCACATCAAAAATTGTAGTTCTTTATGAATTTTTACAATGTGTCCCCCATAATTGACTGTATACTTCATAGGACAAGGAAGCCGTCTTGTTTGTTCACTGCAATACATTATCCAGTTTCTGATATAGCCTTTAAACACAGTATCCAGGGGCGCCTGGGTGGCTCAGTCGGTTAAGCGTCCGACTTCAACTCAGGTCACGATCTCACGGTCCGTGAGTTCGAGCCCCACGTCGGGCTCTGGGCTGATGGCTCGGAGCCTGGAGCCTGCTTCCGATTCTGTGTCTCCCTCTCTCTCTGCCCCTCCCCCATTCATGCTCTGTCTCTCTCTGTCTCAAAAATAAATAAAGGTTAAAAAAAAATTAAAAAAAAAATAAACGCAGTATCCAATATTTTTTAGATTAATTAAAAATTAGATTAATTAATTAGATTAATTAAAAATCCACATTTTTTAGATTAATCAATGAATAAAAAAGTGAGTGAATGAATAACCTAAAGCTGTAAATTGTCTTTTATAATGGTTCAATCCAATTATTCATTTTTATTAAAATATAAAAACACAAGCTAAAAATAAGCACACAAACTCAAAGCTTCATAATCCAAATGAATCACAGTTACCATTTAAGCATATATACATATATATCACGGAGGTAGTATCATAGGCTATAATATCATACTGAATTTTAGCACATATATATGAAATATATGTATTGCAAAGGTGGTATTGCATAATATTATAGTGAACGTTGCTACTTTTTAATTTTTACTACCTTTACACTCACTTTGTACTTCAGCAATATTTCTATTGTATGAGTCTTGCTGACAGCATTGATCTTTCCATCCTAATAAAGAATCCTAAGGGGCCAGATAATGCTCAGATAACTTGAGCATGTCACCAGGACTCAATAAATCAGATGTTCATATCAGAGGTGGCACTATGAGGTCAGTGATAGTGAAACCAGGTCACCTACAGCAATGCCACCATCATGGTATCTCAGCCAACTGTTTCTGTGAGGTGTCTTTGAATTTACTTCTTACTGCTTGGCCACTTTCTCCATTAGCTTTTATCTCTAAGTTTCTCTAAGATTTCCAGCCATTCTGTGATCTTTCTATGATCTTTCCAATGATTTTCTTTTCTTTTCTTTTTTTATGTTTATTCATTTTTGAAAGACAGACAGAGACAGACACAAGCAGGGGTGGGGCGGAGAGAGAAAAGGACACAGAATCTGAAGCAGCCTCCAGGCTCTGAGCTGTCAGCACAGAGCCCTACGCGGACTCGAACTAACGAACTGAGAGATCATGACCTGAGCCGAAGTCGGATGCTCAACCTACTGAGCCACCCAGGTGCCCCTCAATGATTGTATTTTCTACTTAAGTTAGAAATAAGCTGTAGTCCACTAATCTTATTTGCAGTGAGATATTTTGACTGATAATAGTATTCATGTATTCATCTATCCATCCTTTTAAAGAAGTTTCCATCATGTGCCAGGCACTGAATCAGGTACGTGACATCTATTTTATGTAATTGTATATAACACTATTTAATTTGATTTTGCACCTTTTGCTTGGGCAAATCTCAGTAAATGTGTCTCCACCAGTTTAGAGAACTATTTCTGAGAGCGATATAGGAAATTTTGTTGTAGATTTTGTTTGTAGACATTCCTGACAGCACCTGATTAAAATTAGCTAATTAATAAAATTAGCAATAATAACTATGTTTTTAAACCAACTTTTCATTCATTATCTTCTGATAATGAGCTTCTGACCTTCATCTGTGACATATTTAAAGAAGGAGAGAGTAATGTGTTCCTATAAAGGAGGTTTGCTCCTGTCATGATTAGTATTTTTGAGGGAAAGTGTGCTTGGATTGAAAGCTAATGGTTATTGAAAGTCAATTAGAGGGCAAAGCATATAATCAAGATTTCCTGGAAAAAATAAGAAAAAAACACCACCACCACCACCAAATGGCTTCATTGCTACATGTCACCTACTTTATGACTCCTTAAAAACATCCTTTCAAACTATGAAAAGCCACTTCCTCTAGAAGTTTATACCTCTGGAATAGATTGTATCAAAAGAAAGCACCAATATCAGGAGCTAAAGAATTATTATCTTCTGAGGCTTTAATATAATATTTCAAAACAGAACTTTTTGGTTTGCTGACCACGTTTAGTTGTCTTTAATTCCTATACTGCTTAGAATTGAGCTAAATAGTTGCAAACATAGCCTAAATTGCTCAAATGAGGGGTGCCAGGGTGGCTCAGTCGATTAAGCCTCTGACTCTTGATTTTGCTCAGGTCATGATCTCATGGTTTGTGGGATCGAGGCCCATGTCAGGTTCTGTACTGACATCGCAGAGCTTGCTTAGGATTCTCTCTCTCTCTCTCTCTCTCTGTCCCTCCTCCACTGTGCTCACTCTCTCTCTTTCTCTCTCTGTCTCAAAATAGATAAACTTTAGAAAAAATAAATTGCTCAAATTAAAAGTGTCAAAACACACACATAGCATTCCCTTCTCCACAAATTCTTTCTGTGCCTCCCTTTCAGACCAAGGAAACTCTTCATTTATGTAGCATAACCATAAAAATGGCAAAATTTTCCAATATTTTTCACATAAATATAATCTTATTAACTTGGTTTCTAATGGTGTCTAAAATCTTTCTAAAATTTAAAGTAGCCTTGAAAATGTAATATTTGCAAAATGTTCTTATAAAATAGTGTATATATATATATATATATATATATTTGAATTCAGGTTATTTCACTGGTAGATAAATACTGTGAAAGACTAAAATCCACTGCACATCCACCTAAGCTACTCCTTGGTGGCAACACTGTCTTAAGTAGTATTTTTACTGTCCCATCACTACCCCCGAGTGCTGCTACAAAATTCGCCCACCCCACTTCTCGTTCTCCTTGGGGGTTGTTTTCTGATTTAAAGTGCCCACTCACTGGGGTAAAGAGTTTGGCCGTGACAGGATCCCGCTCGTGAACTGCTGTGTTTGAAGTAGTGTTTTCACAAAATTGAATCAGTTGCCTACTTAAAAAAAAATTTTTTTTTAACCTTTATTTATTTTTGAGACAGAGAGAGACAGAGCATGAATGGGGGAGGGGCAGAGAGAGAGGGAGACACAGAATTGGAAGCAGGCTCCAGGCTCTGAGCCATCAGCCCAGAGCCCGACGTGGGGCTCGAACTCACGGACCACGAGATTGTGACCTGAGCTCAAGTCAGACGCTTAACCGACTGAGCCACCCAGGCGCCCCAGCCTACTTTTAAAATGTAGGGAATTCACATTGAATTTGGAATTTTTAGCTGTTGGGAAATGTCAGCAGATCTAGAAATGGTGTGCTGATTCTCTAATGGAGTCAGGCTCAGTTGGCCTGAGCTCAGTAGCCAGTTGACTCCTATAGAAGGGCGAGCCTCCTTTAGTTCTCCACTTACTCAACCCAACACAATCCTATCCTTGTGTTACCACTTGGCTCCTGTTGGAACTGGAATATTCAATCCCTGTAGCACAGATATTAATGTATGCCTATAGAATCAGACTGCCCAGATTTCAGACCTGGGACTTCTGTAGTTTTAGTGTTGCAACTCCATGTTTGTTTTTTTGTTTGCTTTTTTTAAGAAGCATGAGGTTAGAAATGACCTTTGGGGGTAATATGTGAATTTGTACCTTCCTCTTAATGCCTACACAGTGGATTTTTAATAAAGATATCTGCCCTTTATCTTTCATAGGTGAATTAATGAGATAATATATTGGAAAAGGTTTTTGTAAATGTCAAAAGACTATGCCAAGTTAAGTTGGTATAAGAATGAAAATGTAACATGGCTTCAGATGCTTCTGTTCTATCACTTTTAGCTTAAGAAATGTGTAAACTGGGACCCCGGTGCTGGAGCCACATTCTATGTCCAGCTGTCACAAATGTCATAGCTGAGGCAGGGTGTTCTATAGAGATACCCTCCCGTCCCCAGGGTTTCTTGTCCATTGCCTGGGCCACCTTTTGGTTGGAACTTGCCTGCCTTTGGCTGGAACTTGCCTGCCTTATAATAATTATACTCAAGCATAGGGGAAAATCTAAAGCAAGTTCCTTCTTGTATTTTCAGAGGTTTAGACATTTTTGCCTTTGCGATCATGTTGCACATCGTTATCCTGTATGAGCATTGCTTTTGTGGCCAGCACTGCTCCAGAAAGTGCAGAGTACCCTGTCTGAAAGTGAGTCCTGGAGTGTTTCCAGTTCTACAAGGGGCATTGATGTTTTAGCAGTAACTAGAATTTCAAACTTTGTAATACAAGATGAGGAGTACAATATTTCAAAAACAGGGGTCATAATAATAGCAAACACTTCTTTAGTACTTTCTATGTGACAAGCATCATTCTAAATTATTTCTAAGTCATATATATTAATTTAATTCACACTACAACCCTACAAGGTAGTGGCAACTCTAGAAATTCACTTACTCGTTTTGAATCTTGGTATATTAATCTGAACAATGACAATAAGGTAGAATATTATTGTTCAGAACCTAGAAATGCCATCATTCAATATGAAAAAAATCCACTGAGAGTCTGTGTATGTTCCTGTATTAAGCATTTGAGACTGACTTTATGAACTACAACAATAATTTAGTAATGCTGTGTATTCCATAAGGCTTAACATAGGAGGGTTTTCATTTGTTCATTGTTCCAATCCACAAAGCATACGGTAAACAAACCTCTTCTAGATACTTAGATGGCAACTGATTGGTATCTGTCTGTTGTCTACACAAGCATTTGAGAGAGAAAATGACATTGGGGACATGAAAACTAGCGCATTTTTTAACTTTTTTTTTTTTTTTTTTGATGTCCTCACACCCTCTTTGGTAGACCAGGTAGAAGTCACAGAATTGCTAAAACAATAGATATTAAGAGCTCTAGATCCCAAGTTTGTTTCTTTGTCTTCCAAAATGCTAACAGAGACTATGGACTGTTGGACTCCATGGCTTTTTGTTCAGGGTTAAATACAGGGTGAGCGGAGGTTATGGAGTGGATACCGTATTAAAATATTTGCCCACCGGGGTGGGTTGATTTTTCCCTGCACATAGGCATCAACTGCTGACTTTTTCCTTAGCAGCAGATGCCCTACCCTGTTCTCCTCAGGGCCCTCAGATAATTACACACAGCTCTTGAATAGTCCCATTTTCTCTGGGTGTTATTGCCCAATTTACTTGTTAACAGACTCATATCATTGTTGCCAGAAAGATGTGCTACACTCCAGTAGTGAAATCTCCCTGACAAAAACAGACATACAAGGAAGAAATAAAGCACAAAAATTTCTTGTTAATTGCTATGAGATGATTATAGGTTCACTCCATTGCTCCCTGACACTCTTATTAAATACTATAAGAATATTATCAAGGATTCTCATGAAGACTAAAAATTCTCCAGTATTGAATCACAGTTTCCCTTGCACAACTAATATTCTCAAAGATTTGTCTAGATTTTCCTTGCAGGCTAAGTCATAGAAAATCCATCATTTTCTAGAGATAATGCTACAGAAAGGAATCATGCACAGTACATATAAAGGTACATTAAAATTACATGGCAGAACAAAAGGTGAATTGGGTAAGTAAATTTGACATTTAAAAGTCCTTGTTATTATGGCTTTTAAAAACTCAATTCTTTATGAACATTCATTTTCAGTTCTCAGAGGAATAATGACCCAGTTATGATTATGTTAGTTGAGGAAACTCTAGGGGTGTGACAAGAAAATGATTTGCTTTTGAGACTGGGTGTATCTGTCATATTTTTTTAGTGCTAGCAGAAAAATTATTTCATAAAATTAAAAAATATATGAGGATGAAATGCATTTGGATTTTGTTCTAGGAAAAAAAAATAAGAGCTAGAATGATTATGTGGTATGTAGGCAGACCAGGGAGAGAATTTTCAGTATGTGAGTGGATTCAGAATTGTAGTACCTTTGCTACATATACTCAGTCAATTGTCATTATTTAGGTATCATGTGTTGACTATCCCTATTACCAAGATTCATTCATAGATGAATTTATTAATTCAGTTAATCCTGTCGTTTGCAAGAACAGGGATGGACCTTGAGGGCATTAGGCTAAGTGAAATAAGTCTGAGAAAGACAAATAATATTGTATGAGATATCTAAAAAACAAAACCAAAAACAAACCAAACTCAAAGAAAAAGAGATCAGATTTGTGGTTACCAGCAGCAGGGTGTGGGAAAGAGGAATTGGAGAAAGGTGGTCATAAGGTATGAACTCCAGATGTAAGATAAATAAGTATTAGGATGAAATGTACGACATGATGATTATAGTTAACACTGCTGTAGGATATATAAAATAGTTTTAAATTTAATTAAATTTAATTAAATTTAATTTCTTTATAACTTTTTTAATGTCTATTTTTGAGAGAAAGAGAGAGAGAGAGGGAGAGAGCGAGCATGAACGGGGCAGAGAGAAGAGGGAGACCCAGAATCCAAAGCAGGCTCCAGGCTCTGAGCTGTCAGCACAGAGCCCGACACGGGGTGCGAACTCACAAACCATGAGAGATCATGACTTGAGCCAAAGCCAGACACTTAACTGACAACCCAGGCTCCCCTAGGATAGTTTTTAGGTGAGTAAATCTTAAGAGTTCTCTTCACAAGGAAAAAAGAATTTTTTTCTTTGTTTGCTTTTTTCCCCCTTAGTATATGATTTGATAAATGCTAACTGAACTTACTGTGGTAATCATTTCACAATATATGTAAGTCAAACCATTATACTGTTCAAGAATGTTTTCCCTCATATTTTTTACTGGGACTTTGGTCCACATGCAGTGAATGGATTTTACATACCTTTTCTATTAATTTGGTAGATATTGGTGTAATCAATTTACAGATACAGGAAATAAGGCACAGAGGACTTAATAACTTATCAATGTGACAAAACTAATGCAGTAAATTACAGAATCAGTATTAGAAGACAGAACACACAAAACAATCTGTAGCTTAGAACATTGTATTTTTTGTTATAGAATAATTACATTCTATATAACTATTATAAGAGTTATATTCTATATTTACCTTTGGAATAATTATATACTCATTTGCTACATTTTAAGTGTGAAAATAGAAGTCCAGGCCACTTATTCTAGGTTTTCCCTAAGACAAAATAAAATCTGAATATTCCATTCTATGTTAACAAAACTCACATCATATATTATCTATAAAAGCATTACCAATTTTAGAGATAGATGTCTTATAGTTTTAAGGTATTTAAATACTAACAGACACCATTCTTATGTTTTTGTATGTATACATGTGCCTGTTAGGACAAACAATAAATGCAACGGCCAGATTCAGGCTATGCTCAAACCTTCTTTTATTCAAAGAACTTCTAAATGTTTTATTTCTAACCTGACTGGATGACAGTAAGTGAATGTACAGAATTGTGCTTTGAAGTTTCAAGACATATTTTTAGGCATCTCTGGTTCCTGTCCCCTATGTCTTTCATGATGACAATATTGCATTCTACTTGAGCCTGGTGATTCTAGAAAACAGTGGAGGTTAAGAAACCCTCCACCCTTCTGTATTCTGAAAAAAGGCCAACTGCAATAAATCACCCTTCCCCAAATGACTTAGATAAGGTTCAGGGATGTTTCCCTCGTTTTCCTATGGCAAAATGAGACACAAACTCTCCAAATTCTTACTCTTCGCTTCATAAATCAGCAGCTGAACTACTAGTCCCCACTGATCAACCAGAACAAAATGCTTGTTAAAGCAAAAGAAAACAGAACAAAACAATTTGGGTACAGCTTCTGTCCTTCCCCAAGTCCCTAACTTTGGCTGGCATGCAGCTCCTTAACAGCTCTTCCTGAGAACAGCCTGGCCTCAGACTAAAACATTCTCTGATCTCCTATATGATTCTGCCACTCTCATCCCACTCCCCCTACATGGTTCCTTTTAGCCTTGTTCACTCCTCTCTGTAACAGAAAAACTCTTTTTGCCTGCCCTGGAGACACTCTAAGATCTTATGATCAGAGTGTTCTCATTTATTGCAATTCTTCCCCTCCACTATTGCAATACTGCTTTTTACCCTTGGAATTATCTTTCAAATAAAGTCCTTACTAAATCCACATTTTTTTTGACAATGATGGAGAAAAAATGTAAACACAGCACCTTCAATCCTCTACTCTTTAGCCTCTATGATAAAGTATGTGAAGAGGGGTATTAAGCTAGTGCTGAAAAATAAAATGAATACAATGAGATACTTTCATTCAAATAAAAATTAGTAGGTGTCACTTAAGCCTGGCTTCAATGGTGGGTACTGGAGCAAGGCAGGATGCTTCTCTTTTTTTCTGTGAACACAGATTATAATCTCTGGGAACCTAAACAGAGAACACAGCTCATAATAGAACATGATTTCAGTAAGGATTTTTTTTGTAGCTGCTCCAAGATAAAATTGTGGCTTCTGGCCCACAATAGCATTATAACTACATTGTGTCATTTGTGATGAGCAGTTGACAGGTGGCACTTATTTTTCTGCATAACCACTTTGAAGGAACATGAATACCTTTATTAATAAAATGGATTCATTTTGATAGCACCCTTTTCAAGGAATTTTATATCCAGATGTAGAAATAAAAGGTATGGAATAATGTGTTTTGTGGTAATAGGAAACACGGATGTTGGTAGGAAATTATTATAAAATGAACTAAAATAATTCCACCAAATGACTCAGAAAATAATATTTGACTGGATTTGGATTCAAGGACACTAAATAAAGTTTGGAGACTAGTGATCCACGACCAGTCTACTTTGTGCTAGTTATAAGAAAGAGAATTTCAGATAATGCAAGAAGGACTTTAACTTTTTCATCCGAAAACTTTCTGGTCACTCATGGTCACTCAGACATTAAGAGTTTTGTCGAAGAAGAAAGAGACCTTTATCCCATGGTTAGACCATCTCTGATGCAAGATACTGAACAATGCGTAAGCAACAGGCACTTTCTAGAAGTGTCAAAGAGTGTGATTTCACAGGATCCTCAGCCACTCAAATGTTTTCCTGCTTTTTGCAGTATAGACCATTGCTTTGTGAAGCATAATTTTTTTAATTCCATATTAAAAACAAGACATTTCATTAGAATGGAGATGCATAGTTAATTATTGTCTTGAGACATTCTCACGTGAAAATGATTTTTGCATCATTGATTTTTCAATATTCTATGTTCTTTCTGGTCTTCCTTCAATTTGGATGTTGGAACTTACATGATTTCCTCAAATGTCTTCTTTCTTTATATATTCCAATTCCTTGTCCTTTTTAGAGCAAGCCTCAATATTAACTACACCTGTTTGTTAACTTTTCAGCAGTATCCATTTTGCTATTTAGCCTATGTATTGAGGATTTTTTTTCTTTCAAAATACCCCTATTTTTATTTTATGGTATTACTCTGTATGTGTATGTATGTTTAAAGCCTAACTCACTTTAAAATCCAATCTTATAGCTCTGTTTCTCTGTGTTAAAATGTTTCTCTTCATTGAGCCTGCTGTTTCTTTGTTCTGGTGTCTGCTTCCCTGTCTGGCTTCATCAGTCTTGATATTGTTTTGTTGGGATTCCCTGCTGAGAATGGAGACTACATTCCCACAGCTTACTGTCTACATTAACATGCCTTTATTCCACCAATGACTTCATGGACTTAATTTTAGTACTACAGAAAACTTTTGCCCAAGGTGATAAAAATTGCAAAGAATTTCATTTTTTATTCTAGGGTATTCCTGAATATCAAGACCTTTGTAGTAGTTGCCTCAAAATTCTCTCCTCCCTGTCTCCACAATCCCAACCGATGTTGTTATGGTTCTACAAAATCCTAACCAAGCCTCCACATTGAATGACCCACCTTAAACCAGTCTTCAAAATCTCATTAAGTGCTCTTTTGCCTCTCCCAAGGTATTATTCTTTACCATGGGAAGTAATGAATCCAGGCTTGTCTCATCAACCTGTTTTCATGATATTTTAGAAAATCAGCATTGAATATTGCTTATATTTGAACAAATCTTTTAAGAGAATGTTCTGCGTTGTTTGCAGTGAGAGTAGAGGCAAGTAAGTCCTGGGGCTGGATGGGATGTCCACTCATGCGGAAATCTCCATTACTTCTGTGTGATACTAGCACACAGGTCTTGCACCCCACCCCTCTCCTCTCCAATAACCCATACTCACTGCTTTCCAGCTGAAGTCAGGCATCATTGTTAAGGCTCACTCTAATTAGACGGCTACCTTTAAACTAGAAATTTGGAAGCTATAATTAATTTATAACTAATTGTGAATCAATTCTAATTGAGTTTAGGCTATTTAAAAAAAAAGTACAAATAATTGGGTATCTGATCATTTTTTGACTTTCAGACAGGGGACTGTGACGGTAGCAGAAAAGCCCCAGACAATAGTTGCTAACAGAAAAGAAAATGATTGTAGAAAATGATTCTGTCAGAAGATAAGCCTCAAGGAAGTCATAACCTTGATTAAGGTGGCCCCAATTTATTTTAACTTCTTTGGGGAAAAGGGTACTGCCGCCTTTCCATTAAAAAAACCTGCTTATATAGATAGCTGTTTTCATTATGAAGATCCATTCTATGCTTAAACAAAATACTTTGGTTTTAAAGGAATCTGTTCTTTGAGGAATCATTATATTTTATACACTGATTACTTTTCTTAAATGTTTTCTACCATACTAGAGACTATATTTCACGAAACGTAGTTGAGGTTTCACTTTGTAATATGCATTTAAAAAAGCAAAAGTAAAACCAAAATAAATTTTTTCTTTCCATCTTCTATTTTTTAAAACCTCGAGTTTGCTACTGCTTATTTTACTTAGTGATTTACTGCTAAATGCCAGGTCCTGACGACTTAAGGTGGCTTATACAACTACTTTCATGGGGCAGGAAGTTTTGTGTTTATTTTTCCAAATCATCACTCTTTCTTAAAATAAAGTAAATGCTTATATTAATACAGTTCATATTCCACATATTCACCTCCATATAACTCAGTTCAATCTTGAAAAGTGACAATTTAATACAGTGTCTACAAAGCTGGAGGACCTGTCTGTTTAGACGTAATTCTAAGAAGGTCAGAATAACCTGTAACCATTAGTCTTCATCACTGGCAATTCTACTTGAAAGCAGCTTTTGATCTCGAGGTTATACTCTTAGTATAGCATTTTAATCCATGTAATAGCATCATTTAAATACACTGAGGATGCTTTAATGGAAATGAGAATTTTTTAAAAATTTCCATTCACCCACTATTTTACAGCTTTCCTCCCTAAGTAACTGTCGTCACATTCCTTTTTTGATTTTACTTTTTTTTCATACTGACAAACATTTTGATATCTGAAGTAATGATTAAATGAATGAAAGATAAATAATGGCGCATTAAAGTTTCAAGTCAGTGATGGAGAGAAGCAGCTCATATTTACATATTCCTCTATAGTTTCTTCAAAATAGTATACCTATTTTTTATTGAGCACATCCCACTGACGTAGGTAGACTCAATGGTACTCTTCCCACTTTCCAAATGAGTAAACTAAGGCCTAAGAAGACTATGTGATTACGATAAAATTGCTGGTCAGTACAGTTGGAAAGCCTCTTCCATGTTAACATAGATCTTAAAATTATTCAATTGTAACTATCATGCCTATATACATTTAGAACTAAAAAGTATTACTCTATTCTTGATGTTTTAAGAGTAGAGATTACTCTTTCTACTCAGAACTCATTGCGGTCTTTCAGTTTGAGACGTGTCTTCCTGTATTTCTAGAAAAAAATTAATTCATTTCTGTTTAAGCATAGCCTCTCTTCCTTATCTTTCCCCCCAATTTCTAGTGTTCCTTTAGGACATATTTACAGGCTCTTATCCTGTCTGTTTAGCCCAATCTTCAGCTCTAAACTCACTGTGATATATTCCTGGTATTTCCCTCAGATCTATTGACCAAATAATCAATTAAGCAATGAGTAACTAAACTCTCAAATACATCACTTTTTAATGTAATGCCAATAGTAATTTTTGGAACTGAGGCATTTAAAATTATCCTAGAATATTATGAACTCTACTTTTTCTTTTATATATTTGAATAATTTAACTCTATTGTAAAAAAAATTCAGATTGTTCTAAATCACTAGATTCTGGCTGTGAATTTTCCCTTTTATTCCCATAATTCATTTCCAGAGGGAAGGATTTATTCCAATGCTTTTCAGTATTCTGTATGAGCGCTTCTTTAAAGGGATTGTCAAAGCACCAGGGTGGCTCAGCCAGTTAAGCAACCAGCTCTTGATTTTAGCTCAAGTCATGATCTCATCATTTCGTGAGTTCAAGCCCCACATCAGGCTCTACACCTGACATCACTTGGAACCTGCTTGGGACTCTCTCTCTCCCTCTCTCTCTCTCTGCTCCTCCCCTGCTTGTGCTCTCTCTGTCTCTGTCAAAATAAATAAATAAACCTAAAAAATATAAACAAATAAAAAATGGCTTAAAAAATAAAGGCACTGTCTTCAGAGTCTCCTGTGTTTCCTGGGCTGTAGAAGCATTTATCAAAGACTGGTGTGCATTCAACTCTCCCTGTGCCTGTGCCAAGTGTCCAGGGTCAAACTACACCCCTTTTTGTAGTTTCCTCTTCACTTTCCTCTTCACTGTAGAGGAGAAGCAGGGAGCTACCTTTTCCAGAACTCTTGAGATATAGTTTACCAATAAAAGTGTTTATACAATATTTAGGTGTTTTTTTCCAGAGTTCTGGGCAGACTGAAGAATCACAAGAGCTTCTCAACAAGAATGTGAGAAGCCCCCATTTTGGTGCTGTTGATGAGACAGTCGAAAAGAGCTTTCAGGGGCGCCTGGGTGGCTCAGTTGGTAAGGCCTCCAACTTCAGCTCAAGTCATGATCTCATAGTTCATGAGTTTGAGCCCCGAGTCAGGCTCTGTGCTGACAGCTCAGAGCCTGGAGCCTGCTTTGGATTCTGTGCCTCCCTCTCTCTCTGCCCCTACCCTCCTCACGCTCTGTCTCTGTCTCTCAAAAATAAGTACATGTTAAAAAAAAAGGAAAGAAAAGAAAAGGCTTTCAACCATTCATACCAGTCCTTGAGAAGGACCTGATCCAGTGCTTAAGATGAGGACTTGATGTTTGCTTTCCTTCCTCCTCACTTGCAATGGCCTTGTATTGGGTGACAATTCCTCTGACTGTAGCTTCCCTAGCTCTCCCCACGTAATTCCAATGCACTTTTTAAACCAATTATTTCATTAAAGTGATTTTGTTTGCTGATACAATCATGACTGATACAAGTCCTTACAGAAACCCTTATGTTTGAAAAATTTTTATGGTAGGTTTTCAAATAGAAGATTTGTCCCCAGAACTTTGGGGTTCAGACTGAAGTTTCTGTGTAGCCACAAACGACACTCTTTCAACTCATAATCTCTCACTTCAGTCAGCTTCCTGGCAATCGTTGGCAGTATCTCTGCCCATTCACAGATAGGATGGTTTCTTTTGGTTTTGTCGTGGTCTATGGCCTTGTATCCATCATGCCATCGTTTTATGGGCATTAAACAGCACGTTTGGATTCTATAACCTCATATGTATAATGACCACATAATTTTTCTTCCAAACCAGAAAACATCTGAGAATATAAGGCAGTGCTACAAGTTGCACTCGCATGATAGGCACATGCTAGAACATCCCAGGCAAACCAGGTCATCTGATACACATGCCACATAGCTTCAACTCCATTTCCTCATTTGCTGCTAGGTAATCTGAACATTCCCTTTGTTAATTTCAAATTTCTCTCTCTCTCTCCATATATATACATATTATACATATTTTTCATAGATTATGCTCAGCATAATATATTACATATTATATTACATATATTACATATTATTATAAAATATGTAAATATTGCATTATATTACATATTATATATTACATATTATACATATTTTTCATAGATTATGCTCAGCATTTGTATGTCTCAGTAGCAGAAACGTGGCATTCTGTCTGTCATCTTAGCCAGATATCTGCTCTATGCTTCCTTTAGTAATTATCCCGGTTTTTCAGGGTAACATTAGTAATCAACAAAAGAGACTTCCTTATAAAGTTGCTAATACAATTAAGATTCAAAATAGTCTGTCAAGTCATTTATAGTGATAACATATTTTAGTAGAAAATTCTGACATTTGATAACCATACAAAAAGGTCTAAACGGGAGGCCCAGAAAACAAGTCCCAATTCTTGCTCTGTTTCTAATGAGCTGTGTAGTTGAGGCAAATTCCTAGACTTCTCAGTATTTTCCTCATTTGTAAAGTATGTATATAATAATTGCTATTTTTGAGTCTCTCCTCCAGTTTAAAGATTCGAGTTTATAATTTGAGTAAGTGTGTTATTTTTTGTAAGTAACAAAACGTATTTCAGAGACAGTCTTGAAACTAAAGGGAATATTTGCCCTTTCATTATTAAAATATGACCTCTGAAGTTCTCTTGTTTTTCACAGTATCAGATTCTTTCTGGAGTATGGAATGTTTCTCTATGACAGTTCTGTCAGTTGTGAGTTGGACTACAACACTTAATCAGGGTTCAAAGACTGGCAAGAATGACAACCGAGACTCAGCTAAAGTTGCTGTCACTTTGGTTTACCACTGTCCTGGCAAATAAGAAATATAAAGGACATACAGGATGAGGGTGCGTGTGTGGGGAAAGAGCTCTGGGTGTTTTCCGAGTGTCTTCCTGAGACTGCAGGAAAGTTCACTGTTGAATGTATCCCACGTAGAATGAAAAATTAAACAGGTCAGAAAACAACAACGGACTTGCCGCCTTTTATAACTTTCAGCTGACCAAGGACTTCATCTCTACTAAAAAACAATTCCTTTTTGCTAAATTTTCATTCTTCTGTGTAATGGTTCCTTCTGACCCATATAGGCCTAAGGTGGCCCAGATTATGGCCTAGGATATTAATTTTGATAATCAGATGTCAGTCTGTAAAATTATCATGGCTATTTTTATACACACCTTAAATAAATAAACGTACACTTTAAATTTTGGAAGCAATGACATAGTTAGCTTTGAGTCTTTCTGGGTGAGAACTACATATTAATTATATTTTAATTTGGACTTTCTTTTGATTTTATTAAACTATAAAGGATACATTAAGAATGTGACAGTCTAGGATGACCTAAGGTTCTTAAAAGAGATGATCATTATAACAGTTATAGGTTCTAATATTAGTAAATAATTGTAATATTTATTGCTATGCGAATACTAGGTGCCAAAAACCAATAGTTATTAAAATACTAAGTAATTTAGCTATAATTTAATAGACCAATCATAACTACGTTGACTACATTTAATTGAATTTTTATTAGCAAAGTACTAAGGGATATATAGGGAAGATAAACTGTATCTGTCTTATATATAAAATGTCTTTAGGGTGTTCAAAATAGTCGAATTTATCCAGTTAGTTATTCGCAAAGATGCTTATGTATTTTGGAGAACTTGAAAAATGTCATACTCACATAAATTTGGAGAGCACCAACTGGGAACACAGTTTGAAGAATAAAAGTCTGAAATTAGTGGGTATTTCAAATCCGGCTCACTGGTTTTCCATGTACTCTGCCTTATATAGCTTTGTTAATGTTTGTGGAAAATTAAAGCTAGCCATAAATCCTTTGTCACTTTTCTACCCAGAGGTGGAGTTGATGTTCCTTCTTCTTGAACGTGGGAGGTTTGTATGACTGCTTTGACAGATAGTGTATATATCAGAACAATGCTGTGACAGTTTCTAGGCTCAGACCTTAGAAAAGTGACAATTCCCACTTCAAGTCTTCTGGAAATATCTCCCTTACAACCCAGCCATATCCCAAGAAGAGCCCCAAGCAGCTTCAAGGAGATAACCCATTAGGAAAGGAGCTGAGATCCATGACTGGCAACTATGAATCAGCTAACAGCCATATGAACAAATCATCATTCCTCTTGAGCCACTGTCCAACCACACCAAATAATGCTTTGGAAAGTAAAGAGGAGCCATCCCACCCCAGCCATGGTAGAACTGCAGATCTTGGATCAATGTAAATAACTGTCATTGTTTAAAAGCAGCCAACTCTTGAGGTGGTTGTCTAAACAGCAAGAGATAACCAGAACAGTGATGTTTACAACTTCGATATTATACTTTACTTATGTATGCTCAGTGAAATGCAGTGATATACAGCATTCCTTTATTAACTTAGAATATTTTCTCAGTCTCTGTGACTGAGGTCTAGTTAAAAATAGCTGAAATTATTTTGGGAACAAAATTTTCTATATATAACTTATATACTTCTAGTGTTTGTTATTTGATACAAGGATTCTGGACATTTGCAAGACTATGTAAGATTTTTCACTCTGAGAAAAGGGCAATTTAGATAGAGTTAAGATTTTTGTAGGAAGGGGTTGACTAGATATATGATACTTAAGATCCATTTTAGGTAAATAGAACTGCATGTGAGACCAAAGAGAATAAACAACAAGTTATACCTTTTTTGTTAATTTTGCCTCATGCTTAACATGTGCTATTATAGTAAAGGTTGGAACTGAACTTGGGAGGAATATGAACTTTTCTGAAATCTTACTCATTTCATCTAAGTTGCATGCTGACGAACTATTTCAAGGTAAATAAACTTTCCTAAAGGTCTGGAGGCCAAACTCTTTGCCAGTACTAAAAATTACTCTAGGTCTACTTACATGGTTTCAATTAAGAGGAGAAACAGAAATGACAGAGATGGAGATAGAGATAGAGAGATCAAATAGACTGTGTCAGTGACAGAACTAAATATCTAGCTGGAGAAAAGATTTTATTGAAATAGTGATCCAGAATGATAGAGTTTTTGTGTGCATCACTTTATAAAATTCACATGCATATTCAGGAACATCTCTCTGTCTCGGCCTATTATATACACACAGGACTATGCGGAATCCTTCCAGATTTTCACGTTGGCTTTTAGCCTGAAGAATTGTAAAACTGGGCTTCTACGGAGGCACATATAGAGATCTGACACCAAAGAATATTCTGAACAGAAATTCCTCATAAGAATAGCAAAAGCCTTGAGTTACAGTAAAGGGTTAATTTTATTTTAAACCTACCTCTTTTACAACTTAATACTAAAGCTGACAATTACCCATGGTTTTAATTGAATACTAATGCATATGCAGTTGAGGTATCACAGATTCCTCCCTGCTTTCAGATATGTATACTCCTTGAAGGAAAACAGCACAGGATTTTCGCTCAGAACATATTTTCCTCAGCAGAATTTTGAAGGACATTTGGGGCTTCTGAATCTGCAAGAGCAGGGCATTTTTTAAAGAACATACATTTTAAGGAGCTTGCAAATAATGTCAGTTCTCCCTATTTTCCACATTCTTTACATTTGAATATACTTGTATTTTTTCCTTATTGTTTCTAGCCCTTTCTATCTTTCTTCATTAAATTGTGGACCTAGCCAGTACTCTGGTTCTGTTTTCTGTTTTTCATTTGCTTCTTAAGCTTATTAAAAAAAAAACAAAAAACTAAAAACACAAGAAAATAAATGAAAGCACTGTTTTCAGTTTACAGCTGGGATTTTGCACAGCATGTAATGCTACCCGCATCTGTGCAGAAAGTCCACCATATGGGTGGGAGGGGAATCATTTAATTTAGTTCATATGCATGAAGTAAGTGAAAGTTGACTATATTGTAGATCCTGCCAAAGTTAAGCAACAGCAGAGCTAGGAACAGAATCCAAAAATTTTCATCATCAATCTTGTGTTCTTGGTAAACTACTCCATCTTTTAAGGCTATGCATTTGTACATGACAAGTGATACATCCTTACACCGAAACTGTATTTTTGTTGCATACTATATTGTATAAAGAGTAGATTCTATTTACAAGTTTTAACCTCTGAATATTTGTCTTGGAATGTCTTTATTGAAAAATGTTTTAAATGCGCAATTTAGAGGAAATTGAAATGTATATAATACTTGAAAATGATACCATTTCTAGAAAAAAAATCAATACATATTATATTAATTAAGACACAATTGTAATCTAACCCAAGTAATGTAACTTAGCTGGAGTTAAGGCCATAGAAATTAAAGGAAGTTTATGAGAGTGATACTGACATATGGGACTTACAGGGACATTTGTCATTCAGACATAAAGGGCAGAGAGAACAGAATGTAAGAAAGAACATTTCAAGAGCAGAGACCATGTACCTAAAGAGGAAATTTACTGTTATTATATTCAGCAAAGTCACTCAAAATATTCCATTTACTTTATAAGAACAATCCTCCTACAAGTCATTTCAAGGGAGTTTTGAGCATAAGCCTTCAGTTTCCTCATCTATATTATGGAGATAATGTCTACTAGGTGGCATCATTGTGAACATTAAAATGAAGGTGTAAGCATATGTTCTATATCTTCTTGGAGAAGGAATTTTAGGGAAGGTGGATTCACTATTCTTTTTTTTTAAATCTTATTTATTGCTATGGAAAAAAATAAATGGCCATGGGAAGATCATCCCAACGATGAACTCAGAGTTATTATGTCAAAATAGAACTATGGGACTCACATCTTTTTTTAAAAAAGCAAGTAAAGGAGAGTACTTTTTATGTACAAATAGGTACTATTTTAGTAAGTCCCCCATGAAGTTGTTGCACATGGTTGTATTGATTTGCTATGAAAGTTCTCTCCACTAGGTGGCACTAAAGCAGCTATTAGGATAGCTTTTCACTGTCTTGTAGTTGCAATTACTAATTTAATTGAAATGAATAATTTAATAAACTAATGAAAAATGTTTGCAAATAGTCATTTATTTTATTCTATTGAAATTAAAATAAACGGTTAACTTGAAAAAGGTCAGTCATTTAACCAAATGTCATGTTAGAATTAGACAAGGCAGTTGTAAGAATTATAAAATTTACTGAATATCCAGATGTTTTTTAATTTTTTTAAGTAGTTTTTTAAAAAGTTTCTTTCTTTATTTTTAAGAAAGAGAGAGAGCACAAGCAGGGAAGGGACAGAGAGAGAGGGAGAAAGAGAATCCCAAGCAGGCTCTGAATTGTCAGGGCAGAGCCGGAGGCCAGGCCCCATACAGGGCTAGATGTGGGGCTCGAATTTGCAAACCTGAAATCGTGATCTGAGCCAAAACCAAGAGTTGGATGTTTAGCCAACTGAGCCACCCAGGCATTCTGTCAGATGTTTTAAAAAATCCTTGCTTTCTTAGTTATTTCCTGTTGGTACTTTATTTCTTATTTAACCTTTTAATCAATATATGTGTGATTTATTAAAGAAAGATTGTATAGCTTTGGAATTGTTGAAACATTTTTTTTTTTTACATTTATTTATTTTTGAGAGACAGAGCACAAGTGGGGGAGGAGCAGAGAGAAAATGAGACACAGGATCTGAAGCAAGCTCCAGGCTCTGAGCCATCAGCACAGATCCTGACGCCAGGCTCAAACCCACAAATCGTGAGATCATGGCCTGAGCTGAAGTCAGATGCTTAACCGACGGAGCCACCCAGGCGCCCCTAGCCTTGGAATTGTTTAAAAACTTCAGAGAGTAAATGAATATTGGAACTAACTAGCTAGATAACATATATGTCTGCCTTATGATTCTCCTTGTTAACTGATTTGTTGATTAATAAACTAATTATCAACCCCAATTATGGAAGTAAAGAACATAAGAAGGTTTCTCCTATATATTTTATAATGTGTTCATATAAGTACTTAAAAGGTATTTTGTGATCCACAAAGTGAAAAAGGTTTTTGAATAGTATAAGACAAAAATAGTGTTTTGAAGATTTTACTTAGTTTCAACTCATGCCTGATATAGAAATTTTCAGTGCAACATCCCCGCCAGTTGGTCATCAAGTCCTTACTTCACAGAGTATTTAGATCACATCTGGGGAATATGTTGCAAATTTTTGGTTGAGTTCAGTTTATATTGGGAGGGAAAGCCCTATTGCATTATTATGCATTTCATTGTACTCTAACAAATATTTCAACACAAAGATGGGCTAAGAGGATAGTGTGAAAGTGTTTCACAGAAGTAGCTAATATAAATCTAGATATTTTATTTAATTGTTAAATTAAAAAATTTCTTTAACATTTATTTATTTTGAGAGACAGAGAAAGAGTTTGGGGGCAGAGAGAGAGGGAGAGAGAGAGAATCCCAAGCAGGCTCCACACTGTCAGTGCAGAGTCCAACGTGGGGCTCAAACTCACCAACTGTGAGATCATGACCTGAGCCTAAATCAAGAGTTGGATGCTTAACCAACTGAGCCATCCAAGCACCTTTGTCTCATTAGTTCACACAAATTCCTATGAATTCAGTCTTATTATGACAACTTTAGAGATGTACCATTATTGACAGAAGATACAAAGAATGCAAAACAAGATAAATTTTGAAGACAATTATTTTTGAATTAAGGTCTAACTTTGTGGTGGCCAGGTTGTTAATCATTTTGTGGGGAGGAGTTACAAATAAGCCGAGGTCGTGAAATAGTGCGTTGAGAAAGGCACTTTTTATTTTATTTTATTATTTAAAAATTTTTTTAACATTTATTTTTTTGAGAGACAGAGAGAAGCAGAGCATGAGCAGGGGAGGGGCAGAGAGAGGCAGAGGGAGTCACAGAATCCGAAGTGGGCTCCAGGCTCTGAGCTGTCAGCACAGAGCCTGAATTGGGGCTCGAACTCATGAGCTGTGAGATCACGACCTAAGCTGAAGTTGGACGCTTAAACGACTGAGCCACCCAGGCGCCCTGGCACTTTTTATTTTATAAGTTTTGATTACAAAATCTATGCTTGAGCCACATGGAAGAAGTCCAGGTCCTAGCTCCCATGATATGACAAACATCATAGTTTCAATAAATTGCCTAAGATTTTGAGAGCCTGAATAAATTCTATGTGGGAGTTACTATGTAGAACCCAAGATTCTATTGCAAAAATGATCTTGGTAGCTACAAACATCTTCTAGTGATCTGGAGTAAACTTATCACACAAGGCAGCTTATTTATTCAATTTTTTAAATGAGAAGATAAATAATTGCCATGGAATAGTGACTATGCTAGGCATCATATTAGGACTTCATGTGTGTAAATATCATTTATTCCTTAAAAACTGCTTTGTGCGATAAAGATTACTAAATGCATAGTGAACACAAAATCCTTGAAGTTCAGAAAGGTTTCATGGGATCAGAATATACGCACAAAAATGTAATGATCCTGTGCTCTTACTGCTTTAAATAGTTTAACCATTCTTAACCATTCTTCTGTGGCTGGAGTATGGAAAGGCAGTAATCCTCTATGTATTCCCTCTCCATCATTTTAAGGAACTTCTATCTATCTATCTATCTATCATCTATCTATCTATATCGTTTTTTGAGAGAGAGAGGCACACGTGCATGCACGTGGGAGTGGGGAAAAGGCAGAGAGAGAGGGAGATAGAGAACATTAAGCAGGCTCCACACTCAGCATGGAGCCCAACGTGGGGCTTGATCTCAAGAGCATAAGATCTTGACCTGAGCCAATGGATGCTTAACCAAAGGAGCCACCCAGGTGTCATATCCATCTTTTTAAAGAACTTTTAAAGGACTTTTTAAAGAAACTCAGGTAAGAACAATTTGAAAGCTACATGTTGATTATAGGATATATACATAACTCACTCATAACCAACTTACCATTATTTATTGTTGTTGTTGTTCCGTAATATGTGGCAAACACTTGAAAGCTGTTAGGGATATACAGGCCAAATAATCATTACTTTGAAGGTCCTATAGTCTGGAAGGGAAAAACAGATATAAAAGCAATGAAGCAGTATGCATCTTAAGTGTCCTGAAGAAATAGGCACATGTGTACTGGATGGACAAAGAAAAACACTGTCAATTTATTCAGGAAGCTTGAAAGCGTCATCATAATGTGGGGGAACCTTCATGTATATCTTAAAAGAAGAAGCCTTGTGAGATTTCAATAGTTTTGCATTAAGAGAAATAATATTTTCTGTGACTTTTAAAATGATCTCTATTCCGTTCCAATGACCTAAATTTAATTAGAAGAAAAACATTCATCTACATGGTAGAGAAGTCCTTCAATAAAAATTTCAAAATTATTTTGAGGTTTGAGGTTGAGGAATTTGGAGAGGCTTCATTTTTAGAAGTACAGCAGAAGTGTAATTATCAGTTGGTTTAATAAGTCATATCTTCTGTACAATTCATCTTAATCATTATTTTTTTTTAATTTTTTTTGACGTTTATTTATTTTTGAGACAGAGAGAGACAGAGCATGAACAGGGGAGGGGCAGAGAGAGAGGAAGACACAGAATCGGAAGCAGGCTCCAGGCTCTGAGCCATCAGCCCAGAGCCTGACGTGGGGCTCGAACTCACGGACCGCGAGATCGTGACCTGAGCTGAAGTGGGACGCTTAACTGACTGAGCCACCCAGGCGCCCCCATCTTAATCATTATTGAGTACCAAACTTTCTTTTCTAGTTGCTGGGACATTCTAGTGCAATGAACAAAGGCTACAAGAACACAGGAGGTAGAATACTATATTTTTCAAAGGTGAAAAATTACTCTGATTATTTAAGTAATGGACCATTTTACTAAAGAGGAAACTGGAGCTCAATGAGATAAGTGACTTGCACAAGGCCAACTGAAATGATAGATTTGAGATTGACTTCTGGTCTTCTCTTTCCAGTCTCGATGTTTCTATCACTGAAGAGGACCAGACAGTTTCTCAGATTTTCATAAATCACTGCAGCTTGGAGTGTTATTTCTCCAAGATTAATCTTTTTCTGAAAATAATGTGTATCACTAATGGTTAGATGTTTCGTTCTCTCTCCCTTTTCCATACTGTGCTCGACTAACCCTGATTTTGCCAATTCGATATTCCAGAGGCAGATTTTGAGAGGGAGTTTGGGATGCAAAGTATTTAATAAGAATCAACACCTGTGAAGAGAAGGATGCTGACTCAGGATTTGGCAGGGGAAAGAATGAAATTGCATTCACAGGCTTGACAAAGCCTGGGCCCATCCCATGGGAAGCTCTGGGGTGAATACTGCTTGTCAGAATGCCCACATTGAGCTGAAATTGCCAATCCTTTATGCCCCCTACTTGAAAAGTCACTGAATGCAGGCTGCTCAGGAAGGATGTGGTCTTGGAAAGTTAGCTTTCTGCAGCAGAGATAAGATCCTAAAAGGGGCTGACAGCTGGAGTCTATCTATTGAGTGACTTCCCAGAACTGGCTGCAAGTCTTTTCTTAAAGGAGCATCTGGGTCCCACATCTCTGTGTCTACCACATCTTGCATCCTGGCAATGACCTTGAATTGCCTCTATTTCTTTATAAACTTTTAATTTACAATGTCTGACTTTCTACTAGAAATATTTCTTCTATCATGCTTTGCAACCACCCAGTTTCTTTAATGACTAGGTAAAAAATTGAGAGGAGCTGGTTTGCCTCAAACCCTTCTCCAGCAGACTGCTCAGAAATGTGTTCATGGTGCATACACATAACGAGGGCCCCTGAGCAGGAAGGTCAACACGACCTGCAGATGGCAGGTCCCTGGAACAGTGTCTTTGCCTTTTGTAACTTCACAATCCCAATGTGACCTAATTGTACTTCTCCCAACACATTTCTAAAAATTATTTTTGTCAGTTAACTGTAAGAACCCGGGTTCTTAGTCACACAGGTTCTTAGAGGATTTGTGCCTTCTAGCTCCCCTGATGGTGCTCCGTAAGATCCTTTTTAACCTCAATTGAACTCCCATGCATTAGTGCTTGCTCAGCCACAATTTAGCCAAGACTAAAAATTCAACAAACCCAGAGACCTTTGACCACTCTTCCAAAATCTCTTAGTTTATTACACATTTTTTGCCCTACAACTTTTCCCAGCTGAATTCAGTATTACGGCCAAATGCTACTTCTTCAAATACATAGGCTACAACATCCCTTACCTCATTTATCCAGGAGGGGGAATGAGGAAAGCCAATGAATAAGCAAGCACTTGGTGTTAACATTCGAAGGTATATGCCTTTTGCAAATTACTTAACCGCTTTAAATTTTTGCTGTTGTTCATTTGAGAAGGGGGTAAATAATGCCTCCCCTAGAATACTGATGTCAAGGTTAAATATGATACTATATTTAAAGTTCTTGACATATGTAAGCTCTCAAACACTTTGATTACCCTTGCCTAGCAGTCAGTTTCATTTCATTTTATTTTATTTTCCTCTAATTCAAGCATTCTCACTGACACATCTCCTCACACACAGTCATTCTGTAATTTTAAATGGTACTATTAATCTTGCTCAGTGAAACACCGCTTGAAAAAAGCAGAAAACAAATGAAAATATTCCTCTTTATACTACCCCTTTTAAAGTTGGCCCTTTCATGCACGCCTTTGCCATTTATCTTTAGAGAATACTCCCTAGAGAAGAGCCATCATAATTTTTCTTTTCTTTTCTTTTTTACCACTCCAAAGTAGATTTTTCTCCATGTATATCAACCCTTATACAGAACACAGTATATTCAATTATGATTTTGACATTTATCATTGATTGGACTTTACTAGCATTACAATAGGGATGACGATTACGGTGAAAATGTCGTGTTCTAGATACAAACTTCTGCCCACTTTTAAAAATTTAACTTCCAATCTTTAAACAAATGGATGCCTAGAAAGATAAGATTGTAATAATTCAATTTTATTTGGAGGCATAAAGGATTACTTTCCATCTTTAAAAAGACTGATCTCTTCAGCCTTTATCTGCATCTTATTCAGATAAATAGTAGCTAGGGAAAGAATATCCATATGACAAAAGGCTTGCCAATGTTTCTTTGAATTACATCCCTCTCCAACCCAGCTAGGGAGGGAAACAAATGAAAGAATAGCCAGTTCACTGCCATTTCTGTTTCTTTCAAGCTACTTGATAGAATTGAAGATAGTAACTTTGAATTAAACTATGGAGACACACACACACACACACACACACACACAAAACCTCACATAAATACATGCAGACACAAAAATAGTGCTTGTAAAATTATAATGTAGTGTGGAGTGTGTAACATTTCATATATTGTTTCACTTTTCCCCTGCTCATTTCAAAGCTTTCATGAGGTAGGAAGAACAAAACTAAATCTCCTCATTACTCTTGTTTATAATTAAGTACACTCTTACTTTGGTTTTGTTTACATCAAGCTAATCTTTCAGTAGTTGCCTAAACAGATTTGTTTTGAAAAATTCTGGTTGGAGTTATGTCTGACTGTATTGGTTTCATTTTGGTCAAAATCCAATTATGGTCAGAGAAATATATATGCACTTCGAAGCAAAACTTGTAGGAGGGGGTAAAACAAAAATGCCAAAGTGCTTATTATTACTTTCATGCTTAGGTGTGAAACATCTAAATTTATAATTGAAAGTGCTTTAAAAATAACTTGGAAGAATTATTTTAATATACTGATTATTTACTTAAAAAAAATAAACATACAAGTTGGATGTACGCCCCAGCCTTACAAAGAACTTACCCATCAAAAGGATCTTTTTGGGTGAAAGGTCTAAGATGGAAATTATTACACAAGATGAACTTACAGATGTTTGTAACAAAAAAGCTCCAAATAATCATTTCAGAGCAGTCATGAATAAGCCTTCATGTAAGAGTAATGTGTTAGATGAGTCAGTTATTGCTTCATCCAATAAAGTATTTTTTTTAATAAGTAAAAACATTTTTGTGGTCAAATATACACATAAAGCTTGTCATTTTAACCATTTTAAGTGTATAGTTCAATGGCATTAAATGTATTCACATTTCTGTGTTACCACCACTGCTATCAACCTCCAGAACTTTCTTGACCTTTTCAAACTGAAACCATACTGTACCTAGTAAACACTAGGTCCCACCCCCACTTCTCCCAGCTGGTAACTATTATTCTACTTCTGCCTCTATGAATTTGACAACTCTAAGTTGTTTGTGTTGTTGTTGTTGTTTTGTTTTGTTTTGAGAGAGACAGCATGCACACGGGTGAGAGGCAGTGGGAGAATCTCAAGCAGGGTGGGGCCCAGTGCGGGGCTCAATCCTGTGACCATAAGATCATGACCTGAGCTGAAATCAGGAGGCAGACACTCAACCATCTGAGCCACGCGGATGCGTCCACAACGCTAAGTTCTTCATATCAGTGGATTCATATAGTATCTGTCCTTTTGTGACTCACTTATTTCACTTGGCATAATGTCTTCATGATTCATTCATGTTTTGGTATGTTCAAATTTGCTTCCTTTTAAAGGCTGAATAATAAAGATTCTATTTTATACACACACACTGCATTTTATTTATTTTTCTGTTGATGGAAAATTACATTGCTTCTATCTTTTGGCTATTGTGAATAGTGCTGCTATGAACATGAAAATTTCAGAAATAATGTGGAAATTAAGCAAGGTTGAAGAATCTGCCTCTGCAGGTTCCTGAACTGAGACTTCTGGAGGCAAGTCCCTGAAGGCCTAGAGAGGGGGCATCAGTCTTTCCCTAAAGCCTGGTCGCTCTAGGTTTCTGGATTTTGAAACATTGAGGAATATATATCCTCCTAGGACAGCAATATCCATCTAAAGTCGGGGGCATTCTCTTATCTTTCTCTTTTCTTCTATTAAGCATTGTAGATTCTTAGCTGCTTCTCAGCTATCTCTCTATGGAGGGCCAGCCCAATTTGCTGGTAGTTAGCATTCTTTCCTTCTACTTTAGCTTCATTTTCTGGGTAATATATTTTTTTTTTCATGACATACTCCGGCAGCCATTCTCTTGTGATGGGTACTGGGTAAGCGTATACACTCTATTACTCCCTAGTTGTGTGAACTTCCTATGCCCAGATTTCCTGAGAGTTTGTCGCAGTGTGAATGACTCAATATGTATATACACATGGAGCATAGAATCTGACACATGAAACTGATATTCTGTTCTTTATATTTTAGTCAAATAATTTCTCCCCATCAGGAATACCACTCACTTATTTAATCTGCCACCATCTGGTTGGATAATTATTTGAAGCCTTCCCTCCCCAGCTTTCTTGGTTTCTTCTGTTTATGTGTTTGCCTGACTCCCCTACCTTTTGGAACACAAGTGCAAAACGCTAGATTGATCAAAATCTTTGATTTATTACACACAAACTTCATTGGTACAGGTATGGACATTTATTATTAGTTTAGTATCCAAAAATATTTACTTTAATGATTGGATGAATATCTACAAACATATTGCCAAAGAAGTGGACCACTTAATGCCAACAGCTCCTATCTGTGTGCTCCCCCTATTATATCACTCCTAGAAGTAATCCCTACTTTGTTTAATTAATTAATTAATTAATTAATTTCATGTTTATTTATTTCTGAGACAGAGAGAGACAGAGCATGAGCGGGGGAGGGGCAGAGAGAGAGGGAGACACAGAATCCGAAGCAGGCTCCAGGCTCTGAGCTGGTAGCACAGAGCCCAACACAGGGCTCAAACTCACAAACCATGAGATCATGACCTGAGCCGAAGCCGGCCGCTCAACCAACTGAGCCACCCAGGCACCCCAGTAATCCCTACTTCGAATGTGGGGTTTATCATAGCCCATTTTATTTTGTAATCAATACATATGTATCTTTAGTTTTTATTCAAATCTTCTCGACTCTTTCTTGATTTCTGAAACAAAATTGATTTCCAGATTACTATAGATATGTGTGAAAATTTTACTTTTTTTTTAAAGCTCTTATTTATTTAAGTAATCTTGACTCCCAATGTGGGGCTCAAACTCATGACCCCGAGATTAAGAGTCCCACACTCTTCTGACTGACTCAGCCAGACACCCCTGAAAATTTCCTTTTAAGTCTTTGATTTGCAATAATTTCAAAAAGTTGTTCATCTATTTCAACCAAAGAATATCACATATTCTAGACGGGCCTCATTGCTTTGAAAATGTGTTGTTGTTGATATTATTATTGTTTATACAATGTACTACTTTTCCTTTCCGTAGGTAAAGAGAAAGTTTTGATGTCTGCCACCTAAAGCCATATCCTAAATTCATGTAGCTAGGCAACTAGAGATCATGTGAGTGCTGGAATGGTTTTTGCTTCTGAAAAAAGCCCCATAGATCCAAGAGGCTATCTTATTCACAGTTCCTTGCTTTGGCCCTGCAAATAGTGTAAGAGATGAAGTAAGTCCGAAGATGCTTACCTGATACTTCTTGCCATTACAGTAGGAAACCCCCAATGGACCATGTTTTTTTTTTTGTTTTTTTTTTTTTGTACTTCTGGCTGAGAAACCAAGTTAGAGATATCTAAGAGGCCTAGATACACAAAGACTCTTCCTTATAATTGAATCCCTGTTTCAATAGTACCTGGTTAGGGCTGGTCAATATCAGATTCATGAATTCTAGCCAAAGCAGTTCTATTTGAAACTGCTCAATTAGTTCAATTAAAACTAGTCAAGCAATCATTAAAAAAAAAAATCAGTAAGAACTAACCACAAACCACCATCTCAAACTCATGTGGCACACATTTAGAACCAGGTCCTAGGACAGACAAAGATGTTAAATCTCTGTATGTAACCCTGTTCCCCCGAAGTTTTCTCATGGTGCCTGCTTAATGCATCAAAATGTGAGGGTCTCAGCAAATCAGTTAAATAGGAATTATTCCTTTACTTCCACTCCTCAGAACAAATTGAGAGTAAAGACTGTCCTCAAAGAAATGCAAAGTCAGGGAAACAGAGGCTTCCTGAGACAGTAGCTAGCCAATTAAGTGAATCTATTTGTCCTAAATGTCAGTATCTTCTGAGTTAAGGATATGGTCTTGATAGACGAATAGAAGATCTAAGAGACTCGTAAATACAGAGACCACACAGGGTTGCTGGAGGGATGTTGGGTGGGGGATGGGCTACGTGAGTGACGGGCATTACGGAGGGCCTTGTGATGACCACTGGGTGTTATTAAGTGATGAATCACTAAATTCTACTCCAGAAACCACTATTACACAATATATTAACTAAATTGGGTTTAAACAATAATAATCATAATTAACAGTGTAAAAGATCTGAAGTATCTTTAAATCCTAAATTTTCTGGAATCCAGCATTCTTTCATACAAAATAAAATCTAACCCTTGGGACTGAATGAGTCTTAGAAGAGAAATTAAACAGTTTGTGGATAAAGTACAAGGAATCATGAATCACACTGTAAACCAGCACAAAATGAGGTCATCTTAGATATATCACTAAGAAGATACATGCAGTACTTATTTCTGGGGTAAGCTGTTCTGACCTCGACAGTCCCTAAAATATAGGGTATAAAAACTTTAGCTTTCTAGGCCAAATTGAGATATCAAATAACCTTGGCTCTAGAAAAAATAGAACTTTAGACCTGGGAAAATATGTGGCAAGTAAAAGAAAAAATATATTAAAAGTGTTTGTGTCATAACCATTTAAAAATACATTTCTGTGTTTTTGAACATAAGTTTATCAAGTCAATTCCTTTTTAAGGCATTTAAAAGAAATTATTTTCCAAATTAAAGTTATTCAAATCCAAATATTGCATTTTTAAAAGAATGGTTTGCAACACTAAGTACCACTTTTCTTACAGGTCATTTTTTAAAAAGATTTCTACAAATAGGAAAGTAAAAATAGACCACTGCCTTGTAGCTTCTGTGCTGTTCTGGGGAAAGAAGAAATAGAGGAGGAAGAGGACAAATGGAATATCCTTGACTTTAAAAGTAAACATTTTTTTTAAATAGGAAGCAAACTTCTGCATTTTCAAAGGTGCTTTCCTGAAATCTTTGTTTTGGAAAGTATTTTATTTTTCTTTTCAGGTAAACATGGTAAACGCTTTTATCTCAGTTCATATAGAGAAACCATTCTAGCAAATCATTTCCTTGCCTGATTTTGAAGATGTCATCAGTTATACATGAAACATCCACTAAGTGAATCAATTGTTTTGGTCGATTTTTGGCAGTAGCTCTTATCCATAGCTGTGCATTTGAATCACCAGGAGTGTTTTTAAAAAATATACTGATGTGTGGATATCAGTGCATTTAAAACTCTCCCCCGGCTATAGAAATAAGCAGCCAGATTTGAAAAACACTGCTTCAGGGAATCACTAGAAAAAATATAACACTAAATTTTAAAATGTGACATAGAAACACATATACTTTTAACAATCCTTATGAGAATTCATATTTATTGGATCTCTTTAGAATATTAAGGTATGTGTAGTAGCTAGAATTTGTACTGAGCTTCACTGGAAAAAAAAAAAAGAATGACAGATACAGGGAGACAACCCCACCTGTGATAGTACATAATATGTGAGTCAGAAGGTAGAGGGCAGTGAGAACCGCCACACAATCCAGGCAGAAATGTCAAATAGGGGATGTTTGTTTTTAGTGATCTCTTATTTTTCCTTTAACACACTTCTTATCTTTCCCCCAGTTTCTTTGTGTCCTCAAATATCTTTTTGAGTCAGTAAAATAGCCCTGCAAACTCCGCTCTTCCTTGCCCAAATTCATACATGCTTGAATGTTCACTTTCTTTCTTCCATTACCATCCATGTCATTAAAATTCCCATTTTCCAAATCAAAACCACAATAAGATATTATTTTACTCCAGTTAGGATGGCTAAAAGCAAAATTACAAGACAAAACAGGTGTTGGTGAGGATATGGAGAAAACAGAACCCTCATGCTCTGTTGGTGGCAATGTACATTGGTGCCGTCACTATGGAAAACAATATGGAGGTTCCTCAAAAAATTAAAAATAGAAACACCATATGATCCAATAATTCCACTCTTGAGTATTTGCCCAAAGAAAACAAAAACACTAACTCAAAAAGATATATACACCCTTATGTTTATTGAAACATTATTTATTATGTAACCAAGATACAGAAGCAACCTAAGTGTCCATCAATAGATGAATAAAGAAAATGTGACACACACACACACACACACACACACACACACACAGGAATATTACACAGCCATAAAAAAAGGATGAGGGATGTGCCATTTGAAACATGGATGAACCTAGTGGGTATTATGCTAAGTGAATAAAGTCAGACTGAGAAGACAAAGACTGTATGTTTCCACCCATAAGTGGAATCTAAAAAAATGAAAAAACAAACAAAAAGAATCAGGCCTATAAATACAGAGAAGAAACTGACGGTCGCCAGAGATGAAGTAGGTGGGGTTGGGAAAGATGGATGAAGGGGAGAGGGAAATACAGGCTTCCGGTTAAGGAATGAATAAGGCACAGCGTAAAGAATAGTGTCAGTGATACTGTGATAGTGATGTAATGATACAGATGTAGCTACACTTGTGGTGGACATAGTATAACATTTAAACTTGTCAAATCACTAAGTTGAACACCTAAAACTAATGTAACATTGTGTATGAACTAAACTCAAGCAAAAAAAAAGAGAGAAAGATGTCCATTTTCTTCTTTTCACCTCAGAATGGAAAAACAGCCAACTAAGTTAAGCTGCACAAAACTGACAGCACTTTAAACTATCAGATTAATGTCAAAAACTAAAGAACTTTTCACTTAAATCAAAATATAATTGGTAATATTTGAGCTAACATGACCAAACAAAGTAAAAAAATACAGATTTTGTGTCGTTAAAACACTTTGGGTAAGGAACATTTATTAATTAAAAAATATTTACTGGCTATTAACTATATCTTGGGACTAAAATACGTAATAATGATATAGAAATTAATAAGGGATAGTCCCTGGATTCCAGAAGTTTGTAAATGTAGTAGGACAAATGTGTAATAAAGAGTTAACAAAAATGTTACTGGTCACATAGGAGCCACCTTTTGTGGAGAAATTTCAAAGAATACCAAGGATCTTTTTATCACACCAGTCAGATAATGGATAGCTTTCCTTCCACATATGGATAAAATACATATTGTGCTTGTTTAAAAGAAAATGATTAACGAAGCAAGAACACATTTTCTGGATTAAATATTTTTAGAGAATCTGAGAACATGTTTATTTTTAGTCTCTTAAAGTGAGAAGATAAATTCAAAATGTCACATATTTAATAAAGTACATTAATTAAATAATATGCATTTGCCATCCATAAAGTTTTTCACATTTCCCTCTATAAACCTCCACCATGTTTCTACTTTTAATCTTCATACAGACTAATTGAAGCTAAGAGAGATAGAGAAAAATTTGGAAATACCAAGGTGAGAAAAATGAGATACTTTGTTGACAGGTGATAATATCCAAACTTTAAAAAAATGTGATATATGTGAACAGAATGTGTACTTTTTAATAAGTATATGTATATTCATCAAATTAGAAGGCAAGTTGTCATAATGAAAAAGAGTATACACTTTATAGGTAGAGAAATCTAAGCATTTAATTTAGTAGTGATAATAATAATAAATAGATACATTCCCTACTTTTTAAACATGTTTTATTTATTTTTGAGAGAGAGAGAGAGCGAGTGTGAGTGGAGACAGAGAGAGAGGGAGACACAGAATCTGAAGCAGGCTCCAGGCTCTGAGCTGTCAGCCCAGAATCCGACGCTGGCCTCCAACTCATGAACAGTGAGATCTTGACTTGAACCAAAACTGGACACTCAACCGACTATGTCACCCAGGCACCCCAGTTCCCTGCTTTTTAAAGTAGTTTCAAATATTGTGTCTTGATCAAATACGAAGAACCTTTTTGCTAACATGGATATAAATGTTATAAATACAAAATCACATGTTTCTGCAGATACTGTTAATATAATTTTGTAATTGATTTAAGTTTGGGGTAAATAGAATTTTCATTATAAAGATTTTGTTAATTTAAGTAATTATAATAATATATACATTAATAATATAGAAAAAATTCTGGTATCAAAATAAAAGTAATATTCAATTAATTTACTTATTTGGATTTAATCACAGGGTTCTCTAAAATGCTTTCCTGTCCTTTCTACATATTCAGACCTGTTATGTGCAATAAGGCATCATGTCCAGCGAATCAGTTTTTATTTATAAACAATAAAGTCCAAAAAATTAACAGAATTACCAAAATATTGATGAAAAAATTTTATCCATGACAGCTTTTGTTAGCTCTGATGAGGTGTTAGTTATTCACTGAGATGACGTTCCCCTCTTACGTCCTAATACGACTCTGGAATATCACTGAAGCTTTTTTTTTTTTTTTTTTTTTTTTCAACGTTTTTTATTTATTTTTGGGACAGAGAGAGACAGAGCATGAACGGGGGAGGGGCAGACAGAGAGGGAGACACAGAATCGGAAACAGGCTCCAGGCTCCGAGCCATCAGCCCAGAGCCCGACGCGGGGCTCGAACTCACGGACCGCGAGATCGTGACCTGGCTGAAGTCGGACGCTTAACCGACTGCGCCACCCAGGCGCCCCTCACTGAAGCTTAAAGAAGCATTTTTCATTTAGTTTGGAGGAAAAAGTTTTATATTATCATTATTCTTTTATGACTCATATCAAAACTTTCTGTTTCACTTTAGGTGGCTCATGGTACCACTGTCAGCCTGCCTCACCCAATGCACGTCTTATTAAAAGAAAATACAGTGTCTTTTTGAAATTACAGTTTTCTATCAGTATGTCACTTTTTTGTTTTTGTAATGGAGGTGACATTGATAGAAGACCTATGGAATGATGAGTTTTCACAGTTCCACACACATAAGTAACCCACTCTGATACAAAGACAGATAAAATTCAAAATTTAAAATCTCAGATAGAAAGGTCTCTCAAGTCCCTTCCCAGCCAATCCTCACCTTCACAATTTCTCAACCAATGATTCCTTGGATTCTTATCCCATCCCCACCTCACACAGATGAAATTGTACAGTATTATTCTTTTCTGTCTGCCATCTTTTGCTCAGCATGTTGTTGAGAATCACCCAGGTTGTGGTAAATAAAGTTTTGGTTTTCTGTCTCTGATGATTCAGTAGTAATATTCCATGATATTGGTATATCATCATCAGTTTATCCATTATCGTGTTGCTGAACATTGGACGGTTTCAGTTTGGGCTACTATGAAAAACATGTTTCCTACAAATATTTCTGCATAAGACTATTTCTTTTATACACATCTTCATTTCTTTGGGGGACACCAGTATTTCCAATTTAGCTCATTTTTATAGGGGTTAAGAGTTCTCTTGATGTGGTTTAAATCTGCATTCCCTTGATAACGAATTTAATATTTTTGAACAGTAGGTTAAAGGATACATGCTTACTGATGTATAACACATGAAGACAGGCTGAGGGATGGTCATTAAGCACAATTTCCTTGTTTCATCAATGTCTGTATGGTCCAGAACAGTAAATTAAAGTCATCAACAGCACTGACATTGTCATTTTGATGAATCAACTATAGGACAAATTATTCCTGTACTTACTACATTTTACAATCATTGATATGATTTAACTCACTTTCAACACATATTCTGTTGCCTGAGATTGAAAGGCCTTGAAGTTGGGCAAAAAGACAAGAAAGAGTGGGGCTTGGAGAAGCTTCATAGTTTGAGGCAGAAAATCTGTTGCAAATAGGAGACTGACCATAAGACATAAAGTAAGAGCCAGACCAAGGACATCTCAGCTAATGCAATGGGTTGAGTTGGCAATGTTAGAGCCAGATGACATGATGTGCCGACCATATTTATTTCTTTGGATGAATACAAGTAGATATGCCGACCAAATATCAGAGGCTTCCCTGTCGATGCCATGACTGTGCATCTGCCTTTTCACAATTTTTACCTATCCTGCAAAGGAAGGAGAGTGGGAAAATGAGTTGCCAGAAAATACTCTTATTTCACTATTTATACTGAATTAACTAACATACGTTAGGGTTGACGCTCATGTTAGCATTAACTTTAGGAGAGAAATTTAGAGTTGAATTTTCGGACATATTTCTGTGCTGAGGTTTTTACTTGTGTATATTCTTGTTTAGTTTAAGACCAACTCAGACAAACCCTTAGATTTACGTCCTGTCTCTAGATCCATCTATCATGAGTTTGACTGAAATTAAATGCATTAGGTGTGTTGTAACTCAGATGCCATTACATTTTCGATAGCATCATAACAAAGGAAACTAACAGGGCACCTGGGCGGCTCAGTTGGTTAAGCGTCTTACCCTTGATTTTGGCTCAGGTCATGATCTCATAGGCATGAGATTGAGCCCTGTGTTGGGCTTTGCTGAGTGTGGAGATGGCTTGGGACTCTCTCTCTTCCTCTCTCTCTCTCTTTCTCTCTCTAAATTAATACACATTAAAAAAAATTTTAAAGAAACTTACAAACTTTAGTTCTTATTTTAAATTGAAAGGTGAACTGCTCGTTTTTTACATAGAAAACATTAATGTAAATCCCCTTATTGTCTTTAATATTGTCAAAAAAAATCCTCTTTCAATTCCCCTTTTCACATGTGAATTCCTTCACATGTGAATAAATATAAAAACAGACTCCCTTTTTCAGATTTGAAACGGTGACTGCTAAGGACAGATTCTGACACATTCCCAGTAGCTTACAGGTGGCTCAGGTTAGACTGCCTTTTGGTTCCTAGGCGGCTTGTTACTCAGAAGGAAAGAGAAAATTGTCTAGACTTAAAACTACTTTTCTTTTATATAAATGAAACCTTGCTTTGATGGCACCTTTTATTGTAAGAAATTGTCAACTGACTCTTGAGGGATTCCTAGTACAGATTCATTGTCTTCCATGAGTGATGTCAATCAGCAGAGGATATACAAAACTTCTGTACTAAGAACTCTCAGATAATCTGGTTAAAACTAAATTATTCATTACCAAAGATCTGTTCTCTGGTCTTCTATCTCCTTGGTGAAGATTTCCTCCTTGCCTTTTTTTTTTTTTTTTTCTTCTGTACATACCTTCCTAATCTCTCCCCTCTTTCTTCTGATCTCTTTAGAAAACCTTTGTGATCACATAGTTCCTTTAATATCTGCATTTACTTTTTCATTTTGTTTTCCTTCTGTAGGTTTTGCTTGCAACCCAGTGAGTCATGCTCAAAAAGAGCTAGAATCCAGAGGAGATGTATGTCAGTAAATTAAAATGTGCAGTCCTCTGATACGGATAAGGACTTATTTGTTCATTACAATTAACAAAAGCGCAAATAAAAATTCCAATTCATTACATGATGTAACAATAAAACACTTATGAATAGAAGTCCTGAGATATTTTGGAAATTAACCTGAGAGAGTAAAAGAGGGAGGGATTTGTTAATAGTTTTTTCACTAGTTTATTCACAGTGATTAAGATCTATTTATATAATGGAAGGTAGATCAGATTCAGAAATAGGAAAAAAAATCTTGACTCAGAGCCTAAAATAAAATGGAACTACCTTGAAAATAAAGCATATTATCGGCAAAAACACTTACCTCAATGCTTTTCTACACAATATATATTTCATTTGGCTTCATTACACAACAAACTGTTGATATTCTATCAATATTGCCAAATGCCATGATCAGATGAGGTAGTGCTATAAAGAAATTATATAGTAGGTTGAAATCCAAAGGGAATAGCAATTTATGCAAATACAGTAGGAAACATAGAGGTATTTCACATCCACCTACCATTCTATTCCTGATATTCTTTGGGATTTCTCAATTCAAGCAGAGGATGAAATGTTCCACTTAGTTAATTATAAAACAAAAATATCTGCAAATCAGATTACCAAATATTTATTGAATATATATTGTTTACATGTTACTATTATTTTCAAAGGTTATAAAAATTTTAGAAGTTGGGGATATCAAACATAAATAGACAATCAAATAACAATTAAGTGGAATAGAAATTTCATAATTCAGTACATGGGTTTTTGTGATAGCAGTGATGCAGAAAAGATGAGTTTTGATCTATAGGCTAGAGAAATCACCATGAATTGGCTTTCATGGGTGAGTGACATGGAGGGATATTTCAGTATCGACTTAGCTTACTATATTGATCATTATCCATATTATCTTAATGAAATGAAAATGAGATCACTTATTGTCCTTTGGGTTGTCTCAGTTCAAACAGAAGCTAATTTATATTTGCCAGTTAAATAATCTGGCCAGCTACATCTTGAGTATATTATTGACAAAAGGGAAGGAAACAATGTATACCACTTTCAAAATATAGGGCGCCTCAGTGGCTCAGTCGTTTAAGCATCTGACTTCAGCTCAGGTCATGATATCATGGCTCATGAGTTCAAGCCCTGTATCGGGCTCTGTGCTGACAGCTCAGAGCCTAGAGCCTTCTTCGGATTCTGCGTCTCCCTCTCTCTCTGCCCCTCTCCCACACATGCTCCATCTCTCTCTTTCTATCAAAAATAAATAAACATTAAAAAAATGCTAACCAGGAAGATTTACAGTCATCACTCTTTGGCATTCTAAAAGGAAAATTAGACTTTACATGTTGTATATTTGGATTGAAGTTTGAAAAAAAAAAAAAACAAAAAACAAAAAACAAAGACACAAACCTAAAAGTGCATTGGGTGATCCACTACTTAAGTATTCTGTTTTCATCCCTGAAAAGGGATTTTCCGTAAATCATCTTGGCTGTTCCCACCACTCACCACTCCTTGATATTTCTTTGGGAGTAGGATGAGCTACCTGGTAGGGGTCGGAGTCTTCATCCAAATGTCTCAACTAAGTGCAGCCATGGGGGACATTTTGTTTACTGTCTGCCCTCTATCTCCCTGCCCCCTGCCACCAGTCCACACATACTCCAAAATCGCAGAAGACAGATGGGTCGATAATATCTATTCTACAGTTTTAAGCATTCCTTTGCATGCGCTATTCCAAGAACAGTAAGAAGTTATGAAAACATCTTTTTAATCTCGAATGAGTTCCTTCTTTTATCAGTTAAACTAAACAGAATCATATGTTAGTTATACATCTGCTAATTCTTTGTTTTTTCTCAGTTGACTCCAAACTTAGTGGAAAAAAGTGATTCTCTGCCTTTACTCGTGCATTTTAATCCATAGTTTTAATTTCTCACAAACTTTCACTGCCAAAAAATCTTCACTATGTAACTATCCCTTTTAACTTTTTGACTTAGAAATTAAATGCATATTTATAAAATTGAATTGTAAAAGATCAAAATCAGAAAACATATGGTTATTTTCTGACTTTATCACAAATCATTCCAGTTCCTATTTGAAAGGCTAACATTATTTTATATAGAAGGAATAAGGTTAACTTTATTAATTCCAATAATACAGTTCACCTAATACCAAATGTTATCATAAAAAATACCTGCATGCAGTTAAATTTGCTAAGTAGAAGGGGAGAAATGGAAATAAAGGAGAAACACTGAAAAATTGTTCAAGTGTCAATTAAAATGAAGCTAATATCAGGTAAAGTGATCAGAGAGATAAAATTTACTTATCATTTACATGAGCAAGATAAAATGGTCTAATTTTATTAAAAAATCAAATGTGTCCAAATTATGTTGGGGACTGAATGAGAAGGACCAATATTTTTCTTAAAAGAAACTATAAATGGCTATTTGATTATTTTGTAATAATAATAAACAGTGATATTTTAAACATAACATAAAAAACTAGTGCTATAGTATTTTGAATTCATAAAATGGATTATATTGCAATTATATCATTCTTTTCAATGCTGCTAAGCCTGCTCCTTCCTTCTTTCCTTCTATCCCTTCCTGCTTCCTTTTCATTTCAACATGGGTGAAATAATTCCCAGAATATAGAGGTATTCTGAGAATCAAATGAAAAACTATATACTACTATAGTGCTTAGAATATAGCTGACTGTCAATAAATGGTAGCCTATTACAATTACCCTAAGTGGTATCACACGCTTGAATCTATTGCTTTAGTTATAAGAATATATAAGATGTTCATTTGCACAGAAATAAAATTCAGGTAGGATATTTCTTATTGATTCCACGTGGCAAGACTTTATGTCCTGAATCATTAGGATCAAAAGTTTGAAATTTTATTCTAAATTATAAATTGTAGGTGGTACTATTTATATGTTAATCTTTTTTTGTCTCCTTTGCCTTGAATATAGCTGCAGAATGAGTTACTATACGTTTTCTTGGTACTCATTCTCCTGTCCGCACATAATCATTTCTCACAAAAACGATGAAAATTAAAATTAAAAAGTAATGAAACAGAGATGGCTAAGGGTTTCCATGCTTATGATATCACAGGGGTTGGATAAATCACAGTAAATAATCTATAACCTTTTGCTTTACTCTCTTCAACATTGAGTGTGTAACAGTCTACTAAAATGTTACCAGGAGGTTGCAAAAATTAGCATTCTAGCAAAACATTGTGCATTAATTTTTATTTAAGATGAGGCAGAAGATGGTAGGCACAAAAGAGTGGCATCAAATTTAATAGCATTTAAAATACTTTAAAAAGTTAAATACGTGAAGGTGTCAAACTATTCTGCACACATCAGTAATTTCTAATGAACTCAGTGGTTATTCATCAACCTAGACAGACACGGGTTAGAAAGACGGAGGTTTAGGAGTTTGTATATTTTTTTTGAGAAATACATATTTCTCATATTACTATTACATATAATGAAATGATGTAGCTAAACCAAGTAATATAATAAAAAAAATCCTCCAAACTATTTAGCACTCTTGAAACAAACTTTAAATTATATTCTTCCTCTCTCTGTTTTTAAATTTGCTTAGAAATCAATTATACCATTTTAGGTAAGTTTGAAACAAGTATTATTATTATTCTTATATCACAAATTGAAAAAGTAAGATGGAAACACATTTTCTTTCCTAAAGCAACAAGCAAGTTAATGAAATAAAAAATGAAAGAAAAATACTGAAGAACTTTTCTTGCCCTTCTGATGCCATATCCCTTTGCTCATGGTGAATCATTTCATAGTTTCATCCATTTGTTAATATAACTAAGAGAAACTAAGGAATATCCCTGAGAACTCAATATAGAAAAAACTTCTTGAAAATAAAGAAAACTATAGTTAGGTACTACAATATAGTAATAATATACTAATTTTAATGTTGAGGTTATATTATGCATACTAAGAGATTTACTTATATGATGTTTTATAAATGAAACATTTACTATGTGATAAAATTGTCAGTCAAAAAATGAATCAGAGGTAATATGTCAACATAACTTTTGTTAAAACTAATTTCACAATTTCATAAAACATTAAAAGTAAGTTATTTTAAAACTACTTTGTTTTATGAATTCTATGGCCTTTGCTCTTACAAAATTGAAGGTCACCTATAATTTCTCCTCTAGTGTTAATATTCTTTTGTCTCTATGTAAAATGTGGTCACTCTCTCCCTGCTGATGTTCTTATCTGTCTTGGTATTTAGGCCCCTGAACTATTTTAGAATCCCCTCATTCTCCTCCTGATTTTCTTTCTCCTTTCCAATTCTTTTTGGTGGATTATTTTCTACATTCTCTGAAAGTGAGGGTGATTCAATATTAGGTTTTTGGCCATTTGGGCATTAATTTTTGTATCATCCTTGAGAGCTTATCAATTCTCAGAGCTTTAGAAATCAACTCTCTAGGTATGATCCTAAAACTTGTTTTGCATTCATATTTCTTTCTAAATTATGGGGCTAAATTTTTGAGTGCCTCATGAACCCTGTAACTTGGAAGTCTTACTATCATTCCCAAACTCAGGTTGCCTAAAACAAAAGTAAAGCCTATTCATAAATATTTTTGCCTTCATTTATGTTATCAACATCCAGATTAGTAATTTCCAAGACGATAGTTCTAACTTCATGGCTACTCTATCATTTTTTACTGATTCTGTTAACTTCCGTGTAACAATTTTTTTTCTAATTTTTTATTAACCCCCTTTTTATAATAAATGCTATAGATATAGCCAAACCACACCTGAATCACAAGTGATTAAATGACTTTGCCTCTATGTTCACTGTTATTAATAATTTTAAAATACACACCATTAATGAGCTCCTAGTTGGATACAAAATATGTACTAATCCATTAGTTATATACTCCAGTCTTACAATACATATTATTGTCCTCTATTAAATAGCATCAACAATAGCCAAATTATGGAAGCAGCCCAAGTTTCCATAGACTAATGAAGGGATAAAAAAAGATGTGGCATATATATTCAATGGAATATTACTCAGCCATAAAAAGGAATGAAATCTTGCCATTTGCAATGACATGGATGGAGCTAGAGAGTATTATACTAAGCTAAATAAGTCAATCAGATAAAGACAAACACCATGTGACTTCACTCATACGTGGAATTTTTAGAAAAACAAATGAGCAAAAGGGAAAAAATAGAGAAAGAGGCAAATCAAGAAACATACTTTTAACTATAGAGAACAAATTGATGGTTACCAGAGTGGAGGTGGGTTAAATAGATGATGGGGATTAAAAAGTGCACTTGTTGTGATAAGCACCGGGTGTTATATGGAGGTGTTGAATCACTATATTGTACACCTGAAACTAATATTACACTGTATATTAACTAATTGGAATTTAAATAAAAAAATTAGAAAAAGATATACCATTTTATGTATATATATATATATATATGTGTGTGTGTGTGTGTGTGTGTGTGTGTGTATCTTACCCTTTCGCTTCACTCATAGTTTTTAGAGATTACCAAAGGTTAATATGGAGTAATTATGGCGCTAATATGGAATATTTTCCTTCCTTACTCCTTTCCTCCTTCCCTTCCTTCTTTCTTCTCCCCTTCTTGCCTTCTTTCACATATTCTTTCTGTTTTCACTTCTTTCCTCACTTCCTTCTTTCCTTCTTACCTACATTGTTTTGTCATTAAAAAGTAATATAGATAGTAATGCACCCAAAACCTGAACTTGCTTTTTCACTTACTAGGTCATGAACAATCGTCTGGGTAAGTAGATACTGTCTTTTTTTTTTAATTGATAAAATCTATTGTATGTCTACACCACAATTTAGTTAACAATAACCATTCCCTTTCTGATGGACACTCAAGTTGTTTCCAGTTTTTGTTTGCTCATTTTGAGAAGCAGTGCTATAAAAAACATTCATCTGTGTGTGCGTAAAAAAATAAATAACATCTTTCAAGTATATGATCATTGTGACATTTAAAACATTTTTAATGGTTATTTATTTTTGAGAGAGAGAGAGAGAGAGAGAAAGAGAGAGAATGGGGAGGGGCAGAGAGAGAAAGACAGAGGATCTGAAGCAGGCTCTGAGAGTGGAAAGCCCAATATGGGCTCAAACTCACGAACTGTGGGATCATGGCCTGAGCTGAAGTTGGAGATTGAGCCGACTGAGCTACACAGGCATCCCTCATCATTGTAACATTTTCACATGCACCTCTTTATGGAAATATTACCCTAACTCTTTTAGAATTTTGCATCTCTAGAATGTAAGCTCTGATAGGGTGGAAATCATTGTCTGTTATGTTCAGTTATGGTCTCCAATACCTAAAAAAATGCCTAGCACATGGTAGGTGTCAAGAACTGTAAAGGGGCTGAGACTTATTCTCCTTTCAAGCTAACAGAAGATCCTTGCATAAGAGACAAGTGTTTTATTTTTTCGTTTTTGTTTTTTTTTTTTTTACTTACAGCAAAAATGGTACAACGAGCTTCATGTTGTTCTGGCTCCCAATGCTTCCCAGATCTCATGGCAATGATTCGGATGGACCAAAATGGATGTAACACAGGAGGTATTTTTGCTCCCATCTGAAGAACTCCAATTTCATAAAATGTCAATCTTTTATCAGGTGATACAATCAAAGCAGCCCAAACTTTGCCCCAGAGGGATCATAAACCTTATTATTGTGGCTAGCAAACAAATCTCATTGCTCTAGAGGAAGACACCATCTCTATCTTTCTGGGTGGTAAACTCTGTACACAGCCTTGGAAATATGGTCTGGAACAAAAGCTGTCAGTGCTTTTGCTAGCAAGATGTCCGGAAACATAAGGTACCTGTAGAGAATTGTCTCCCAAGAGGTGGTGCTCTAAAACTATTTTTAGACAAAATGAAATAGAGAAACTTTTGATTTTTCTTAGGTGGACATTTTTCTCTTCATTCTCTTGAATTAGTCCTCTTTTCTATGTCTTTGGCTTCATTTTCAGCAGCGTTTTCTCCATTGCCTTCCAATACTGAATCTTCCATTCATTTTTTAAGGTTGAGTTCAAGTCTAACTTGATATAGCCTGTTTTATTTCTTCTCTGAATTTTACAGGGATTAATACACAGTTCAACTCACTTCATCCCTATAAATACATATTTTATTGTATTTAGGGAAAACTGAAAGGGAAACAATGCACTATGCCTCAAAAAAAAAATCCTTTCCTTAAATTAAACTTCCCCTTGCCCAATGTTCTAATACCAGATATTTATTTAAATTTTACTTTAGCAGAGGGACACCTGGTGGCTCAGTTGATTGAATCTTGAACTTTTGATTTCAGTTCCGGTCATGATTCCAGGGCACTGGGATTCAGCCCCAAGTCAGGTGCCATGTATGGAGCCTACTTAAAATTTCCTCTCTCTCTCTCTCTCTCTCTCTCTCTCTCTCTGGCTCTCTGCCTCTCTCTCCCACTTGCTTTCTTCCTCTCTCTAAAATAAAAACATTTTTTTTTTACTTTAGCAGAAAAGATAGTTTCTATATTCAAGTATATATATCATATTCATAGACAAATACCCGCTATACTATATTAACTAATGGGGAAAGAAAACTCCAGATCCAGTATCACTCCTAATAAATTAATCAACTCATATTCTTTGTAGTTTAAGATAGAATAGTCTGTCAGAAATAAGCCACTACACTTTCCTCCATCTAGAACAAACTAGAAGTTGATGTCATTATAATGTGAACTGGAAAGAAGGAAAGGGCAATGCCAGACTTATTTGAATCTTCCACTTACCATGATGCATTACTCTTTGGATTGTATAGACAAGAGGTTTTCCACTGAAATGTCATTCTTTAAATCTCTATTCTATGAAAAATAATATGAAACCCAGGTCATTTTTATGACACTCAAGTATAAAATGATAAAATCCTAAATTTCATGGGGCATTACGTACTTGTCCTAATTTCCCTTCAGATAAAGAATAAAATATCTCTCTGATTATCTTTTAAAATATATTTATCTATGTTTATTTATAAATTAATGTGGGCTTATATTACAGATTACCTGTTAAATCTCTAGTACAATACTTCCTTATTTGATTAACTTCTTAAATGAGTTTTGTGTAATTAATATTATCTTTGTTAGAGTTTAATAATGTTTTTCTTTTTTCATATTGTTTCTTGAATTATTGTGTACTCTTTGACATAGAAAATGAATAATTAAACCCAGTATTTCTATTATGATCATATACAAATGTTAAATAGTGGTACCTGAATAAAATTAGGCTATTAATTTGTGAGTGGCAATAAGCATTAATATAAGACAGTATAACAATAATTCACTTCAACTCCTTTAACACCTTTCTCTATATATCCATATTTATCTATATCTATCTATATCATCTCTATCTCTATATCTATATATAATTAATATATATTAATATTATTATATTATATATTATATATATAATTAGGGAATGATGAATAAACATTAATGCATTATGCCTTAACAGAAATCCTTTTCTTAAACTTAAAATTCCTATTATACAATGATTTGTTAATTATGTACTAGACACATAAGATTTGCTTTTAATTCCACTTCACTAAGAAAACTGCCTCCACATCTAGTGCATATAATCATGTATTTGGTAAATATATATCAAAACATATAAACTGATATGTAGTAGGTAAACTCTGATAAGCACGTATTATTTCTAATAAATAAATTAGCTAATAACTTTTGTAGTTTAAAAAAGAACAGTCTGTCACAAATGAGCATCTGTTCTCTCCTCTTTCTGGAAATAAGGTCAAGTGGTGGGGACCATCATGAAGGTTGCAGAACTGAGACACTGTCCTCCTAATTGAGAGGGTGCTTCTTTATCGACTGGTTGGGAGGAAAAAACAATGTTTCGCAATAACCATGGCTTCCATTTTGTCTCTTTCTTTTCTAAATTAATGCAGGATGCTGAGTGGCTTTTTTAAGTTCTTGGATATAATTACTTCAATAATCATCTTAAACTGTGAACATATACTCAAGTACCTGTTATTCATTTCAGAAATTAAATTTGTTTATTGGAATAAAATTATAATAATATTTTGTAAATAAAATAATTTACATTTCTTCCCTTTATCCATCATCTTAAATGTTTCCTTAAATTAAAAATTTTATATGACTTTTTGGGCACCTGGGTGGCTCAGTCGGTTAAGCATCGACTTCAGCTCAGGTCATGATCTCACGGTTCGTGAGTTCGAGCCCCGCATCGGGTTCGGTGCTGTCAGCTCAGAGCCTGGAGCCTGCTTCAGATTGTGTGTGTGTGTCTCTCTCTGCCCTTCCCCTGCTCGCACTCTGTCTCTCTCTCTCTCAAAAATAAATAAAACATTAAAAAAATTAAAAAAATTTTATATGACTTTTCTTTTTTTAGCTTTAAAAACAGGTGCTACCCTTGTTCTCATGGCATTTTAATTTCTATTTGCTTTTATGTTCACCAAAGACTGAATGTAACCTATAAACACACAATATGAAGAAATAAATGCTTGCGTCCTGCCCAATTTCCTTAAAGAAACATTAAGTGAATCTTGATTCACTTTTGTGCTCCTTTTGCCTTTTAGTAGAATCTACTGTTATTCAATGCCTTGCTTAACATTACTCTTTTGTCTCCTAGGTAAATATCCCAAATAATATGTTGTTTACTTTTGGGTTGTATGACCATACTTAAGTCAATATCTATTTTACAGATACATTCGTTGTTGTTCTATTATGAATAATACTGATGGTGCATGGCTTCTGGTGTATGAGACTATATTCCTGGAAGTGTGATTGCTGGATCATAAGGATTGTCAAGTTCAACTTTATTATAAGATAATGTAATGCCAAATTGATTTTCTCAATAGCAGTACCAATTTGTCCTTAAGAGTGTATCTACTGTTCCATATCTCATCAACAATTGAAACTGTGATACTATTTTTTTTTTCTTTCTGGTAGTTAAACTTACTTTCCGAGTACCACTTATGAAGAGTTTATGATTTCCTCAGCAATATGAAATGCTAACCTCATCATACATTAGACATTCATATAAGGCAGTCTTTTTGACTCCTTTTTTCTATTTGTTCCTGTGCACACTCTCTTGGTTCCCATGGCTGTAGAACGTCCTGATATCTTGTACAGCAAGTCTCTTACCTGCTTCTTATCAAAAAATGTCTTTCAAAACTTTTCTTTGCATTTTGTCTCCTGAATGATTAACCCAAAGATTATTGTGGGTTAATACTTGGCAAAACAGATAAAAACCTGAAATTTAAGTTAATAAGGAAAGGCTTTTTTTTAATAAGGAAAAATTTTAAGACATATTTCTGTGTACCTTAATTCATAGATTTTGATAAATATCTGCTTCTCCTGCAGCACAAAACTGTTCAAGGTATCTTGTCAATAGTCTAATTTTGTAATATAATAAACTGTGTCTGAAAAAAGTAAATCCTATTTTTATTACTTTTAACATCCTGTTCCATTTCAATGTCATTTTCACTTTTCTATCAAAGATAACGTTCAGTTGAAAAAATAAATTTTTCATTTACTAATGGACATTGGATACCTAAGCGGGAATCAATGCTGAGAATAAAGGGTGAAACTGGAAAGACTATGAACACTGAATACACTCATGCAATTCACACTGTACTCAAGTTCAGGGCTTTATATATCTGCTAATGCTAGACATTCACTCTTGTGTTCTGAATTGAAATCCTACTCAATTAACTTATTTTGAGTTTACTCATGGTGAGCCAGTGGCCGCAATGCAGTAACTTCACACATAACGTCATTTTCTCTCTTTTGGTTAATAAAAAAGAAACTGCCTATGACACATATTTTGAACAGGCGAAGGTCGAAAAGGTATCAGTTTGCATACAGTTTAGCTTATGAAAATAATAATGACTTAACAAAAGACTTAAGATGTGAAAATGTAATCAAGACGGAATAAAGTTGTTTTCCATTTAAAATAAATATAAAATAAAAATTCAGATTGTTCTTCTAGGGTGTCATTTATTATGCTGCAGTATTTTAAAACCTTGATTATACAAATTAATATAACTTTGCATCGTTTCAAATTAAACACAGATATTTATGAGAAAAGATGACTGTTCTTAATATTATAACTCAAGATAGCTTTTGAGCTGTCATCTACTATACTTTTTAGGCTAATTTGGGTTTATATATAATCCTTAATGAATGTGCAAGGACTGAAAGAAGAACTCAGTAATTACTTTCTCAAATTATCTATTTTAATTATATTCTAGCTATATGCAAAAAGGAAGCAATCTAGCAGCTCTATATTTAAAAAACAACAACCAAAAAAACAAAAATCAAAGATTTCCTCAATATGAATGCTTTCCTTAAAGATGGCTGAGCTGTTACTGCTTCAAAATCATTATTTCCCTCTTCCCCCCAGTGAGATTTAACATGCTAATAAGCAAACTCTCATTTAAAAAAATAGCCTTACTTAATGCAAACATGGTGTGGCACGCCTCTGCCATCTTCCCAACTATTAAATATTATTTCTCAAGAATGGCACAAACGTTGGCCTTGTTCTGCAATGTATGAGCCTTCCATCTTCAAAATATGTGTTATTTAATTGGTTTCCAAAGAAAATCCATAACTTTACACTTTCCCATCAACTGACTATATTATATATCATAACTATCTTCTAACTTGTTCGAAATGACAAAATTGCTTAAATGTAAAATTATTTGCTTATGCATTATTAGGCAAGCTCATGAGAATTTTGAGTAAATATCAATTTTTTTTTAATGTTTATTTGTTTCTGAGGCAGAGAGAGACAGAGCATGAGTGGGAGAGGGGCAGAGAGAGAGGGAGACACAGAATCTGAAGTAGGCTCCAGGCTCTGAGATGTCAGCACAGAGCCCGACACCGGGCTCGAACTCACGGACCATGAGATCACAACCTGAGCCGAAGTCGGACGCTTAACCGACTGAGCCACCTAGGCGCCCCGATAATTTTGAGTAAATATTAAAATAACTAAAGTTATCAATTTTGTTGGTATATACCCATGTATATACTTAGTATAGTAACAATTATATAAAATTATAATGTTTATAGATAATGGGACTTCTTAAAACATAGTGTTTCCCTTAGCACAGACTGGTTGATCTGTATAAAAGGGACACGTGCACAATTACTAGGTTAGATGACTTCAGAGATCCCTTTAACAAATACACAAATCAACAACAACAACAATAATAATAATGAAAAACAACAATAAAATTACCATCCTTGAACACTTACTTCTTAGCATTGTATTGAGTACTACACAAATATGGCCTTATTTAATAGCCATGATTACACAAATGAAATCTTCACTAGGCTGATTTTCAAGTGATAGAATTGAAAATTAGGGAAAATCAATTACTTGCTGAAAATTACACAGATGGTAGAGGAGGGATTCAAATTGAGATAAGTGTTTCTATAAGCCCACACCTCCTTCTCTAACACTACTCATTATTTTTTCATTTGGCCAGATTTCTAGTAAATAAGACTTAGTTATAAATATACATCATATGCATAATATAAAGAATATGCATACAGGCAAAATATGCAATATTATGCATTATTAGATCCTTTGAGTTTTGGCTTTTCAACATTAGGAAGAGTGGAATTAAAACAATCTCTATTTCCAATTTATAAATTTTAAATTATCTGTTTCTTAAAACTACTTTTCAAAAGTCTCTCCTTCTGCATTCTGTCATGTTTATTGGAGATAATCTGAAAATTAAAGCTATTTTAAATCACTACCAACACCTAAATTTTTTTTTAATTTTCTTAATGTTTATTTGTTTATTTTGAAAGAGAGACAGAGAGCGAGCAGGGAAGGGGCAGAGGGAGAGGGAGAAAATCCCAAGCAGGCTCCATGCTGTCAGCACAGAGCCCAATGCGGGGCCCATACTCACGTAACTGTGAGATCATGACCGGAGCTGAAATCAAGAGTCAGTCGCTTAACCTATTGAGCCACCCAGGTGCCCCTCACCTAAGAATTTTTAAATGTATATTTTTATTATTATAACCAATAGTAGACCACATTACTGTTCACACATTTGTACACATCTAAATGGTTTTCCACCAGGTGAAATTTTCATAAGTAGAATTACTTCATCAAAGTACTGTATGCACATATCAAATATTGGTACATATTGTTAATTTAAATACCCTTGACTGGTATAAAGGTATACCTTCACTGATAATCTATTTATCACTTTTACCAATCACATAGACAAAAATAGCTCTTACAGAATTAGACCATAGACCTGGGGCTGGAAGTCACACACCTAGTATAGCTGAGTTAATGCTAATCTGTTTCTGGATGTTCCTGATAATTTTCTGGAGCGGAGAAATTCTGCCAACATTGGGATATTCACCACTTCCTTTTATGTGAGAGAAATACAGTCTACAGCACTTGAGCAATTAAGCATTGTTCCTTATTTGGTTCTGAATTGATAAGGGCTTGAATTATCTCTAGCAGCTTGGATCATTACATAGGCTCAAACCTGCATTATGCAATGGTATTAGTATTTGCTACCCATACCCCATCAATGATGAGAGCTCCCTTTTCAGTATCAGTTGCTTATATATGGGTTTTTTAATCCCTGAAATGACATCTCTGAAATGACTTTGAGCAGAAAAAGGAATTCAAAAGATGTGTCTTGTAGTTCATCTAATATCCATTTGTAATATAGTAAAAACCCTGTAGCATATTTGCTCTGCCATACAAACACTTACAAAATTTTCTCTTTGTTTTTTTTTTAAAGTTTATTTATTTTGAGAGAGGGAGGGGGAGAGAAAGAGAGAGAGAGAGAGAGAGAGAGAGAGAGAGAGAATCCCAAGCAGACTCTGCACTGTCAGTGTAGAGCCTGATATGGGGCTTGAACTCAGGAACCATGAGATCATGACCTGAGCTGAAATCAAGAGTTGGATGCTTCACTGACTGAGCCACCCACATGCCCCTGTCATTTGTTTTTAATCATGTATTTTTTAGTTAATGCTCTCTAGTTTTTGAAGATTAAATTGTTTTATTATATAGAAATTCAGACAATAGAGTATTATCTAGCCAGTAGAAACAGAAAGAGAAAGTTATGTATTCTCACTTGGAATAAGCACTTACTTAACTCTGTCTCTCACACACACATGAATGCCCACACATGCATACACACACTCACACACACAAATATACACACTCAACACAGACACTTAGGCATACGGCAATTAACTTTTCTTACAAATTTCTAAGTTCAATTTAAGCTGGTGAATGTCTTATAAACTAAGATAACTATATGAAAGATTACACTTAGGGACTCTCACTCAACACTTGATGTACTATGGATGTTTTACATTTTTAAATACACACTACTTTTTTTTGGGTTTAGATCAAAACAAATGTTCACGTTTTGAAACAAAGGTTTGCTTCAAAATTCAGTTTAATTCCCATACATGCAATCTTTTGAACAAGTTATTTAACATAGCCAAGTTTTATTTAAGTATAATTATATTTAAAATATTTAAGGGGCACCTGGATGGGCTCAGTCGGTTAAGCTTCCAACTTCGGCTTGGCTCACGATCTCATGGCTGGTGGGTTCAAGGTCCCCATCGGGCTTTGGGCTGACAGCTCAGAGCCTGGAGCCTGCTTTGTATTCTGTGGCTCCCTCTCTCTGCCTCTCCCTCGCTTGTGTTCTCTCTCTCACTCTCTCTCAAAAATAAATAAAATAAACTAAAAATAAAATAACATTAAATAAAATAAATAAAATAAAAAATTTAAGGATACTATTCTTCCATGTGCAATCAATTTAACATGTAAGAACTATATTTAACTTAAAACCTACTATTTGAAGAATCAAAATTTTAATTTCCACAATGATGAAAGAACAGATGCCTGCAGAAAAACACTTTGCTTAATTTCTTCTTTTTAAAATAAAATTCTGCAGGTGCCTGGGTGGCTCAGTTAATTAAGCATCCCACTTTGACCCAGATCATGGTCTCGTGGTTCGTGAGTTCGAGCCCTGCATTGGGCTCTGTGCTGACAGCTCAAAGCCTAGAGCCTGCTTTGGATTCTGTGTCTCCCTCTCTCTCTCTGCCCCTCTCCTATTCACGCTCTGTCCCTCTCTCTTCTCTCTCAAAAATAAATAAACATTAAAATAAAATTCTGTTTATTTGCTAAGTAAAAAGCATTATTTCACCATATAATAGTTTATAAAGTTTGTTAAGAGTAAGTAATAACATGGATCATAAATCAGTTTAAAATATAAGTTAGTAAAGGCTAATGATGCTTATCCTAAGGAACATAATGACATCTTGATGATCTGAGTAATTTTCATGTAGAAAATGAGTTTATAGAAAGGTAATAGAGGTTATAATTAAAACTTATATAATGCAGTGTGAAATAAATTGATTATGATATAGTTGAGTATTCAGTAGTTTCATACAACACAGACACACACACACACACACACACACACACACACACTTATATTAAGTCACTTATATTAATATGCCAGTCAGTGGTTCTTAATTTGCCTTCATTTGTTTAAGTATATGTATTTTGAGATAGAGGTATCATGACCTGGGCCAAAGTCAAGAGTCAGATGCTTAAACCAACTGAGCCAGCCAGGTGCCCCAATTTGCCTTCATTTTTAGATAACTTAGCATAACTTATAATTATTTATTATTACTACCGGTCAGATACACAGATTCATGGATTAAGTACACAAAGGAATTTTCTCTTTTGTGCTGAAACTGTCAATTATACCTCAATAAAGCTGAAATTTAAAAATCTAGTGTGTCAAGGAAGACAATTTTCTAAATATCTGAATAAACTTATGAAATATCTTCATGGCATACTTTGACCATTTTGTTTCTATAATTTAACATCCTGCTAAAGTGGGTATAATATTTTATTAAGTTAGCATTCAGGCTAAAGAGCCCAAAATATTGTCCTATAAATGACAGGGTTTGTTTTTATTTTCTGATAAAATATCAGTCTAGTCATGTGCTCTTCAGATTCCTCCACTTCTAAAGTATTGTTAAGTTTACAGAGCTAAATTTTATGGACATAGTCAAGAAATTTGAGGATAAACTGGCTTCTGGAAATGTAAAGGAATGGGAAGTCAAATGAGCTTTGTTCTAGTTTTATATGAAGCATGCAACCAGAACGGGCTCTTGATTATTAAGTGGAAAACAAACAAAGTCAAATCATGCCACCTTACCTCCTTCATTTTCTTTGATGAATGCGTATTTTAGATAAGGACTTATTACTAAAACAGAAAGAAAAAAAAATTATACCTATGACAGAGTCTCAGTTTGGACAACCATGCTGTAATTATCATTTTGGTGTTTACATCCAAAACCAAATTTAATCTGGGAAAAAAGAATTTGTAGACTCTCAAAGATGAGATTTGGGGGAAATAAAATTTCCAGGCAATGACGATTTGTTTTCTCTTCTGATCCTTTTATATAATTTGCTGGTCTGTTTTTTTGGGGGGGGCATTCTTAGATATAAGGTAATTCATAGGCGATAATGAAAAGACTACATGCACAATACTAACGTAGAGAAAATACAGGCACTGCACACATAATGGAGATCTGGCATAATTCTTTGTCAGAAAATGCTTGTGCTTAAAAGAACAATGCACAATTTGTTACTCATTACAAGAATTGTTAATGTTTTTGATGTTTCCCAAACAATCGGAGTATGTCTTCAAGGAAGTTGTCCTTGTTTATTCTTTGACATTAAACACACATGGAAAACAAGAATGCCTGTTAGGAATGTGTTCAGAATACAAGGGCACATTTCAAGGTTTTGTGCTGAAACAAACTGAAGAAATAAATGCCACATGTTCTGCAGTTTGCAGACTTCACAGTGAATTTCATGTGTCCCTCAGCTTTGATCTAAACAATTGCTGTTGATAAATGGAATAAGATCTTGTAGGCAAGGGAACAGACATTTCCCCAATTTCTGAACAATTTAGTTGCTTACAGGCTTTCGTTGGAAGAGACATTTCAATTTACACACGAGTTCCTATTCAGGAGAGTTGGATGAAGGCAGAAATATTTTAAAAGACTAGAATTCAAGATTATTGATAGAAGCATGAAGTGGTTAATTCAGAAGAAACTACAGGAGTGTGGTGTAGCTGTAGAGTGCACAGGAAGAGGCACAATTCCTGGTTTCAAATTTACCTGTGACTCTTATAAACAAACCTCAGCTTTATTGAGGTATAACTGACAAAATCATAACACATTTACAGTGTACGTCATGGTGATTTTATGTACATATGCGTTGTCAAAGGATATTACTCATGCACTTAATTAACATATCCATCACCGTACGTATATATGTATGTATGTTTGTATGCATGTATGTTTATATGTATGTGTGTAAGAACATCTAAGATCTACTCTATTAGCCAATTTCACTTATATAGTAGAGTGATATCAGTGACAGTCACCATGTTTTACAGACCTCATTTATCTTAGAGTTAAAAGTTTGTACTCTTTTACTACACTCCCCAGCCCTTGGCAACCACTTTCCACTTTGTTTCTAGGAGTTGGATTTTATTTATTTATTTATTTTAGATTCCACTTTTAAGGGATACCACGCAATATTTGTCTTTCTCTCTCTGGCTTATTTCACTTAGCATAATGGAGCGTAAGGCTCCACCCATGTTGTCACCTATGGCACGATTTCCTTCTTTCTCATGGTGGAAATATATTCCAGCATGTATAAATACTACGTCTTTATCTGTTCATCCACTGATGGAACTTTGGTTGTTTCTATAACTTGGCTGTTTTGAATAATGCTGCATTTATCTCTCTCAATCTCGTCTAATCATTTAAAATTTCTCATCCTCTTTGATCTTCAATTTCCCCCTCTTAAAATACAATAACAGAACCTTAGCAGGTTGTGAAATTAAAAGAAACCAGGCTTATGGAAAGTAAAATTTAAGATAAAATGTACTGTGCATTTTTAAAATAAATTTTATTTGATCTGTGAAGATTAGTCACTAGTCAGATAGCGAATAACTTTAAAAATCTTTAAATGAAAGCCAATAAACTCGAGGCACATGTGTGGCTCAGTCAGTTAAGTGTCCGATTCTTGATTTTGGCTCAGATCATGATCTCACAGTTTGTGAGTTCAACCCCCACATCAAGCTCTGTGCTGACAGTGCAGAGACTGCTTGGGATTCTCTCTCTTTCGCTCTCTCTCTGTCCCTCCCCTGCTCACACTTTCTCTCTCAAAATAAATAAATAAACTTAAAAAATAATCCTATATAAAAAGAGTCGATAAAATCAAATATATTTGGAAAATTTGAAGAGGTCAACCAAATGTTAGTTTTAGAATAGAAAAACAGAATACATCCATAATACTGTAAGCAAATAATGATTTAAAAGAATGAGGTAAATCAACATGCATTGGCACTGAATTCCCTCAAAGATATATTGTAGTCAGAGACACACAAATTAGAGAATGTATGCATAGTATGCCCACATTCTTATAAAAACATATATATTTTGGAAGTTGGTGAAGGAGTTTTAATAGCCACAATGATTGGAATGGTGCTACCTACATTTAGGGAATGATAGTGAGATATGTTAAATATTCTGCAATGCCATATGCAATTGCATAAACAGAAAAAACTTACCAGAGTCTGCACAGCTTTGAAAACATCTCACTGCAGGGGCACCTAGGTGGCTTAGTTGGTGAAGCCTCCAACTGTTGGTTTAGGCTCAGGTCATGATCTCACAGTTTCGTGGGTTTGAAGCCCCACATGGGGCTTTGCTTGGGATTCTCTCTTTCTCTCTCTCTCTCTCTGCCCCTCCCCCACTTGTGTTTTCTCTCTCTCAAAATAAATAAACTTAAAAAAAAACCTCACTACACACCTATGTAAGCTAAAACAAAACAAAACTAAAAAATGGTTAATACTTATCTGAGCCTAGTATTTAAATTTCGTTTGCATGTACGTAGTGGGAAATATTTAGTTTACTTTAATATGCATTAAAAAAAAAAAAGACTAAACTAGACTAAGAGGAACAAGAGGTTTCCAGAATGTTGGAATAAGGAGCTCAGCAGACGCTCTCTTTAGCAAACAACAAATTAATTCATGAATTTTTAAAGTCATTTAAAGATTCTGAAGAGTCTGAAATCACTGGAAATGGCAGGCCTTGCTCATGCTCAGACTCTTGCCTGCTTTGCCCCTTCTTTTCCTTTCCACCTGTCAAATCTTAACCTTCCGCAAGGCTCAGTTCCAATGTTATCTTTTCCACGGCATTTCTCTACTATCTCTCATTCTCTTCTCTTCACCCTGAGCACAGTTTTGTGTCAGTAATGACACATGGCCTGGTTAATTCTGGACAACTCAGTTCAGCGGACATTTTAGGCATTGTCTATGAAAAAAGCTCTGTACTAGGCATAGTGGGATATAATGAGAAGACATGGTTCCAACCTTGAAGGGATCAGAACTGGATGCAGGAGATAAGTCACAACTCTTGAAATATGGGGCATGATGAGATTAATAATAATAATAACAGTAATAATAGTAAATTTTAAAAATAGAGACTCTGGAAGTTGTCCTAAAAAACAATATAAATAGAGGAATGGCCATTCAAGAAAATATAATAAATCCCTTCAAAGAATGGCAAGAATCTATGGCCCTTGAGCCACAACCTCATCCCTTACCACTACTCTCTAGCAACATGTGCCAGAGCTCTATACAGGGCATCTTATTGCAGGCAGGTCACACCAAGAAGATGGGCTCCTCCTCCAAGTTATCATTCTGGGATTGTGGTTTCACCCTAGGAGGGGCATCCTGCCTGAATGTCTCACTTACTGTCCCAGCTCCCTGTTGCAGAGACTCTATTCCATGCAGGTGCACATTTGATAAGACTAAGTCTTCATTCCCTGGACATTACACTTATATGGTCGAAATTCTTACCCAAGTATATCAAACCAAGGATACTAGGGCCCCTAATACCTCTGCTTTGACTCACTTTTAAGGCAGAGGTTCATGTTACAAGAAGAGGGAGCAAGCTGATAAAACCAATGGTTGCCACACCTACCCAAGGTCAACGAATAGAGACAGGATGTCATTCCAGCAAAAGTTCTGCTTGAGGGAGTTGATTATAATTGGATCAAAGAATGGAGGCCTTCATGCCTACAGGTGTCAAAAAAAATAGAGATCTTGTTGTAGAGAAAGATGATAGGTTAATGATATAAGCAAAATGGTAGAACAGCCAGAGGCTTAATAGAGAGAACTGAAGGGAGAGAGAGCCAAGAATAGACCTTTGGGGATAATCATCAACTCTGGGAATTGGGTGGCTTGTGTACATGCATTGGGTTGAACTCAGTCACAAACAATCTGAGCAGGATGTGGGGTAGATTTGATAGCATCCCCACACCATGAACAGACTTAGAAACACAGGATGCAAACAAAACCTCTGACCAATTACTGAATGATCGAACTATTCTTATAAGTTAATTAAAAAATTCAGAGTGAAATGCAAGTTCACCCTATCCTTTGCAGTTTAGAAGATTGAGTGCATGCTCAAGCCTAAACCTTTCTTCAGGGTGACCAGAGGGGATACCTCCAAGCTAATGATCTGTGGCTGAAACTGGGGGCAAAACAAGCCACACATATCTAACAGGAAATGGGATCATCTAAATGACTAAAAGGACTTAAGTAAGGTAAATGACTTTTACCTTTGTAAAATGCAGCTTCTACCAACTCAGGGAAGACCCACAGGTAGCCTGACTAAAAAGATAAAAGCAAGAAAAATGATCTGAAAAGGGACATCACAGGCTTCAAAATGGAGGAAAAAGTGATTTCACAGAATCGGTTTTGCAAAATCACTACACAAAAAAATTGACTAAGCAAACAACCACAAAACAACCTCTGGGAAGGTGGAATTTGTACTCACAGTTGCTACACTATACTATCTAGACTGTCTTCTTTTCACCAAAAAAAATTACAAGGCATGCAAATAAACCACAACAGAAAGTATGACACATATAGAGAGAAGAAAGCAGCGATAGAAACTGCCTATGAGGGGCAGAGTGTCATTCCTATGAGGGACAGAGATACACCAGATGGTGTATCAGAATGAAAGACTTCAAAGTAGCTGTCATGAACAGGTTCCAAAACTGCTTTTATTTTTAAAGGGAAATATAAATATTATTAAATAGAGTATCAATGAAGATATTTAAATTATTACAAATAACAGAATGGAAATTCTTCAGTTGAAAACCATGATGACCAAAATGAAACACTTATGAGAAACTTAACAATCATTTCCAACTAGAGGAAAAAAGAATAAGATAAATTTGAAGAAAGATAAATAGACATTATGAGGAACTAATAGAAGAAAGAATGATGAAAAACTTATAATGTTTAAAGGAAATGTGAGACCTTAGTAACTGGAAAACATATGTGTAACTGGACCAGAAAAAGAAGAGAGACAAAAAGAAAAAGAAATATTTGAGGAAATACTGACTGAAACCTTTCCAGATCTGATGAAAAGGTCAGTGTGCTCACTGATTCACTGAGGAAGCTCAGTGAACTCTATAGAAGAAAAACACAAAAAGTTATACACTCAAGGGCATAATAGTTAAAATATTAAAAGGGAAAGGAGGGGTGTCTGGGTGGCTCAGTCAGTTAACAGTCCAACTCTTGGTTTCCACTCAGGTCACAATCTCACGGTTCGTGAGTTTGAGCCCCACATTGCTGACAGCATGGAGCTTGCTTGGGATTCTCTCTCTCTCTCCCTCTCTCTCTGCCCCTTCCCTGCTCTTGCTATGTCTTTCTCTCTCGCTCTTAAAATAAATAAATAAACTTAAAAAATAATTTTAGAAAAGTTAAAAGCAAAGAGAAAATCTTGAAAACAGCAAGAAAAAAACTAGTCATTATTTATAGGGGAGCTCAATAAGAAATGAGCTGACTTATCATCAAAAACAACAAATTCCAAGAAGCAATTAGACAATCCAACTTACAACTGCACCAAAAACCATAAGATACATAGCAATAAACCTAACCAAAGGGTAAAAATCTGTACTTTGAAAATTATAAAACACTGATGAAAAAAATTGAGGATGACACAAGGAAATAGAAAAACATCCCATACTGATGGATTGGAAGAAGACATATTGTTAAAATGTCTGTTACCCAAAGCAATCTACACATTTAATGCAATCCCTGTCCAAATGCCACCAGCATTTTTGACAGATCTGGAACAAACAATCTAAAAATTTGTATGGAACCACACAAGACTCCAAATAGCCAAAGTAATCTTGAAAAAGAAAAAGCATCACGATTCTGGACTCCAAGTTATGACACAAAGTTGTAGTGGTCAAGACAGTAGGGTACTGGCACAAAGACAGACACATAGATCCATGCAACAGAATAGAAAACTCAGAAATGAAGCCACAATTATATGGCCAGTTAATCTTCAACAAAGCAGGGAGGAATATGCAGTGGAAATAAGACAGTCTCTTCAACAGATGATACTGGGAAAACTGAACACCAACATGCAGAAGAATGAAACTGGACTACTTTCTTACACCATACATAAAAATAAATTCAAAATAGATTAAAGATGTAAATGTGATACTGGAAACCATCAAAATTCTAGAGAACAACACAGGTGAAAACCTTTTTGACATTGGCTGCAGCAATTAGACATGTCTCTGGAAGCAACGGAAACAAAAGCAAAAATGAACTATTTGGACCTCATCATGATAAAAAACTTCTGCACAGCAAAGAAATAATCAGCAAAACTAAAAGGCAGTCTACAGAATGGGAGAAGATATTTGCAAATGACATATGTCATAAAGGGTAGTATCCAAAATATATAAAGAATTTAAAAATTCAACACCAACCCCCCCCAATAATCCAGTTAAAAATGGGCAGAAGACATGAACAGACATTTTTCTAAAGAAAATATACAGATTGCTAATAGACACATGAAAAGATGTTCAACATCACTCATCCTCACAGAAATACAAATCACAACTACAAGGAGACATCACCTCACACCAGTCAGAAAGGCTAAAAGTAACAACACAGGAAACAACAGGTGTTGGTTGGTAAGGATGTGGAGAAAAGAGAACCATCTTACACTATTGTTGGAAATGCAAACTGGTGCAGTCACTCTGGAGAACAGTATGGAGGTTCCTCAAGAAACTAAAAACAGAACTACATTCTGATCCAGCAATTGCACTATTAGGTACTTATACAATGATACAAAAATACTAATCCGAAGGGACACATGCATGTCAATATTTATGGAAGCATTATCAACAATAGCCAAATTATGAAAAGAGCCCAAATGTCCTTTGACTGATGAATGGATATTGGATAGAGAAGATATGGTGTGTGTGTGTGTGTGTGTGTGTGTGTGTGTATTTTATTATGTTATAGGTCCAACAGTACAATTACATAATACTGTTTTAGAAAATTGTTTTTTTTACATCAGTAAAGAAAAAAAGGAGAAGAAATGTAATTATATATTTTGTAATTACCTACATAATTACCCTTAACAGAACTCATTGTTTTATATTTCATTCTGATGTCATTTGCTTTCACCTTGAAGAATTCCTTTAGAATCTCCTGTAAGATATGTCTCTTATATATACATATATATATACATATACATAAACATTACTTGGAGACATATCTTACCAGAAATTCTAAAGGAAATTCTTCAGGGTGAAAGTAAGTGACATCAGAATGAAATATAAAACAATGATATATGTATATGTATATATGTGTGTGTGCGCGCGCGCGCGCGCAATGGAATATTATGCAGTCATCAAAAAGAATGAAATCTTGCCATTTGCAATGACATGGATGGAACTAGAGAGTATTATGTTAAGCTAAATAAGTCAGAGAAAGACAAGTACTATATGATTTCACTCATATGTGGAATTTGAGAAACAAAACAAATGAACATGGGGGGAAAAAGAGAGACAAACCAAGACACAGACTTAACTATAGAGAACAATTTGATGGTTACTGGAGGGGACGTGGGCGGGGGGATGGATTAAATAGGTGATGGACGTTAAGGAGGGCACTTGTTGTGATAAGCACTGGGTGTTGTATATAACAGATGAATCACTAAATTCTACACCTGAAACTAATATTACACTGTATGGTAAGTAACTAAAACTTAAATATAAAAACTTGGAGAAAAAAAAAGAAGTAACAGAACATATTCAAATAGATGAAAGAAAAAACCAAAACAAAAAACTGTCAGTTGAGATTCTGTTATCTATCTTACACTAATTACAAGTAATTTTCCAAAATTATGGTAAATGAAGACATTTCCAGTTAAATGAAAACAGAATTCATTGCTTGGAGACATATCTTACAAGAAATTCTAAAGGAAAATCTTCAAGGTGAAAGAAAGTGATATCAGAATGAAATACAAAACAATGAGTTCTGTTAAAGATAATTATGTAGGTAATTACAAAATATATAATTATATTTCTTCCCCCTTTTTTCTCTTTACTGATGTAAAAAGCAGTTGTCTAAAACAATATCATGTAATTGTGCTGCTGGACCCATAACATATTGAAAGGTAATATATTTGACAATTACAACACAGAAAAGGTGGGTGAGAAAAGCTGTATTGGTGTAAACAAATGACACCAATTAGCAACAAATCTGCAAGAAATGAAGAGAAAAAACCAATAGCAAATAAAAATGTTATTATAAAACAAACTTTGTATGTATATATTTACTGTCTTCTCTTAGCTTCTTTAAAATACATAAGATGTATAGTATAAAATAATAACTGTAACTATGGATTGTTGGACTTAAAGCAAATATAGAGATAATATGTATACAAATAATAACATAAAAAGTGGAGGAGGGAATGAACAATACAGGAGGGTAGTTTCTATATCCTCATTGGAACTAAATCTAAAAGCTGGAGTCCAGTAAGTTAAGATTTATATTGTAAGCCCTAGTACAACCACAAAGAAAATAACTCAAGAGATAACTTAAAATTATTAATTAAATTAAAATTTTACACAACACAATATTCATTTAATGTAAAAGGAGTCAGGAAAGAGTAAATGGAAGAATTAAAAGATAATAGCTATATGGAAAGCAACAAACTAAGTGAAAGATACAAATCAAACCTTATCAGCAATAACACAGGAATGAAGTAACATTCAAAAGTCAAAAATTGTCAGATAAAATAACAAGATTCAACTATAGCCTTTCTACAGGAGACATATTTGAGATTTAAATATGCAAATAGGTTGAAAGTTTAATGGTGCAGAGGAAATACCATGCAAACAACATTAAAAGAACTCGAGACTGCCCTAATATTAAACAACATAGTTATTTATTTTTTTATTATTATTTTTTAAGTTTATTTATTTTGAGAGAGACAGAGCAAGAGAGAGAGAGAGAGAGAGAGCAGGAGCAGGGGAGGGGCAGAGAAATAGGGAGAAAGAGAATCCCAAGCAGGCTCTATGCTGTCAGGGAGGAGCCCAACATGGAGCTTGAACCCACGAACCCTGAGATCATGACCTGAGCCAACCGACTGAGCCACCCAGATACCCCAGACACAGACAACATAGTTTTCTAAAGCAAAAATGTTACTAAAGGGATATTTCATAATGATAAAGGATCAATCTATATTTTTTATCTACCTGGATGTTGAAGAGAAAACCTGGGACTAACATTCCCTTTCCTTTTTCATTCATTGAAGTTGCTCTCTCAAACATTAACTACAATGATTATAATTCCAAATACTCTCATGACCTTTTCCACTTTACTCCGTTTACGTTGCCTTCCATGACATAAACTTTTTGAATCTTGATTGCCTCAATAGGCAGCAAATAGTTTCTTGTGGTTTTAATTTGCATTTCTGTCATAGCTAATGCAACAGACTGAATGTTTATGCTGCTCACCTCCATACTCATATGTTGAAGTTTAAAACCCAGTGCAATGGTATTTGGGGGTAGGGCTTTTGGAGGATGAATATCCGAATAAAGGAGACCCCAGAGAGATCTCTTGTGCCTAACCATGTGTGGTTACAGTGCAAAGAGAGCCACTGGACACAAAATCTGTTGGTATCATCTCTTGGTACTTTCCACACTGCAGAACTGGAAGAAAAAAAAATTCTGTTGCTTGTTGGCTACGCAGTCCATATTTTTGTTATAGTAGCCTGGATGGATCAAGGCAGGTTATTAGTTTAATTTTGTCTAACAGTTTTGGGAAGTGTCTGATCAAGCCTTTGGCCCCACCCACCCCCACTTTGTTTTTGGCTTTTATATTTTTTTCCTTCTTTTTTGTGTTAAATTTACTGATATGTTACATTCTAGATTCAACTGCATTGTTACATACACGTGTAAAATACATGTTTTGTGACTGTTTTCTGTTGGGGATCAATATCTAATTTTTTATGGTGTTGCTTTATTTAAAAAATTTTTTTGATTTACATAAAATCAAACTAATCATTCAAAACTTGTTTTTGTCTTCTTTTAGAAATATTTGCTTGTCTAGAGGTCAAAGAGTTAGTCTCTTATGTTTTCTTCAAGGAGTTTCAGACTTCTGCATTTCACATTTAAGCATTTCTCACAACCCACACTAATTTTATGTATGATAATATGAGGTAGGGTTCAAGTTTCATTTTTTCCATTGTGGATTTTCAGTTGTTCTTTGCACAATTTATTAAAAATGTATTCTTTCCTGCCTTGAATTGCTTTGATAGCTCTATAAAAAATAAATTGGCTATATGTATGAATATATTTCCTGACTCTCTACTTTTTCCATTGGTACATTCATCTTTCCTATTACCAATATAACACTTTCTTAATTATATAGCTTTATAGTAAGTCTTGAAATCAGGTAATGGATGTCTTCCAAGTTTTTTTATTCATTTTTTTAAAATATTATTTTGGTTAAATTTGTTCCTTTCCATTCCTTAAATAAAATTAAAGCCAGTCTGTCAGTTTCTAAAAGAAAATCATAAAAACTGTTGGAATCTGTTGATTAAATTGAATATATGGGCTAATGCATACATGTGATATTTAAAAAATATCAAATCTTCTAATTTAGAATATCTCTTCATTTGTAAAAATAACCTTTCAAAAATTTTTTATACTTTTTAGTGTAGAAGCCTTGCCAATTTGTACATTGTGAGATATATATATATATATATATAATAGGTTTTTGTCTTTTCCACAGAGTCATGTAGATGGAATCATAATAGTATGGAGCCTTTTTAGACTGGCTTCTTTTACTTAGTAATATACAGGTCTGTTTATGGCTTGCTAGCTCATTTATTTTTAGCACTGAATAACATTCCAGTGTCTAGATGTACCATATTTATCCATTTACCCTTTGAAAAACATCTTGATTTCCTGTGATTTTTGACAATTATAAACAAAGCTGTTACCAACATCTCTTCTTAGGTTTTTGTGTGGACACAAGTTTCAACTTTTTTGAGTAACAATAAGGAGTGTGATTGCTAGATCATGTGGTAAGAGCATGTTTAGTTTTGTAAGACACCACTAAAGCATCTTCCAAAATGTCCATACCATTTTGCATTCCCACCATCAATGGATGAGAGTTCTGTTGCTCTATTCGGTGTTGTCAATGTTCTGGATTTTGGCTCTTCTAATAAGTGTGCAGTGGTATCTCACTGTTTTAATTTGCATTTCCCTGAATGGCATATGGTGTGAAATACATTTTCATATGCTTATTTAGAATCTGTGTATCATCTTTGGTAAAAGTGTCTGTTAGTCTTTGGCCTATTTTTTTAATTGGAGTATTAGTTTTCTTATTGTTTAGTTTTAAGAGTTCTTTGTAAATTTTGGATAACAGTGCTTTTGCAGATTTGTCTTTTACAAATATTCTCCCCCAGTCTGTGGGTTTTCTTCTATTTCTCTTGATAGTGTCTTTCACAGAGTCAAAGTTTTTAATTGTAAACAACTTATCCATTACTTCTTCCATGGATCATAACGTTGGTGTTGTATGTTAAAAGGCATCACCATACCTGAGATTACGTAGGTTTTCTTCAATGCTATCTTCTAGGAGTATATTTTATAGATTGGCCGTTTACACTCAGGTCTGAGATCTATATCGTGAAGGGTGTTAAGTTCTGTGTTTAGATTCATTACTCTGCCTGTAGGTGTCTAGTCATCCCACGCCACTTATTAAAAACAACAACAGCAACAACATCGGCAAAAAACTATCTCTGTTCCATTGCTTTACCTTTTATCTTTTGTCAAAGATCAGTTAACTATATTTATGTGGGTCTATTCTGGACTCTCTATTCTCTTCCCTTGATCCTTCTATATACTCTTTCCTTTTTTACATTAAGAACCTCAAGTGGGCATTTTATTAAACAAATACAAATTTGAAATGTTTATGGTAAAATATATCAATATCGAACAAAAATGTGTGTAAACAGTGATTCTACAACTGGGAAGACACCTCAGTTTTATTAATTTTGGTGGTATCTTCTCAACCATGTCTAACTTTTAGAATCTTCTTTCTTAAGCATGGCAGGGAAAATATACCTTCACATAACAGGACAACAATTGGAAGGAAAACAGCTGTCATAAAATTTGGAGGTGTATACCATACACATTGTTTTATTTATTTCAGGAACAAATCAATGCATGTATTGTGCCCAGCAGAAGGGCAACAAGTCCTAGTGTGCTCTGAACATAGTGAAATTCCCTCCACGTCAAAGAGTTGCTCACAGAAGGATAGACGTCACAGCTAACAGAGCCAGTATTGCAAGTGCTGTCACTCCCAGAGACACATAAATTTCCACTCTGCAAACCTCAGGCTCAATTGAGGCATCATCTTTATTTTGTTGGACCTGTTGACACGCCCAGTTGAGCCTCTTGTATCTGTGGGATAGCCTCATTGGACAGGATAGACATACATGGTTTGCAGTACAGCAAAAATGAAACTGAGAAGCCCAAATTGTTTTATTGTTAACTTCCATCTACCCAACCAATGTGGAAATTTCTTAAATTTGATTCCATTATGAAGCTGTACAACAGCTGCTATCACACCTGGCAAATAAACCAGAACTAAGAGGGTGATGAAAACCATTGGCAAGACTTTGTTGATGACCAGGATTGAAATTTTATAAAATACTGTTGATGGAAAGTTACAAAGAGTGAGTTATTTCCCTCAAAGAATATAAAGAAAAGTCAGAGAGAATGCAATAGTAGCAATTTAATTGGCATGCAGCACTTTGGAAAGAGTTCTTGTTTGTGCCCAAGCTTGGGGGGTGGGGCAATCAAATTTATCAAAATGGGTTGTTTGGTGCATGTGCAAAGGTACAGGTCTTTTCAGGATGCTGGTCTCTCCCAAGTCCTTATTCAAATAATCATCTTCTTCTAGATACCTCCTAGGCTTCATTGTCAAAGTTCTTCATTCATAATGTTTTGTCTGCTCTCCATTAACTGTGTAAACAGAACTGGTTCATCCACCTGCTTCTCAGCCCAACCAGATGGTAAGCTGTAGTGCAGTTACTGTGGGGAGGTAGCAGCCCCACACCTATCTGTATACTCTTTCATTGAAACCACACAGTCTTGATTTACTATAACTTTACAGCAAGTCATGAAGTCAGGTAGCATCAGTTCTCCCAACTTTGTTCTTCTCCTTCAGTACTTCCAGACTTCAGTACTGGGTCTTTTGCCTCTTTGAAAACTCTATAATCAGTTTGTCTACACACACACACACACACACACACACACACACACACAAACAGATACTTTTCTGAGATTTGGATTTTTAGATCTGGACTGTATCTTTTTTATTTCATTTTATTTTACTTTTTTTTTTTTTTTTTTTTTTGGACTGTATCTTTAGATCCAGAACTGACGTCTTGACAATACTGGGTCTTCCTGTCCATCGATATGGAACATCACCTAATTTATTTAAATCTCCTCCTATTTCATTCACCAGGGTTTATTGTTTTCCTCATATAGATCTTACACATGTTTTGTTAGATGTGTACCAAAATATTTCATTGTTTGGATGTTTATGTAAATGGTGTTATGGTTTGAATTTCAAATGTTATTTGTTCACTGCTGGTATATAGGAAAGTGACTGAATTTATATATTGACCTTGTTTGCTCCAGTCTTATTTATATATATACATACGTATATATATATACATGTATATATATGTATACATGCGTATACATATATATACATATGTATACATATATACATACGTATGTATATATATACACGTATGTATATATATGTATGTATATATATGTGTGTGTGTGTATATATATATATATATATATAGTATTCTTTTTTTATTTTAGAGAGGAAGAGCAAATGAGTGGGGGAGAGGGGCAGAGGGAGAAACAGACAGACAGAGACAGAGACAGAGAGAGAGAGAGAGAGAGAGAGAGAGAAAATCTAGAATCTTAAGCAGGCTCCACACTCAGTGTGAAGCCCGAGGCAGGGCTCAACCCCATGACCCTGGGATCATGACCTGAGACAAAAATCAAAAGTCAGAGTCAGACACTCAACCAACTGAGCCACCCAGGCTCCCCATCCTGCAATCTTCTGTATATCTTTTCTTTTCTTGTCTTATTACATTAGCTAGGACTTTTATTATGATGTTAAAAATAAGGGGTAAAAGGGGACATTCTTACCTTGTGCTTTTCTTGAAAAAGCAATGATTTCATAGTTTAGTTTCTTAGGTTGGGATTAGTGATCTAAGAAGATTTATGACTTTTGTTATTATACGTAACACAAAAAATAAATCATTGTGATAGAAGTTTGCATTACATAAAGTAATGAACATGTTTATAAGTATTTACATAATTGACACTGCATTTAGTATCTTTTTAAGACAAACTAATTTTTCCAATGTTTAGTAACACTTTTGATTTTCTTAAGTATTTAAAGACTATTAGTAACATTTATACTTATCAATTATAATTTGATTTAATTTACTGTATACTACATATTCTTAGGAATTGTGTAAATATGAAACTTTGCCTTCAAAGTTTCAAACACAAATGCAAGGCTATTCCTTATTTTACATTATAAAATAAAAGTTAAGATTCACTGATAGCAATTCTAAACAAAAATAAAAGAGACAACACAGTTATGGTTGAGTGTCTGTTAACCAAATTTCCTTTGCTCATTTTTTTGTGACACAAACATTTTCTAGTCATTCTTGCAATAAGATGTGGCCACATCAATGTGTTCTAACAAAGGAGTTTAAACAAGTTATATTTTGTTTTTGTAAGTTAAGACTTTTTTTTTCTTTGCATATCTATGCCTTCTATATACTGTTCTTCTTCTGCGGAAAATGAGGGCATAAGAGATAGCAAGGCCGAAAGATCGAAGAACTTACTTTTCTGTTTCACAAAGTAGGTTAAAGGCATTTATTATTTCCCTGAAAATGTAAATTGTCACAAGAAGCCAATCTTTTATTTCATGTGAGCACTCATTGTCATTATTTCTACATTTCTAATCTGAAACAATCTTTTTCGATATAGCGCATTTATGTGGGAGGAGAAAATCCTGAAATATTTTATAAGCTTTTTCTGAAAAGACATTTCTCTCCTACTTGAATTTGCCATAATTTATCATTAAGTTTTACTGAAAAATAGTATGAGGAGACATATTGAGATAAAATACTTCATTTAAAAAATAACTCCTACTCATTCCTATGAAAATTGACACTAGATTATTTTCCAGAAACTTCAGAAAATTTGCAAAATAACAGGCATACTTAAAATATCAATCACATTCTAATATATGATTTTAGTATTTAATGGCATGTAGATCTTTTTTTAATGTAGAGCAACACAACATAATGAGTATGAAAATATTTAACAGAAAACAGCTTCTTAGAACATGAAAGTAAAACTGATGAACCTTGTTACACTAAAAATGGAGCCATACATAAAACTGGGGTTAGGACATTCCTCCTGTTACAAATATGTATTAAGCAATTTTTACACAATTCCAAATCTCTCTTCAAATACTTGAGTTAATTATTTCAATATAACAATGTATTGAAACATTTGGTTTAGGAAATATTTGCTTACAAGCAAACCATAGTGGTGAATAATTTTAATATCTCTACTTAAGTCTCTTTTATTTGCAGTACATATCTTTTTAAACATGAGCCTATAAGAGAGAAGCTCTGAATTAGTATGCACTAATTGGCATGCTTATCTCTATTGATTTCATTCTACTCAAACTCTGTTAATTTCATGTAATCATAGCTTATTATAGCCTGAGGGGACCTCAGAGATCAATTTGTGATTCCTAGCACCTCCATTACAGATCTGCACACTATGGCTCAGAGAAGTTGAATGATTTTTCCCAGGTCTCACAGCTTCTTAGCAACGGAGCCAGTACTAAAATCCAGGTTGTATTTTATTTTAAGTGCTAAGATAACATTTATTTTTTCTTAATTAGATATCATTTGTTAAATCATAGGTATTTTCTTTGGGCTTTCTAGAGAGACACTGAAATACCTAATAATATACTCTTTATTTTTTCCATACAAACAAGGGCTTTAGATATTTTTAGTGGGTAATAAGCTATCTTTAAAAACTGAGAGCTTTCTCCCTGAGGTCAGGAGCATGACAGGATGTCCACTCTCACCACTGTTGTTTAGCATAGTGTTGGAAGTCTTAGCCTCAGCAATCAGACAACAAAATGAAATAAAAGGAATCCAAATCAGCCAAAAAGAAGTCAAATTTCCACTTTTTGCAGATGACATGATTCTCTACATGGAAAATCTGAAAGACTCCACCGAAAAGCTGCTAGAACTGACCCATGAATTCAGCAAAGTTGCAGGATATAATATCAATGTACAGAAATTGGTTGAATTTCTATATACCAATAATGAAGCAACAGAAAGAGAAATCAAGGAATCAACCCCATTTACAATTGCACCAAGAACCATAAAATACCTAGGAATAAACCTAACCAAAGATGTAAAAGATCTGGTATGTCGAAATCTATAGAAATCTTATGAAGGAAATTGAAGAAGACACAAAGAAATGGAAAAACATTCCATGCTGACGGATTGGAAGAATAAATATTATTAAAATATCAATACTACCCAAAGTAATCTACACATTCAATGGAATTCCAATCAAAATTGCACCAGCAGTCTTCTCGAAGCTAGAACAAACAATTCTAAAATTTGTATGGAACCACAAAAGACCCCAAATAGCCAAAGTAATGGCTTCTTATTAAAGAAAAAAACCAAAGCGGGAGGTATCACAATCCCAGACTTTAGCCTCTACTAAAAAGCTGGAATCAACAAGGCAGTATGGTATGGCATAAAAACAGACACATAGACCAATGGAATAGAATACAGAACCCGGAATTGGACACACAAATATATGGTGAACTAATCTTTGACAAAGCAGGAAAGAATATCCAAGGGGGTGCGGAAACAGTCTCTTTAGCAAATGGTGGTAGGAGAACTGGACAGCACCATGCAGAAGAATGAAACTGGACCACTTTCTTACACCATACACAAAAATAAACTCAAAATGGATGAAAGACCTGAATGTGAGACAGGAAACCATCAAAACCCTAGAGGAGAAAACAGGCAACAACCTCTGTGACCTCAGCCGCCGCAGTTTGTTGCTCAACACATCTCTGAAGGCAAGGGAAATAAAAACAAAAATGAACTATTGGGACCTCATCAAGATAAAAAGCTCTGCTGCAAAGTAAACAATCAACAAAACTAAAAAGCAACTGATGGAATGGGAGAAGATATTTGCGAACGACCTATACAAAATCTATAAAGAATTTACCAAACTCAACACCTGAAAAACAAATAATACAGTAAAGAAATGGGCAAAAGACACTTTTCCAAAGAAGACATCCAGATGGCCAATGGACACATGAAAAGATTCTCATCACTCATCATCAGGGAAATACAAATCAAAACCACAGTGAGATACCATCTCACGCTAGTCAGAGTGGCTAAAATTAACAACTCAGGAAACAACAGATGCTGGTGAAGATGTGGACAAACGGGAACCCTCTTGCACTGCTGGTGGGAATGCAAACTAGTGCAGCCACTCTGGAAAACAGTGTGGATGTTCCTCAAAAATTAAAAATAGAATTACCTATGACCCAGCAATAGCACTACTAGGAATTTATCCAAAGGATACAGGAGTGCTGATTCATAAGAGCACATGTACCCCAATGTTTATAGCAGCACTTTCAACAATAGCCAAATTATGGAAAGAGCCTAAATGTCCATCAACTGATGAATGGATAAAGAAGATGTGGTTTATATATACAATGGGATCCTACTTGGCAATGAGAAAAAATGAAACCCTGTCATTTGCAGCAACATGGATAGAACTGGAGGGTATTATGCTGAGTGAAATAAGTCAGTCAGAGAAAGACAGATATCATATGTTTTCACTCACGTGTGGAACTTGAGAAACAACAGAAGACCATGGGGGAAGGGAAGAGGAAAAAATAGTTTCAAACAGAGAAGGAAGGAGGCAAACCATAAGAGACTCTTAAATACAGAGAACAAACTGAGGGTGATGGGGAGGGATATAGAAGGGAAATAGGTGACAGGCATTGAGGAGAGCATTTGTTGGGATGAGCACTGGGTGTTGTTTGTAAGTGATGAATCATGGGACTCTATCCCCAAAACCAAGAGCACATTGTATACACACACTATATGTTAGCCAACTTAACAATAAATTATATTTAAAAATACATGTATAAATAAAAATGAATTCTGGAAAACAATTCTTTCACATTTCACCATATTTTTAGTAACTGCATCTACTACTCTAATTCTAGTATTGTTAAATGAAAGTTCTTTTTCTCCTATTGTGTTTATCTGTATAAATATATTATATCCTGAAAGTCCTGCAACATATGTTTGGAAAATCTGTCCTAATAGTCTTCAGTTAAAAGCCTGGTTATGAAGGCACTGAGTGGCTCAGTTGGTTAAGTGTCCAACTTTAGCTCAGGTCATGATCTCATGGTTTGTGGGTTCAAGCCCGTCATAGAGCTCTGTTCAGGGTCTTCCTCTCTCTCTGCCCCTCCCCACTCACACTCTGTCTCTCAAAAATAAATACAAATTTTTAAAAGAAGACTGGTTAGAATATTATTCTGCAATGTAATACTGGCTACCTACTTATACCTATACTTTACCTATACCTTATTTACTTATAAGTAAGGTCCTGTACTTGGAACACTGATTTAATGGAACCAGTGTGAATATGTATTGTCTAGCCTAAAAGCCCCAGTGAAAAATGTAAAACATGATGTTTTAAATGTACTTAACATGTGCATTAAGAGAACTTGTTCCTAAATTTACTTTGAATCCTGGTTTTGCCTATTAACTGGGAAGTTTTTATTTCTCTTTGTTATCTGTTTCTTTACCTATAAAGAATGGGAATGATAGCAGATCCAATCTCACAGTATTGAGAGGGTTTAATCAATTGGTTATATGTAATGATTTCAGAAAATTGGGTGGTATATAAGTCCTCAACAAATGTAAGCTTTTAAAATTTATTACTAGGTATGAAAATTGAAAACATTACTTCCGGCTAATGAGTACAGAAGACTATATTAGCACAGAGCTGTTTAGCGAAATAAATATGAATATTACATTCACAGGAAACACTTTCATTCATGTCAATTTTCCCATTGTTTGTGAGTCTCCCTTTAAAGAAGAATACTAAAATTCCTTCTACTTAAAACCTTATATTTTAAATGGTATGTTCCTAATTTTCTATCTTCTAAATCCTGAGTTCAACTGGAGTAGTTTGACAAGGGTCTTGTCAAATACAGCAGAATCATGATCGAACAAATGTCTCCTGATCCCTAGTCTGCTATAAGTCTTTATCCTGAAACAGTATCAGACAACATGTGCTTGTATGTGGGTATGTGCACATTAATTTAATGTAAAGTACTTTTCCTTTTCTAATTTTGTGAAGACTGCATTATATAGTATTTTCTTGAAGCTCCAATAAGACTTGCAGTATTTTGATACAAATAAATGGAAAGATATATCATGCTCATGGATTATAAGAATTAATACTTTTAAAATGTCCATACTACTCAAAGAAATCTATAAATTCAATGCAATCCCTATGAAAATAGCAATAAGATATTTCACAGAACAAATAATTCTCTTTCTTGAAAGTTTATTTATTTGAGAGATAGAGAGAGAGAGAGAAAGAGAGAGAGAGAGAGAAGGTGCATGGAGTAAGGGAAGGGCAGACAGAGAAGGAGAGGCCCGACTTGGGGATCTATCCCAAAAACCAGGAGATCATGACCTGAGCAGAAATCAAGAAATCAAGAGTCAGATGCTTCTTGGAGCCTGGGTGGCTCAGTCGGCTGAGCATCTGACTTCAGCTCAGGTCATGATCTCACGGCTGGTGAGTTCGAGCCTGTGTCAGGCTCTGCATGACAGCTCAAAGCCTGGAGATTGTTTCAGATCTTGTGACTCCCTCTCTCTCTGTCCCTCCCCTGCTTGCACTCTGTCTCTCTCAAAAATAAATAAACATTAAAAATATTAAAAAAAAAAGACTTGGACACTTAACCAACTGAGATACCCAGGCATCCCCAGAACTAATAATTCTAAAATTTGTACTGAACCACAAAAGATCCCAAATAGCCAAAGCAATCCTGAGACAGAATAACAAAGGTGAAGGTATCACAATCCCAGATTTCAAACTATATTACAAAACTATAGTAATCAAAACAGTATGGTACTGGCACAAATATAGACACATAGATCAATAGAACAAAATAGAGGTCCCAGGAATAAACCCACATATATATGGCCAATTGATCTAAGATAAAGGAAGTAAAAATAACAGTGGGGAAAAGACAGTCTTTTCAATAAATAGTGTTGGAAAAACTGAACAGCTACATGCAAAATAATATAGCCAGACTACTTTCTTACATCCTACACAATGGTAAACTCAAAATGGATTAAAGACCTAAATGCAAGGCCTGAAACCATAAAACACCTAAAAGAAAATATAGGCAGTAATCTCTTAGACATGGGTCTTAACAACGTTTTTCTGGATCTATCTCCTCAGCCAAGTGAAATAACAGCAAAAATAAACAGTTGGGACTACATTAAACTAGTAACAATGAAGGAAAATATCAACAAAAGGGCAACCTATTGAATAGAAGATATTTGCAAATGATGTATCTGATAAGGGGTTAATATCCAAAATAAAGAACTCATGCAACTCAACAAGAAAATAAATAATCTGATTTAAAAATGGGCAGATGACCTGAACAGACATTTCTCCAAAGAATACATATATTTGGCAAACAGACATATGAAAAGATGTTCAATATCACTGATCATCAGGGAAATACAAATCAAAACCTCAATAAGATATCACCTTAAACCAGTCAGAATGACTGGTATAAAAAAGACAAGAAGTAACAAGTGTTGGTGAGGATGTGGAAAAAGTAAACCCTTGTGCACTGTTGATGGGAATAAAAATTGGTGCAGCCACTGTGGAAAACAGTATGGAATTTCCTCAAAAAAATAAAACTAAGAATACCATTTAACCCAGTAATTCCACTGCTAGGTATTCACTCAAAGAAAACAAAATCACTAATTTGAAAAGATATATGCACCTCTATGTTTATTGCAGCATTATTTACAATAGTCAAGTTATGGAAGCACCCAAGTGTCCATCTTCCGATGAATGGATAAAGAAGATGTGGTATAGGGGCGCCTGGGTAGCTCAGTCGGGGAGATGTTGCACTTTGGCTCAGGTCATGATCTTATGGTTTGTGAGTTTGAGTCCCATATCGGGCTCTGTGCTGACAGCTCAGATCTTGGAGCCTGCTTCAGATTCTGTGTCTCCCTCTCTTTTTGCCCCTCCCCGCTCATGCTCTGTCTCTCTCCCTGTCTCAAAAATAAATAAACATTAAAATTTTTTTAAAAAAGATGTGGCATAGTAATGGAATATTACTCAGATGTAAAGAAGAGTGAATCTTTTCATTTTCAACAACATGGATGCACCTACAGGATATTCTGCTAAACAAAATAAGTCAAATAGACAATAAATGCCATATGATTTCACTTATATGTGGAATCTAAAAAACAAAACATATGAACTAACAAACAAAACAGAAATAGACTCACGAAGAGAACAAACTGGTCATTGCCAAAAGGGAAGGAACTAGGGTGCTAGGAGATAAGCAAAATATGTGAAGCAGATTAAGAGGTACAAGCTTCCAGTTATAAAATAAATACATCAATAAGGATGAAAAGTACATCATAGGGAATACAGTCAATGATATTATAATAATACTGTATGGTGACAAATGGTAACTATACTTATTGTGGTGAGAATTTTGTAAGGCATACAGTTATTGAATCACTATGTTTTACACTTGAAAATAAACTAATATTGTATATCAGTTACACTTCCAAAAAAAAAAAAAGGCTTTCAGATTTCACTGCCATAGTATACTTTTTTTATTTTTTAAATGTTTATTTATTTTTTGAGAGAGAGAGAGACGGAGCATGAGCAGGGGAGGGGCAGAGAGAGAAAGGGAGACACAGAATCCAAAGCAGGCTCCAGGCTCTGAGCTGTCAGCACAGAGCCCGATGTGGAGCTCGAACTGAAAGACCATGAAATCATGATCTGAGCCAAAGTCAGAGCCCTCACTGACTGAGCCACGCAGGCACCCCACCTTTCTATTGTAATTGCCTATTCACTTCTCTGTCTACCTTATATAATTATGCTTTAAGAAATCTCACTATTTTTCTCATATCATGTTTCTAGTACAAGATCAATATATGTTCAGTAAGTATTCAATTCCAATTAATTGACTCTAATGCCAAAAGCCTTCCTCTGTTTAGCTCTATATGTATCTGGCAATTTTATATCTATAGTCTTCTGACTATAAAGAGAAGGTGAGCTAATTGGGGTGTTTCTCACACAAGCCATTCAAATGTTTGCACTTCTTTCCTTTTTTTGGCTCATCATCAAAGCGCGTTTTATAAAAAAATCTCAAAAATGTGATATATAAAACATATCCCATGGTTCCATGGAATCGACCTACTGTAACAATAATTAATTTATAAATAATTACATGGGTATTGAAGTAGATACCATTTTGCCCTATATAAACTTGAAAGCATATCTTTGAAATTAAACTTGTCAATAAATGAAATGTTTAGCTAGTACCATGCATTGGACTTTTACACAGTAAATCATTGATAGTGCATAACTTTAGATAAATGGCCATGCCAGAGGGGAAACCCAGTGTTAATTCACCTTATCAGTTAGAACACAATTGCCTCAACTGTGTTTCAAAATCAAAAGCAAGAGAGCAAGACATTTTTACAAAAGTTTATTTTTTCTTCTAAAAAATGATAATTGCCATTATGATCTCTGTGCAATATCAATCATAATAGCAAGAATTAACTTCTAAGTTATTTCCAGCTCCACATGACAGAGAATTAACTGTTTTGTTTTACACACACAAGTCTCTCCAACCCACTCTTAGATAGGCAAGCTTAGAAGGGAGCCTTAGTGAACAGACAATTTTGATGATTTGTCATATGGATCCTTTCATTATAAAGCAGGTGTACATGCACGCTGTCCTGTGTGTTACAGAACATTCCTACTGAACTGTAATTCATTCACAGTGGTCAATTTTGGATGTACTCCAGGTTCAGTTAAATTACAATTTCATCACATACAACCAGGGAGTCCTAGGTTTTATGGAATTTTCATTTTTAACAAAATTAGATTGTCTTCATGTGTCTCTCAAATGACAGCTACCACTTACTGAGATATTACTGTTTGTTAGATACTGTGCTAATTACTTTGCTTTTGCTATCTCAATCTTCATAATAATTCTATCAGTCGCCTATTATTATCTCTATTTCACAGATGATATAACTAAGGCTTACTTATTGGACTACACTGGATAAGATTATGAGGAAAATCCATGGAAGAGCTATAATTTAAACCACATCATTCTGCATCAAAAGTCCCCAAATATTTCTTAAAAATTGAGATTATAATTAAAGACAGAGTGGTTGGTTTAAGTATAGATATATCAATACACTTTTCTTATATGGTTTTTAAGAAACACTTTAGGCTACATTCTATAAATATTAATATTTAAACTTTAGCACTTTAAGTCAAAATCAGTTCATAGATTAAATGGCAAACAATTAAAGATTTATCAGGAAAATTATATCCTCTTCCTTTCTACATTCATGTCTATTTTACTTGTATCTTTGAGATCACATGCTAAAATAATTTCACTTTAAATAATTGTCAGATTTCTACCTTCGTCGCAAGTAAACTTCATTGCAAGTAAAATGTTGTCAGAACTGTCAACATTTTAAGCTACTCACGCTATTGAAATGACTAATGTATATTAAAATTATACATTTAAATGCAAAAAAGTCAAAACCACCAACTTTATAAATCCTAATTCATTTATGCTTATAGTTAGAATACCTAGAACAATGCATAGCACATAGTAAATGTCACACAATTATTGACAGTTACGTGCACAAATATAATTATATGTGTCTGTATGTGTTAATATCACTATAACATTGACAGGTTAAAACACTAACTATTGTTAAAAGCGTGTGTGTGTGTGTGTGTGTGTGTGTACGTGTATGTGTGAGAGAGAGAGAGAGAGGAAAAGAGAGGGACAGGAGGAGAATATGTGTGCATTTTGGGTTACTCCATAGTTGAACTGAAATAAGGATAAGAATGTTTGGCTTAAATAAGTAGGTTGATAGGTGTTCTTTGAAGGTCTTTTCTGAGATGATGCACTCATCATTGTGTGCTCAGCTCTCAGCACATAGAGATGCTAAATAAATGGACAAAAGTGAATAATAAACAAATGAAGAAGAAACTAAGCTTATATCTTTCTTGTGATTTCTAGCATTAATCACCACTATAAAAGTGCTGGGTTTCAAGACCCAATTTTGAGACAGTTCAATGCTGGAAGAGACTGAGAATCTGGATGGGTCTGTCTCAAGACTCAGGGCAAAGGTTTAAAGTTATGGTTATGGGAATAAAGAAACAAGTATATCACATACATGGTGTCTGAGAAAGAAAAAGACCTAAGAGCAATGACTGATTTTGTAGTTTTTAATCCACACAAAAATTTGATCTCTTCCACCAGGCTTATTTTGCCTTTAGTATTCATCACACAGTAAGAATAAATGCTCAGTTTTATGTAAATACATACTCTCATGTTTCTCGACTTTTCTCATTGAGACTGGTTGCTGCAGCTAATATAGTTTATTTATTTTTATTTATTTATTTAATGTCTATTTATTTTTGAGAGAGAGAGAGAGAAAGAGAGAAAGAGCATGAGCGGAGAAGAGGCAGAGAGAGGGAGACACAGAATCCAAAGCAGGCTTCAGGCTCTAAGGTGTCAGCACAGACCCCGACACGGGGCTCGAACTCACAGTGTCAGATTATGACCTGAGCCGAAGTTGGATGCTTAATTGACGGAGCCACCCAGGTGCCCGAAATATAATTTCTAATAAGGTTTTTTTGTGAGTCATGGTATTTGCTTTAAAAATCAGTCATTACTAAAAAGAAAAATAATTAGATAATGCTATAAAGTTTGCTTATTGTTGTTTGCGACATTAGTATATTCCCAGATATCAAGCAACCAGTTTACACAAAAATACACTAGCAATGACTAAAATAATTCCAGCTAAGGAACAATGGTTGGCTTTGTATGTTGCTGGGCATTTATTTCGGTCATCATGGTAACCACATGGGATAAATTTATATTCAAACAGTGCATCCATACTGCTGCCAACACTATTCCAATGATTTATTCTAGAATTCAAGTCTCTGCAGAGCATCATGCTTTGCTCCTAGGAGAGGATAATTGTTCCTGTGTCCTAAGGCTTTGACTCTGCCTCTCACTTAACATTAGTCAATAAAATAACAATTGTGTTAAGACGGAACTCAGCCTCCTTGTTTCTTAGTCAATGTAGTAATTGCCCAGATAAATCTGCTCCTTTCAGAAGCAATTTTTACATATGTGATAGGTTCAGTGGCCTCTTCAGAGACAGAATCAATAATAAGAATTTGAAAATATTTTCACAAGTATAAAATCACAAATTAAAATGGCCTATAAATCAGAAGATTGTTCTTCTTTGTGCCCCCTGACACACAGAATAAACTTTATATTTTATTTGATACACAAAAAAACAATTAATTAGACAAAGGCCATAACTGAAAGGCTCTGACGAATTACTTTTTTAGTTTGTTGACTGATATATATTAAAAATTTTAGCAGTTGTTTATCTCTTGTTCTTTCCCTACATTATTTTTCTCTCCCTACTTATCTCTCACTCCATTTTCTAGACACACTAAGAAAAAAAAAGAAAGAAAAATGGACAAATGGCCAAAAAAGTTTGTTAATTCTTTCCTGGGCCAGTATTCTAATACGTTTCATATTTAATCCATTAAAGATGTAGAAAAATATATCGAGTATATATACTGAGTAACCGACCCTACCCTGCTAAATAAAGTGCTTTAGATTCAAATTTTTCTCTATCTTTCTGAAAACACAGGTTTATAGAAAATGTGATCAGTTAATATTACAAATGATAAGCCAGGTAAACATAAATATTTATGTACTCATTTAGATTTTAAATAAAATTACTGATATACTTCTTACAAAAAAATGTTGTTCAAAAATGTTAGTAAAGACCACACATACTCTCTTTTCAGTTCATCTAGTTAACCTGCCTCTTGGTTTGCAATCTTACATACACTCTTCCTTTATATCCTTTTATTGTTTCTGCATGATGTTACTTACTAGAAAATTTAACCAGCTATGATTGTTATATTAATTAAGATAAGCTTAACTCTGGTAAACATTTAAGCAAAACAAAAAAACACCGATTTTATAAATCCTAATTAGGTTATGCTATAAAGTGCTAATAGTAATGACACACATGTAATTATATGCACAAAAATAATTGTATGTTAATAGTATTATAACACTGACAATGATGTGCCCTTTATTACACGCCACTCATTGTTATAATCACTCTACATATTTAGTCATCACAAAACCTTCTGAGTTGATGAAGATGGAAAGTAAGGCACAGAGAGCTTTAAATAAATTGACCAAGGTAACAGAGGTAGAGGGTAACCTAGAACTCAGCCCCAGGCAACCTGGCTCCAAAGACTGTTGAGGAAACAGGAAAAAAGTAAAATTTTCAGAGTGGAGGTATTTGTGTGATTTATTTGGTTTCTTCTCTATACTTTACATTTTCACGTATGTTGTTCAAGAAGACTAATCATAGAACTTAAATGCTTGAAGGGATTTTAACCTAATCACAGGGATTTACTTTTATATTTTTATTTAAATTTAACTTCTGCAATTCAATGTACTCATTTAAACTATACACCTCAATGTATTTTAGCATATTCACAAGGTTGTGCAACTATCACTATAATTTACCATTTTTAATGTTTATTTATTCTGACAGACAAAGCGACCCTGGGCAGGGAAGGGACAGAGAGAGAGGAAGACAGAGGATCCCAAGGCTCCACACTGTCAGCATGGAGCCTGACATGAGGCTCGATCCCACAAGCCATGAGATCATGACTTCAGTCTAAATTAAGTGTCGGACACTAAACCAACTGAGCCACCCAGGCACCCCTATTTATAATTTTGAGATATTTTCTTCACTCAAAAAAACAAAACAAAACAAAACAAAGTGCAGAGCCACTATGAATCACTAAAATTCCTATTAACCATCATCCCCCTCTCCAGTCCCAGGTTACACAGATCTTTCTTCCTTATGAATCTGCCCATGCAAGACATTTCACATAAAGAGATTCACACTAAATAGCCTTCTGGGTCTGCTTCTTTGAGTTAGAATAAAGTTTTCAAAGTTCTTCCATGTCATGTTTCTATGCCTTTTATTTTTTATTGTTAGATTATACTCCATTGTACTGATATACAATATTTTGCTTATCCATTTATCAGTTACTATACATTTAGGTTGTTTTCACTTTTTGGCTATTACAAGTAATGCTGCTATAAGCATTTGTGTAGGCGTTTTTACGTGCATGCATGTTTTCAATTTTCTTGGGTAACTACCTAGGAGTGAAATTATTGGGCCATATGGTAATTCTTTATCCTTTTGAGGAACCATCAATCTGCCTTCTAAAGTGGGTGTACCATTTTATATTTTCACCACCAATGTATAGCATTCATATTTTTCTACATGCTCATCAACACTTGTTATTACTTGTTTTCTTAGTCATCCTAGTGTGTGGGAAGTGACATCTTATTGGAATTCTGATCTGAATATCTAAAAAATTTTTTTAACGTTTTATTTATTTTTGAGACAGAGAGAGACAGAGCATGAATGGGGGAGGGGCAGAGAGAGAGGGAGACACAGAATCGGAAGCAGGGTCCAGGCTCTGAGCCATCAGCCCAGAGTCTGACGCGGGCTCGAACTCACAGACCGCGAGATTGTGACCTGAGCTGAAGTCGGACGCTTAACCGACTGAGCCACCAGGCGCCCCCTGATCTGAATATCTAAAGACAAATGATGTTGAAATTGCTTCATGTGTTTATTGGTCATATCATTATACAGTATTCTTCGGAAAAAATGTCTATTCAAAAATTTTGACCATACTTTACTTGGGTTGTCATTTTTATTTCTAAGTTGTAAGAGCTGTTTTTCATTTTTTGTTTTGTTTTCTTTTGTTTTTACAAAATCTGGATAGCAGATCCTATCAAGCAAAAATTTTCTCCCATAATTTGGATTGTATTTTCACTTTCTTGATGGGGTTTTTTGAAGCATAGTAGTTTTAATTTTTAATAAAACCTAGCTGATTTTGTACACTAGTATTGTATTCTATTGTAAATATGGCAAAGTTGTTAGTGCTAATTGTTTTGTGGACTCCTTACAATTTTTCCAGACATAAAATCGAGTCATCTGCAAGCAGAGACATCTTCCATTCTCTCCTTGGTGACTTTTATTTACTTTTTCTCTTGCCTAACTTCTAGTGTAAAAACCAGTACAATGTTGAATAGAGTGGCTTGAGCCACCTGTGTCTCTGATGTTAGGGAGAAAGTTTTCAGTCTTTCACCATTGAGTATGATGTTAGGTGTGGGGTTTTTATATATGCCCTTTATCGGGTTCATAAAGTCCCATTTTATTCCTAGTTTGTTGTGTTTTTATCAAGAGAAGTGTGGATTTGCTAAATGTGATTTCTACTTCTATTGAAAACATAATGAGGTTTCTGCTCTTTATTCTGTTGTTGTGATATATTAAATTGTTTTTTGTATGTTAAAACCTGTTGCATTCTGGAAATAAATCTCATGTGTTTTTGCTGTATAATTCTTCTGTGTTGCTGGAATTGGTTTGCTAATATTTTGTTGAGGATTTTTACATCTATATTTTTAAGTGTAGTGGGTTTAAGGATTTCAGGTCTGATCAAGGAAAAAGATACGGCTACTAGGTGGCAGTGGCACATAAGGAGATTTACATGAGTAGCACTTTGACAGGTTTGCATGTGAGGATAAGTCCCTCACAGATAAGACCTTTCAGAGACAATACAGGGCCACCACCCAGAAGAGGGCAGGGTACTCCTGGGACTCAAGGGAATTGGAGAGGAGCTCTACCTGTCCAGGGACTGCTGCTTCAGGAGCGTGATTAGAATTACCAAGTCTGTGAACTCCTAAGGACAGCAGTGGATTGGAGCTTTTGCAGCCTCAGGGTTTTATCTATGGATAGATTTGGGGTGCAGTTTTGTGGAATATGCAAAGTTAGGCAGGCTCTAAATGCCTACAAAACTGTTTACTTGGGAGGCGCCTGGTTGGCTCAGTCAGTGGAACTCTTCGCTCAGTCAAGTGACTCTTCATCTTGGAATTGTGAATTCAAGCCCCATGTCGGGTGTAGAGATTACCTAAAAATTAATTAATTAATTAATTAATTAAATCTTTAAACAAAAACAACAAAAGTGCTCACGTGGGCTATACTGAAAGCAGTTAGACCTTTAAATATTTGAGTTTGTTGCCAACAGGCTTTTGAGCTAACAGTCCTAGCTTGTTGTAAAGAAGTAAATACCATAGGGCCAACATATGGAAACTATCTTTGGCTTATTTATATAACAACAAGGAATATCAGTCTGTAGTTTCCTTTTCTTTTGATGTATTTTTCTGTTTGTGGTATCAGTGTAATATTGGCCTGACAGAGTTATAAGTATTCCTTCCTTTTCTTCATTTGGGATAGTTTGAGAAAGTTTGGTAGAAATCACTAGTGAATTCTTTAGTTTGGGGCTTTTCTTTGTGGGAGTCTTTCAGTATTAATTTAACATCTTTACTTTTCAAAGGTCTTTTCGGATTTTCTATTTCTTTTTACATACACAATATTCGTGTCTTTCTGAGAATTTGTTTCATCTAGGTTATCTAACTTGCTGACATAATTTCTCATAGTTTTTCTTTATAATCATTTTTATTTCTGTAAGGCCAGTAACAATGCCTTATTTGTATTTATGATTTTGTGAATTTGAATCTTCTTTTTTTTTTGTTTCATCAGTCTACATAGATGTTTGTCAATTTCATTGATACTTTCCAAGGACCAACGTTGGTTTTGTTGATTTTTTTCTATTATTTTCTCTTTTCTATTCCACTTATTACTGTCCAATCTTTATTGTCTCCTTCTTTCTGTTTGTACTGGGTTTAGTTTGCTCCTCTTTTTCCAATTTCTTCAGGTAGAAGCTGAGGTTACTGATTTGAGCTATTTCTCCTTTTTTTTAATAATGACTATTACAGCTATAAATTCCCCAGGAAGCACTGCTTTTGCTGAATCCCATTAGTTTTTGCATGTTGTGTACTTATTTTTATTTATCTCAAGGTATTTTCTAATATTTCTCGTGGGTTTTTTTCTTTGACTCACTGTTATTTATAAGTTTATTGCTTACTTTTCACAATTTGTTAATTGCCTAATGTTTCTTCTGTTACTTTCTTATGTAATTCCACTGTGATCAGAGAACATACTTTGTATGACTTTAGTCTTTTAAAATGTATCAAGGGTTTTTATAATAATAATAATAATAATAACTTGTGGTAAAATATTAGTCTAATATTATTACTGTCTTACAAAATACATCTTAACCCTTGTAAGTCCATCAACAGCATTTTATTTTATTTTTTTTTTTATTTTTTTTATTTATTTTTTTTTTTAAACTTTTTTTTTTTAATTTTTTTTAACGTTTTATTTATTTTTGAGACAGAACATGAACGGGGGAGGGGCAGAGAGAGAGGGAGACACAGAATCTGAAACAGGCTCCAGGCTCTGAGCCATCAGCACAGAGCCCGATGCGGGGCTTGAACTCACAGACCGCGAGATCGTGACCTGAGCTGAAGTCAGACACTTAACCGACTGAGCCACCCAGGCGCCCCTCAACAGCATTTTAAAATAATTGCTTATGCAATTGCTTTTAATACTGATAGAAAAAAGAGTTGCACCAAAAATATATTTATACTGTCGTTATAATACCTATGCAGTCAGCTTTACTGGTGCTTTTTATTTCTTTGCATGGATTTAAGTTACTATCTGGTTTCATTTCAGCCAGAAGGATTTCCTTTAGTTATTTCTTGCACAGCAGGTCTACTAGCAATGCAGGCTATTTTTTGTTTATCTGAAAAAGTTTACATTTCTCCTTCAATTTTGAAGGACCATTTAGCAGGGTACTGAAATTGGAAATGATGTTATTTTTCTTTTGACAAGATGTCATCTGTCTTTTGGCCTCCACAGTTTCTGATGGAAAGTCAGCTCACTGGGATTCTTTTTGGTAGGTGAGGAGTCATTTTACTCTTGGTGCTTTCAAAATCTTTTTTTCTGTCTTGGTCTTTAAACGTTTTTAATATAATGTACATAGGTGTATCTATTTGTGTTTATCTACTTGTATCTCATTAAGCTTCTTAAATATGTAGAAGCTTCTTGAATATGTAGATTTATTAGTATTCATCATTTTTAGAAAGTTTCCCATCACAATTTTGTAGTATCTTTTGTGCCTTTTTCTCTTCTTTTTTGGAGAAAGAGAAGATATAGGTACATATAGGTACACATATAGGTACACTTGCACTTTTTGGTACACCTGATGGTGACCCACAATTCTATGAGGCTCTGCTCATTTCTCTTCGTTTCCTTTCTTTGTACTCCTCAGCCAGGATAATCTTTATTGACCTATATTCATGTTTGCTATTTCTTTCTTATTCTAGCTCAAACTGTTTAGCTCTTCGAGTGATTTCTTTTTAATTTACTGTTACTGTATTTTTCAACTCACAAATTTTTGTGTTTTTTTTCATAATTTTATCTGTTTATTGGTATTCTCTATGTGATAAAACATCACTGCCATACCTTTCTTTAATTCTTCAGGCATAAGTTTTCTTCTCTTCCTTGAACATATTTATAATGGTAACTTAAATTCTTTGTCTTCAAAGTCCCAAATCTAGGCCTCCTCAGGGAAACTTTCTAGTGTATCCTTTTTTTCCTTTATATGTGTATACTTTCCTATTTCTTTGCATAACATACAATTTATTGTTAGAAATGGGGTATGGTAGATTTTAGATAATATATTGTAACAATCCTGGTATCATATTCTTTTACCTCCAAAGTTTATTTTTGGCTCAGGTCATGATCTCACACTTCATGAGTTCAAGCCCCATATTAAGCTCTGCACTGACAGTGAGGAGCCTGCTTGGGATTCTCTCTCCCCTCTCTCTCTGCCTCTACCCCAGTCATGCTCTCTCTCCCTCTCAAAATAAATATATAAACGTTAAAAAAAAAAACCTTAAAAAATACCAGCTTATTTTGCCCTTGTTGCTGAGTATCTGTTTAGCAACTTTCCTGGAATAATTTATGGATTCTGTATTTCCTGTACTGTGTGGTCCCTGAATTTTGGTTATTTTATTTTATTTTACTTTTTTTTCAGCTTACCTTCCTGGGGTTAACACCTGCTATTATAATTTAGTAGTCAACCAATGACTGGTCACATTTCTTTAAATGTCTTGACTGTATGTCTTCTGCCCTTTGACAAGAGGACCTGTGTGAGAAGGCACACGTTCAAATTGCAGACAGTTTACAAAACATCCTTAGTTTTCATTTTCTATGTTTGTAGCCAGAGGTCAGTGACTGGTGCTTTTTCTTTCTCTAGGTATTCTCTGGACATGTTATCAGTCTGGTACATTCCTTCAGCCTTTTAGATGAACAGGAATATCGTGGGGCTTTTCAGAATTACTAATGGTCCGGAATTTGACTGTTTTGTGACTTCAGAATAGATAAAGGATGAATCTGAGAATATGAAAAGTTTATTTAAATAATCATTGGCAGTGGGGAAGGGTAGCTGAACCTGAATATTGAAATAAGAATCTAAACATCCTTTCCTTTAAGTTTAAAAACACTTCATGTTGTAATAAAAATAAAAAAGTTTGTTGTTAATTGTTACATATATTTTGTGATAGATTTGCTAAAATTTAGTGGAAATATGAGATGCCATATTTTTTTTTCTGACAGAAAACAAACTTTCCATTAAATGGACATGAACAAATTGGAGTTTATGTTTGAAGTATTGATATATCAGAGTCAAGTAAATATTCACCAACAAGATAATGTAATTTTTACTGACTTTTTTTGGTGTTTCATTTAATAACCTTCTAAAAAGATGTGAAATACAAACCTATTGGTTATAATGTATTACTACTAAGGGAATTTGTCAGCACAACTTAAACATTACCTTTGAAACTCAAATTATTATTCATAATACCTGGCCATTATTTTTAACAATGCTTTAGAATTCATTTTTGAGCTTAAGGTAAGTACATTAAGTAGAAATGTAACCTAACCCTAAGCTCTGCAACTTGTTAAACAAATTGTTAAAAATTGTTTCTAAGAAAATATTAAGCTTAAGCTGTTTTAAACAAATTCAAAATATTCTTTAGAATTTCATTCTAATTAGATTGCAAAATACATAACTTTTTTAATGTTCATTTATTTCTATTTGAGAGAGAGAGAGAGAGCACACAAGATGGCGAGGAGCAGAGACAGAAAGGAAGACACAGAATCCAAAGCAGGCTCTGGGCTCTGAGCCATCAGCACAGAGCCCAATGTGGGACTCACACTCAAGAACTATGAGATCATGACCTGAGCCAAAGTCAGATGCTTTAACCAACTGAGCCATCCAGGTGCCACAAAATACATAACTTTTAACCATAAATTTTTATAGGTATTAGACACCATTACTGAAGGGAATTACAAAACTATTAATTGTAGTTTCCAGAAACAAAAGAGTAATATGCTCAGGGTACCTAAGTAACTTTTTGTCGATGATGCATGACAGGTAAAATGCACTTTGTACATTTTGTGAGAAAGTAAAACTTTGTGAGAAAGTTTTACTATCCTTGAGAACAAGAACAAAATTTCTAATAGTAAAAAAAGTGCATTTTAAAAGTATTAAAGTAAACAATTTCATTTCATTTAATCCAGCAATATGATATTAGAATACTGAATGCGATCAACAAAAGACACACATACACACACATACAGGAATATACAAAGTCAATCATTTCTGCAAGAAACATTAATTTGAACCAATATATGGGAAATGGGTAGTGTTTTCACTTTTCACCAGTTATTTGGTTCTTATATACAATCTACTTTGGCAACATTTTTGCAAAAAATAAAAGAACAAATTGAGAATGCTTTCATGGTCTAATAAGCATGTGTTTTGTCATGATTAGTATTTTTGTAGATCTTAGAAGTATGAAACATTTCAGTTAATACTTTCAAAATGAAAAACAAAAACATTAACATAATTGAAGAGATGTAAAATGGTGATATGTTCTAAAATTTGCATAGACTTTGAATTCTCCATGCATTTGGAACAAGATAATTTGACTGCATATAACATTCTACAAAATTCGAATTTAAAGTAATGTATTTTATTTCCAATTTATTCAGTAAAATGAATAGATTATCCCCTGTTTAGAAATGATAGTCTTAAGAATTAAAAAAAAAATAAGTATGCATTTATGACAGCTGGCAGAATTATAAACAATATGTATAACAATGAAATCCAATGCACATGAGACATGAAGTCCAAATCTAATTAAGTAAATTCTATAAAATGAAATTAATTGTGTTTACCACCAAAACACCATCTGCTTCTAATAACTGAAAATAGTGAAGAAAATGGAAGAGCTGTATTAGGCTGAAAAATATTTCTGATTTGACTTCACAGTGGAAAACCCAAACAAGAATCTCTTAACTGTTGTATGTACCATTACAGAATTTTCCTAACCAACTATCAGTTGTTAGACATATAATGATTTCCGTAGTTATTTAATTATGCAAACATGTGTGTGCATGCATATTTATGTCTATATTATGTTCTATGCCTATGAATTAAATACATTTTGCTCTACTAGTGAGAAGGACAATTTAACAAATTATTACTGTTTTCCATATATTCTCTGACTTTTTACTGTCACATGGTGAGTATGTAATTTTCTGTTACATACCAGTGCTCAATTGCTTAAGAAAAAACGACCAAAACGCTTCTATAACAGCTAGAAATTGAATTCTGTAATTTTGACAGTTATTAATTGGTAAAGTGAAGAACACATATAATTTAGTTCTATAAAATAAGACAGTAAAGACTTTGAGGATAAATACCATTTCCATGATATTTACTTATTTTTTGTCCCAATAGGACTGGAGATTAAAGTCTCTAATTCTGTTAATATTTCCTCAATTGGAAAGCCATATACTTTGTTTTGTAGTATTACAGATACAGTTCTTGTGCTACTGAAATTGTTTTACAAAAATAGCTTAACAAATCTCTGAAGGATTATCTTGATAATAATTCTGAGTAAAAATATTCTTAAATTGAAATGGGAATAGGTTGTACTGCCTTTGCTCAATTTCTTTTCTCCTTCCATCAATTGGATATTAATACATTACTTTAAACTTCACCTGGAGGAATTTGAACTAAAAAATTGTAGAACTCTGAAAAGCAGAAAATCTCATGACAATTTTTGAAAGAGCTTGCCTTTTGCAATCTGTGAAAATGTAGCTCTTACAAAAATTTTGCTTCTGTATATTTCTACAATGAGAGTGAGTGATTGTAATAGAAAGAATGTGTTTAATTAGTTGAAGTAAAATAATCCTCTATGAACTAATAGTATTTTAGTTAAATTGACATATTCTTTTCTCATGCTTGTGTGCTTTTATTTTCTTATAGCTTTCTAAATTTGTCATCTTTATTGAGAACTGGGACTCTTGCATTTTATTAAGATAAAAGGATGTGATATAAGAACAACATTCACTGGAAGTTTAGTGGAACCATCTACTTCTGCTAATAGTTCCAAAGGCATAGTGTCTATAAAACTCTGAGTATAAAGTTACAGTAAACATGGATTACATTTCACTGACAGTTTCAAATGAGATAAAACCAGTTTCCTTGTAGAGTGTGGGAGGAGGTAGGAAATCCTTAACTCTTGGATCATGTAGATAAGGTGATAATGTAAAACCTATGGCATAAGTGGAGGATAAAAACAGAAGGGACAAGCAGGCAACATGCAGAAGCATCTCATTTTAATTGGCCTGGATTAAACTGCAAGGACTGCATAATCAAGTTGATTATACTTTCCTTCAATATTAGGGGGTCTGAGCCACGTAGATACATTAGTCTCTCATATATTAAAGATGGCCACAAATTCTTGCCACTTGTCCTATTAAGAGGTGGAGTGTAATTCTACTCCCTTTGAATCTGGGCTTGCCTTAATTATTTACTTGATTACCTGAATGCATGGAAAGGTACTTTCAGGGATTCCAAAGCTACTTCACAAGAAGCCTTGCAGCTTTTGCCCAGACTCTTGGAATGCTGCCATTAGGGTAAGCTGGCCACTGTGAAAAAAGACCAACAATCTTGAGATTGTCATACTGAAGAGAAAGGGAAGAAAGGAGAGAGGAGAAGACTCCTGCCTGGGTAGCCTCAGCTAGTCCAGTCAGTCCAGCCTTGAGATCAGGTGTCAAGACATGTGAGTGAATGTGATATTCTTGGTGAGAGACTAAGAGAAAAATTACCAGGTGTACTCACAACTGCAAAGAAAAGACACCCCCCCCCCCCCCCCCCGTTCCCGGAACCAGCCAGGGCATGCCCGGTTGTGGTCTGACCTAAAGGCGGGAACCAATCAAGTTCTGCTGAGTGCTCAAATTTAAATGTCAACCAATAACAGCTCTGTAACCGCAAAAAATCCCTAACTTGTTTGTGTCTGTCTATAAAAGAAGCTGTAAGATCCTCGCTCGGGGCCTCTTAGCATCACCGGCAACGAGTGCGCGGAGGACCGGGTTCGAACCTGCAATAAACGACCCTTGCCGCTTGGCTTTGACTCTGGACTCTGGTGGTTTGTTTTCGGGGGGTCTCTCGAATCGGGGCATATCATTGGATCAGCCAACAGCCAGGAATAAGGCTCCAGACACGTGGCTCCAGATAAGGCATCACAGTTAACTCATCTTCAACTATTTGAAGCACCTAAGCTCAATCATTGTGGAGCAGAGATGAGTCCTCTGTTATGAACTGCCAAAATTCTCACCCATAAGGCCGTGAGCAGTTTACAATAGTTGCTGTTTTGTACAATCACATTTTTTGTGTTTTGTTTTACAGCATAAATACCCCCAAATGAAATGAAATAGAAACACTATAGTGAATAGACACATAAAAATGCTCTTGCAGTCTGTATTTGACAGTGGGGAAAGTGATAATATTAACATTTATCATCTTTGGCCAGAGGCAGTGTGTCAGTTTGTGTGTGCTGTGTGTGTCTATATGTGTGTTGGGTTAAGGGGTGTTAAACTGATTGCACAGGGAGCCAGGACCTCTACTATCATGCCCCATACAGGAAGTATATGGAAATGTGAGTTTTGTCCCCAATTATTCTGTTTCTAGTTCCTTAATTTAAAACCTTCGACATTACCATAATACAGAGAACTACAAGAACAGATTTTAAAAAGACAGCCTACAAGAACAGATAGGGCTCAAAATAGAGTAATCCATAGAATAATATGAAAACCAGGCAGCATGTACATCCTGCCTTACACATACTTAGCATTTGTGATTTTAACTATATTTGGTACAACTTGTAGTAATGAGGAACTGAATTGAGGCATGTATGTTTGCAAACCCTTCTGGGGAGATTATCTTTTAACTTGATAAATAATGATTTGACCACCCTGAATCCACATGAACAATATTTTTGAATATTTCTTTATTGATCACTGTTTTTTTCTGCCATGATCTGTAACCACATTCTTGGGGAAAGTGTGAAAGTCACCTCAACAAAGAAAAAGGGATATGAAAAAGGACTACGGGGATATGGAAAAGAAATGTGGGCTGAAATGAAGGGCAAATTAAGAGATTAGGCTCCAGGGGACTTGTTCATGCCTTGTTTCATACTTGGGGATGGAGGACTCTGTATTATACAATGATTTTCCGACTTGTGGCATTATCGCCAAGAGGGGAGAATTCAGAAAATTTTCAGGTCTTTTTCACATTGAATAGGAATTTGGTGTGATGTTAAGCACTCTGCAAGGCATGAATAAATCTGGCACAAGATAGATTTATCTGCCTCAAATACCTATAGATGGGGATCCCCACCCACCAGTTTGATTTTCATAGAAAATCTGGGTAAAAACTCATGACTCAAAGAGAGAACTTGTATAGTTGACTCTTGAACAATACAGTGATTGGAGCTGCCAACCCACCACATAGTTGACAATCCTCACTTAACTTTTCAGACTCCAAAGACTTAACCACTAATAGCCTACTGTTGATGGGAAGCCTTACCAAAAACATTAACTATCAATTAGCACATATTTTTTATGTGATATGTATTATATACTGTATTCGTACAATAAAGTAAGCTAGAGAACAGAAAATACTATTAGGAAAACCTTAAGGAAGAGAAAATACATTTATAGTACTGTACTGTACTTATTTAAAAAAAATCCGTGTATAAATGGACCTGTGTAGTTCAAACCCATGTTGTTCAAGAGTCACTTGTATTTGGCTCTCCCAACAGTGTGTCTTAGGTTCAAAACCTTGACTCCAACCCTTATTTTCTGATTGATTTGGGTACACCTTAACTTATTCTTCTTTTTATTTTTCTTAAAGGTCAATTGTAATCACTTCAAAGCATTTTGTGAGTGTTCAGTGATTTACTGTATAGAAAGAAATATTTACTGTCACAGAACACTTTCCAAATGTTAGATGATAATAATATTATTACCATTATTATTTGTTCTTTGCAGAACTGAGGAAATTATGTGCTTAGAGACTATTTTTTTATATTTGGAAATATGTAAAGTTTAATCCTTTACAGATTACCATTACATTACATCTGAGAAATTAGCATTAATTAGCAATACTAAGACTTGGGTGCAAAGTGTAAAGGCCTTTTGTTGCGGAACTCTTAATCTGCTTATTGCCCTCTTAATGTACTAAACAGGTTCTTTACATCTATGTTAATCAAACACGGGGAAGGAATTTAGCCTGAGTGTTTTAGGCAATATTCCAAAGTCCTTACAAGACAGAACATTTCCATACCTATCATCTTATCATTTGTTGCCTTTGCCAGACTTATCTGTGTCTTTACATGTTTACATTATTTTGTATAGTAGAACAGAGATTTAAAGTAAAAATTGCAACAATGGGGTCATGGAAGTAACATGAATGAGTGAGTGGATTTATTGCCCAAAGTTGTGTGTGTGTGTACGTATGTGTATGTAAGAGGTGTGCGTGAATACATATGTATGATGCACATATAGACCATGTGTATACATGAATTTTATACAGGCCTACTCTTTTGCCTGTTAATCAAAATGAAATCTTACCTTACGCACGCCCTTCACAACTCAAAGAATCAAGACGTGATTTCATTTTTCTTAAATATGTCATTGATTTAAACAATAGTTGGAGAATTATGAGAAATGACTGAAACTTAGGCTGAGCTGTGGGCAGTGAGCATTATAGTGAACAGTGGTACACAGGTCTGTCTAAAGGGAGCAAGCTCCTGCTTGTCTCCAAACAATTGCTCCTAAAAGTTGAGAGTACTTTAGACATCATGTTGACAAGTTTAAGAGTGTTGGGAAAAGCTGAAAATTGGAACTTTACATGAAATACCACAATTACTAAATGCTGGAAACTAAATATGTATTTTTAGAAACCACAGGCACAACCTTTACACCAACGTCTTTGGAATAAAACAAAATCCATTTTGGACTAAAAAATTTTTGAGAATCTGAAATTGGGTATATCTGTAAGGTATAATGATGAAGGGAGAGAAAATATGTATTGAAAGCTGCCCATTTTATAATCCTTACCTTTAAAGTTTATTTTTATTTATTTTCAGAGACACAGAAAGAGAGACAGACAGAGAGAGCACAAGGAGGTAAGGGTCAACATGGAGCCCAAAGCGGGGCTCAAACCCATGAACCCTGAGATCATGACCTGAGCTGAAATCAAGAGTCAAACACTTAACTGCCTGAGCCACTCAGGATCCCCTGTAATTCTTCTAATGAAGAAGGATTACTTATTACTTATTACTTATTACTTCTTTATAAGATCCAAATAAAATGTTTGAAATATTTGGGTAGATAATACTTTAATGTAAATTGTCCCTTAATTTTAATGACAGAATAAATGACAGAATTTTTATAGGACATTCTATCGCTGTGTCCTATAGCATGATGCTTCACTCTATCTCTATAGCTCTGGTGTATGATTCCAGGCAGCTACTGCTGTCTTGTCAGAATTGTGCTTCTAAACCCGAATCTCTGTCATTATATGAAGTTGTTGTCCTTTTACCTCTGCTCAAAACATCTCAGCCGATGACCCAGTATCTCATGTCTTTAAGAAACTAGGATCAAACCTCTCCAAATCCTCTACTCTACTTCTTAATGTATAATTATTTTCATCTGTCTTTCTCTCCTCTTCCATCATAAAAATAAATATTGTTTGAACTCCAGGTAAGCTAACTCTTCTACATATGGTCTTTATTCTAAACAACCTTACACTGTTTAATCATTTATTTCAATAGTTCTTAACACTTCAAGATCTTACATCTATATACAAAATTACTCAGCCATCTTAAATTCTGAATTGTATATATTTCAGCCATATTCTCTCCTTGAGCTATTATACTATTTCTATTCTGTTAAAAATAATTTTAAAATATGATTTGAAAAAGTAGTCTATACTTCCCACTTCTATTTTCACATTTCTACTTTCCTTCATGTATGTTGTAATATTTCAGTGTCCTGATAATTCCAAGCAAGCTACAATAGAAACAATCACACCCCTTTGGGGTTTTAAAATTGACCTTTAAAACATTTCTCTGACACCTTTCATGATAATATTTCAGTCTGAAACATTTTATACATTCTCTTATATTCAATGTTTATTTAACGCATAATTTATGTAGAAATATATGGCTTCACCCCCAAATACTTGAGGATTTTCTATATATCTTATGTTTAGTAATTTCTAATTTAATTCTATTGCACTCAGAACACAAACTTTGAATAATGTCAGTTTTTTGAAATGTATTGCAATTTAGGCTCAGAATGTCATCTGTGCTGGTGAATATTCCATGTTTATTTAAAATGAGGGGCGCCTGGGTGGCTCAGTCAGTTAAGCGTCCGACTTCAGCTCAGGTCACGATCTCACGGTCCATGAGTTCAGGCTCTGGGCTGATGGCTCAGAGCCTGGAGCCTGCTTCCGATTCTGTGTCTCCCTCTCTCTCTGCCCTTCCCCCGTTCATGCTCTGTCTCTCTCTGTCTCAAAAATAAAATAAACGTTAAACGTTAAAAAAAAATTTTAGAAAAAATAAAATGTGACTGTAGTTTTTGGATGTAGTGTTCTATTAATGTCAGTTAAGACAAGGGGCTCCTTTCTTTTTACTAATTATTTGTCTAGTTGTTTATCAATAACTGAGAGTGGAGAGTTAAATATCTCTAGTTATGGCTGTGGATTTGTCATTTTTTGATTTCTGTATTTGAATCTTTACCATCAGTTGCACGCCAATTTAGTTTTGTTGTGTCTTCTTGATGAATTCACACTTTTATCATCAGGAAATGCCCTTCTCTATCTGGTGAGTTCTCTAAGAATATTTTTTCTACTATAAATGCAGTTACACCAACTTTCTTATAGTTCATATGTATTCTTCTGATATTTATTTTGCAATCTTTTTGTGTCTTTGTGTTTCAAATTTGTGGAGGTTTTTTAGTTGGTTTATTTTTTTGCCTTTGTACTCGTTTGCTTATCGAATCTTAAAATGTCTGTCTTTTAACTGGAGTGTTTAATTTATTTATATAATTGAATTATTGTATGTGTGTGTTGAAATCTAACATCTTCATATTTGTTGGTTTTAGCTAAAGAAGTTCTTTGTTCTTTTCCCCTCTTATTTCTCTCACATCTTTGGGAATAATTACATTTTACTATTTACTTTTATCTGCTCTATTGATATTCGAGCTATACCCATTTGTTTTTAATTTTAGTGCTTGGTCTAGATCTGAACTGTCCAACAGAGTAGCAACTAGGCAATATGTCCATTTAAATCAAAACTGAAATTAATTAACATAACATATCATTAAAAATTTAGTTCTGCAGGTGGCCTCACCACCTTTAAAGGCCTATAACATATGTAGCTAGTGGTTACAGGTTTGGAGAGCATAAATTAAAATATTTCATCATCACAGATAATTCTAATGGACAGTGTTATTCTTGAGTGTATAGTATGAATATTTAACTTGTCACATTTGATCTTCAAATAATATTATATTATTATTATTATTTTTTAACATTTATTTATTTTTGAGACAGAGAGAGACAGAGCATGAACAGGGAAGGGTCAGAGAGAGAGGGAGACACAGAATCTGAAACAGGCTCCAGGCTCTGAGCAGTCAGCACAGAGCCCGACGCGGGGCTCGAACTCACATACCGCGAGATCGTGACCTGAGCCGAAGTCGGACGCTTAACTGACTGAGCCACCCAGGCGCCCCAATATTATATTATTTTAACAATATATGAACTTCAAAGCAGTATGATTTCACTTGTGCCTTTCTCTGTTCTTTGGGCTTTTGTATTCCTACATTTTACTTCTCCCTATGGTATACCTCCCAGAATATATTTGTATCATTTTTGCTTTAGTCAATAATATTTCAAAGAAAATTATATATAAAATTATATATATGTGTGTATTTATATATATATGTATAATATATGTGTGTATTTATACACATATACACATTTATACATATATAACAGATATGTGTGTGTACATATTCACACATATATAAATACATATATATATATACACCCACTCATAAAAGATCATAAAAAGGTCATTTATGGCTATTGTCAATTTTTTACTTTCGCAGTGTTCTTCCTTCTTAGTGAAGATCTGGATTTCTTCTGGAGACAAATTCTCTAAGGCATTTCTCTGAAAAAATCCTTTTGTTTTAGCCTCATTTTAAAGAATTGTCCCACTACATAGATTGTTTTTCACTTTCACAACCCTATAAACATGTTGTTCCATCAGTTTCTAGTCTCTATTTATTCTAAGAGGTCAGCCACATAACAATGTTCCACCATATCTAACACTCCCTGTACTCCCTGATTTTAACTGTTCTCTTTGCATTTCTCGGGTACTATCTCAGATGAGGGGCACTGAGGTCTCATGGCCTAGACTTGAGTCCTAGATTTGAAATTTCAAAATGCTGTAGCATAAGCAAGTTACTTGGCTCTCAAGTCGTTGAGTTTTTCCATTTCTAAAGTAGGAGAAATAATAATAAATCACAGGGTATTAATTAAATAGATACATATGAATGCTTTGACTGACACATGACACTTGTCAAATGATCAGTGAATGGTAATTACCATCGCTATGCTGGAAGTGTTTATTCATATATATTGCTCACCGTACAGATGGTGAGCTACTTGAGATTTAAAAAACACCATGTGGTATTCAGTTTTTTGTTTTTGCAGCGCTTAAACATTTCCTCATTCTATCAGTATGCCATGGAGAGTAAATGTAGAAAGTATCTGTGGACTTTTATTTCCATTAGTATTTATTTTGTCAAAATGAAACTTATTTGGAAGCATATGTGTGTGTCAGTGTGTTCCATTTTTGTGTTTAGTAAATATATTTGTTTTATATGACAGGGTTTACTGGAAATACTGTTTTTTTTGTCTAGTTGATTTTCAAGGTCCATATGTTAAAGAAAGTACAAGGTTCTAGTGAAGAGAAAAATATTTTAATGTACAAATATGAACTTTAAAATACCTGCATTAAATGGAAAGAGGTTATTCACAAAAGAAGAAGTGAAAAAGAATGTTTAATAAATATCGATTCGCTTATTTAACAATGGTAATTTTGTACTTATTATACCCAGACACTGTTTAGGGGCTGACGATATATCATGAACTAGACAAAGACCCTAATAGTACATTAGACCCTAATAATAGATTATTTTTTCATTGTAGGAGATGGGAAAAACACCAATAATAACAAACATGTAAATGAGGCTTCAAAATTCACCACCTGACAACTCTGATATGCAGAGAAAATACTCAACTCTTTTAATTTGTTGAGACCTTTACACATCGATTTTCTTAAAAGCTACCACTAGATGTTTAATAGGAAGACAAGTGTATTTAGTTCTGTTCAATAAGCTAAACTTTTGATAATTCTTTTGATCCCAATGAAGATTTTTTTTAAATAAAAATATAAATGTACAGTATTCTTCAAAGGTAGAAAAATCCTTTCAATACCCTTACAATACCATGTGGTTTAATAGTAATCTTTCTTTTTAAAACTAAATTTGTAATTGATAATGCACAATTGATTTCTTGTGAAATGTTGCACTTCTGTTTTTAATCTTCATTGCCTTTATTTAAACCAAAGATAAGGACAATTTACACTATTGCAACAAGCTAAATCGGGCCTATCTTATTAGAGATGATAAAAAGAATGTTAAATGATGTTGCTGATAAATACAATCAATTAGCTGGTACACACCGTGTGTTCATTTACCAAGGCTGCCAGAACAACACTACAGACTGGGTAAGCTTAAACAACAAAAATCTATTTTCTTACTACTCTCGAGGCCAGAAGTCCAAGGTCAAGTGTTGGCGAGTGTGATTTCTTTCGAGCCTCTCTTTTTGTCTTTCAGCTGGCATCTTCTTGCTGTGCCTTCACATTGGCTTTTTCTTCATGTGCATGTATCCCTGGTGGCTCTTCATGTGTGTGTGTTCCAATCTCCTCTGCTTATAGACACCAGTCAGATTTGACTAGGGTCTATGCTTACCGCCTCATTTTAACTTCATTTTCTTTAAAGGGTCTACCTCCAAACACAATCACATCCTGAGGTACTTGGGGAGTTAGGGCTTCATTATGTTGAAATGTGAATTGATGGGAGCAAGCAGTATAATACTGTGTCTTAAAAGTTGATTGGGTCAAACTTATCCCTTACTTAAAATGCAGTTGCTCTGATACGTGCAGGTCCGTGCTAACTTACTGACAAACTATAACTGGTCTGAATACATTTTTCTTGCTATATTTCATTCTTCTGAGGGGGAAAAAAAAAGAAAAAGAGAACATCACTCCAGTTACTAAGAAGCAGGGAGAGCATCACTGTTCCAGAGGGACTTAGGGAACTCATTCTCTCATGTTCCTCTCTTCTCTCTCAGCCCCTCTGCTGTCATTACAGGTAAGTGAGAAGTGCCAGGATTGTGCTATAAATCATGTCCTAAGTTATGAACTTTGGATATAATATGAACTTATCTTTAGAAACCTTTTGCCTTTTCTGAGCTGGAACTGTAAGTAGATAGATGGACTCAGTCTCGAAGCTCACCTCATTTTTAGAGTACTACAAAAGGTCATCCCGATGCCTTATAAAAGTAGAATCAGAGGGAAATTTAAATCCTTTCTACAAGTGCTGATTGAGGACTTGAGACCAGTGCTCTGGAGTTTTCTGACGAGAAAGATGGGCGTGTTGCAAGGAATGGTGCAGGGTGTGATGAATCTTTTCACTATTGGTTTTGTCCTTAATTATCTCCCAGTTTAAGAGGTTTTTTTTGTGAGTTTGGGTGGAATTTTTGATGGGTCAATCTGAAGCCACTTGTGTTCAGGTCCAACATTCCTGTCCTTACCAAATAGATTTTTTTGCCGCAAGAAGTCCCAGCCAACTTGCTATCTTTAATTTGGGCTTGATTTTGGCATAAGAGTACTGGTAAGTTCATTTCAAAATTGGCTTTGACCTATTTTGGATAAGGATTTCAAGAGAGAGATCTTCAGAAGATCTTGATTGTGGCGATTCTTATTTGTACAATGGATCCCTTCTTATTAAGGTACTAGGTGTAGGTTCACATATGAAGGAAGAACATTCTCCAGTTAAAGTTCTGGCATAGTAATTGTTAAGCCCTAGGACGATTACCACGTGTATAGTTTGATGACTCTGAGTGAAAGGCTGTGCAATGGTGGACTTAACTTTGATACTGTAGCACCTGTATCAATAATAATTTTGTAAAATTGTGTTTCAATATTTAGAAAATTATATTCTCATGAATTTCAGGGTAAAACAGGGAAATGGGCTCTTGATTTCACCACTGTACATCTTCATTGATCTTTTTTTTTCTTTTATCTTCTTAACAGGTTAATCCTTTTTTCCAAAGTTTTTTTTCTGTTTATATATCAGCTACAGGAATCCTTATCAAAAGAATCCTCTATCCTGCTGTATTAACTGACTGAAGTGGGAACATCTAGCTTTTGTTTTCTATAGGCCCACAATTCTGAGACCTATTCTAATTTTGTTTTTAGGCTTTTTTCAAAATGTTCAGCTTGCTACTGTAGGTCTGGCGATGAAACTATTTTTCATTCTATTTTTTGCTTGTGTATTAAATCTTCTTTTCTGCTTCAACACTATTCACAGAAAGTGGAGTGAGCCAGTCACATATGGCTCAGGATCCACTCCTGAATTATCTCTCTAAATGAGCTTATATCTATGATGTTTCCAAATCACGCATCCTTTCTCTGCTTGTGGGACTTAATCAGAGGAAAGGCTTTGAGGGTAGACTCCAAAAGACCTTTCCCCAGTTTAGCTTTTCTAAACAACTCTGGTAGCCTATACATTTCGGGATCTTTTAACTCATCTTCAGGGTCTTCTTGTTCTGTCGCCTATTCTAAATTTTCAACCTATATTTTCAAATACTGCTGCCACAAAAACTATCTGTTCATAATACAAAGCTCAGTTTACTCTTACTGCAACAAAGGAGATCACTATGTGACAGACTCTTGTAAGTAGCCAAAAGATGGGAAGATAAGTCTGGGGACTTAGGAAATTTTGGAGTCTGGTTAAAGGACAGTATCTAAATGATACGATAATTTAGCGCCGGTGGACACAGAAGGTAATCGTCTTACGGTGAGGGGACGGATAGTCTTGGGAAGTAAAACTTCCATTTCATGTTATCTGTTCAGGTATTGTTTATTCAAATGGAATTTTCTGGATGTCCCAAGAAGGAACAATTAAGTCATTGGCAACTGCCTGGAAGAGTAAATGCACGATGATAGAGACAGGGAAATAGTCAAGCCCTGTTAATATAGATTATAAAGTTAGTAGATATAGATAATTTCAGTTCTCAGTTTTCATCACTAGGGAAGGTGGAAGGCTACGTAAACCTTGTAAACCTGAATATTTAGAAAGGAATCACTTGGCCAAAATATAAAAGCAACCAGTTTCCTTGAGAAGAAAATCGATCACTGATGATCATTGAACTGAGGTCCTCAGGGCATTTCCAAACATGCACTATGGACCTTTGGTTTTGTGTTAGTTCACTAGAGCTGCCGTAACAAAGTGCCAAAGACTGAGTGATTTAACAGAAATGTATTTTTTCATAATTCTGGAGGTCAGCAGTCTGGAATCAAACCGTCATTGGGGCCATGCTCTGGATAAGATACTGCTCTGCCGCTCCCTTTTTCCAGTAGTGTTGTTGGCTTACAGCTGCATCATTCAAATGTCTGCCTCTCTCAGTATAAAGCATTCCTATTGTTTTTGTTCATGTCATCTTTCCTCTGTGCTTGTCTGTCTCTGTCTCCCTTCTCTTTCCATAAGCACACAGGCCATGTTGGATTAGGGTCTGCCTAACTGACCTCATCTTAACTTGATTACATCTGCAATGACCCTATTTTCAAATATGGCTACATTCACAGGTGCCGGGAGTTAAGACTTCAACATATCTTTTCTGAGGTATACAATTCAACCCATAACTGGTTTAAAGAAACTTTTGACCTCAGAGGCAGAAAATGAAACTCAGAATCAACCAAGGTTGGAAGTTGAATATCATACTGTCTTGGTTAGCGTAATATGTAATGGCACAGAAAGCTTAAGGTTATTTCTCATATGAACAGTATAGTGGGGAGGGATGGTGGTGGGAGGAAGGGACACCACAAATGCTGGCAAAAAAGTGAAGGCATGGAACGCTGTGTGTGGAAATTTTTAGAAGCATTGTTAGATGTCACTTCCATTAATGTTGTACTTACTCAAACTCAACCACATAGCCACATCTAAATTTAAGACAGGAGAAAAATTATTAAAAGAAATTTGGTGGGTAACTGGCATCTCTCCTATGGAAATTATGATGTGTGTACTACCACGAAACAGTCATAACTCTAGGAGACTTCAACAAACTTTTCTTGGAAAACGGAGGAAAAAGGAAAATCTGTGACAGGATGTATCCTTAAGTAGGTCTACACATGGATTGGAAGGTGATATTCACCATTTGGATGCTGTAAGAAACCATAAAACAAACAAGGTAATTTAAAATGATTCTAGAGGAGTAGTGCACCAGGTACCTGGCAGTTGAAAGATACATCCTTCCCTAGTAATCCATTTTTGTGTCATGAATAAATTGCTAAATAAAATGAAGACCTCACAATTAAAAAATAGTGATTATGCACAAGAAGGTCACCAGGAAAAACAACAGAAAATCACATTTGTTTCACTTGGTTCTAGGAATATGTTAAAATGTAAACTCTAAGGCACCATTAAGATCTAGTCAGAGAGAACATGCATTTTATCAAATTTCCCAAGTGATTCTTAGGAACATTAAAATGAGAAAAACCTTCCTAGTATAGTATTTTTCTAGGTGAGCTGCATATCAGTAACTTGGGGGAGTTAATTCCTGAGTTTCACGCCTCAAATTCTGATTTAATTGGACTTACTTATGACCTAAACTTCAAGATTTTGAAAGAATCCCCAGGTGACTCTAATGTGCAAAGTTGCGATCACTCTCTCTAGGAATGTTGTTTCATTTCTCCCTTGATCCCCACATATTCTAACAGGTTCACTTGCACTTAGTAGGTTTTCAATACATGCTGATTCCATTGGGGCTTCTCTGTGCAAGCACATTGTTTTCCCTAAAGAAATTGGAATAGTATTCAATTCTTTTTAAAGACAGGATTATTCTTATCTTCGAAATACATCACCTGCTGTTCACTGCTTTGCCAGTCATGAGTTGAAATTTAAATAAGATAATTGAAGGCAAACACCTTTCAACTAGTCGTTTTAACAATGGCTGTAATTTAACAGACTTGATTCAGATACAGACAAATTTCTTCTCTAAAAGAGAAAAAACTTATAACAATGATATAGAATTTTTAAAAATTTTACTGTTATTAGTTACCTGGTAAATAAATCCTCAAGAATTTATGCCAAGTTTACAGTTGGATAAAGAGGCCATTGTTAACAGGCATATTTATGTATGTGCAAATACACATGCGCGCGCACACACACACACACACACACACACACGCCTGTACCTCCAAGGCTAGAATTTTAATTTTTTTTAAGTCAAATCACTTTTTTTTAGAGATACGACTTTTCCCAGCTGGCTGTGTTTTCACTCCATAAACACTGCAATGTTCTGTACTGTTGAATGATTCTGAGTTGATTACATTTCCCCAAACTCAAGAGATACTGACTTTCTAGAAAAGATGCATTAAAAGGGAAAGAGAAGAAAACATTTTAGAATATAATATGTAGCAATATGCCCAAAGATTCACATAGGAAACAAGATAAAATTTGAATTTTTTCCAACTCCAAGTCATCATCTTTGACAGTTATTATTTTATCCATGCTCTTCTCAGGTGCTACTCTGCTTTCAAATTTTTAAGAAACAGTGGTAGGATACCTTATTATGTACTTTGTCTCATTTCAGTGACATAAGGTGTATAATTTTAAGTATATACAAATAAGGGCTCTTTTCATCCCTACATCATTTTAAAGTAGAAGAAGAAAACAAATCTCTATTCTAGGAAACTATGAGAAAATAGTTTTTTGTGAATAATTGGAAAAAAATAAAGAGGAACATTTGTCTTGTCAAGATTTACACTTTGCACAGTGCTACTTTGGGCTTCTCCAGTATTTTCCACAAAGCATTATAATGTATTATAATCTTCAAGATTAATTCTTCCTATTTGGTATATCAAAGTTAATTCTTCTCCTCATGGCCTAGCCTTATAAAGGGCTTCCTAATCCATACTAAATGATTTGTTGTTTCAATAGAACACAATCAATTATAATGAGCACTATAATAAATTCTAATACAAAAATCTACCCTCTTGAGATATCATGTTAGCTTGGGGATTTAACCACCTGAAGCTTGCCTACACATTTTGTGGGCATTTGGCTTTAGACTGCATTTCTGGACTTGTTTTGTCTGTAAACAAGGGACTTCTGCCTTCAAGGCAGTCCATCTGGCTGTTGCTGCAGACCTAAATTGCTTTGCACATTTTGGATGTGCAATGAGCCAGGCTTTCCAGTGAGAGACAAAGTGTAAGCACTTTAGGAAGCTGCATTAACTCATTCAGCCACAGAGGTGTCCTGTTAGCCCATCCTGAGGTTTTTCACTGGATCGACAGATCACCTGGAAAAGTGGGAAGTGACAGGCTCAAACCCCCAGGGAGGTTCACTCAGTAACTTGAGGCCTGATGCATACTCTAATCTGCATAAAACACTGTGAAAGTATGAATTGAATTTGAATTTGTCCAGAATTCAAAATAGAAAGGTCAACTCCTAAAAGAACACATTGTGGAGTTTAGTTAGGCCAGAACAGATCAGTTTCTACATGACCTCTTGGTGCTTACTCAGTGTTTTGCATTTGTGTGTATATAAGTATTTGCCTTTTAAACATTCTTATGATTGCTTAGCATTTTATCAATTTATTTAATATATCTCTGGCTAATAGGAAGGAATAGTAGTCACTATAAAACTAAAATATGTCCATTTTAAGGCTACAAACTAATTTCTTATAATGTCCTTGATTATCTTCATTATTCTGATATTTATAAAAGGAAAATGATACGACATTTTGTATTTCTTTTTAAAATAAACTGATCAGGGTGGCCTGAGTGGCTCAGTCGGTTAAGCATGGGACTTTTGGTTTTAGCTCAGGCTCTGCGCTGTCAGCACAGGATTCTCTCTCTCCCTCTGTCTCTCTCTGCCCCTCCCTCATTTGTGCACGCTCTCTAGCTGTCTCTCAAAATAAATAAATAAACAGACTTAAAAAAATAAACACAATAAATGGATCAGGCAGCTATCACTGGGATATATGTACGTATGAAGGAAGGTAGGACAGAAAGAGGGAGAGAGAGACAGAGAGACAGAGAGAGACAGTGAGAGAGAGTGAGAGAGAGAGATTGAAAACTTACAATAAATATTTCAGATGGTTCTATCCAGATGTGTTTCTCTGTTGTGCTACCAAAACATTTAAGTTGATTGACTTTTCAGGTCCACCACCGGAGAAACTAGTCTAACAAAAATGACCCAGGGGCGCCTAGGTGGCTCAGTCGGTTAAATGACTGACTTTGGCTCAGGTCATGATCTCATGGTTAGTGGGTTCGAGCCCCACATCGGGTTGTGTGCGGACAATTCACAGCCTGGAGCCTGCTTCAGATTCTGTGTCTCCCTCTCTCTTCCCTCTCTCTCTACCCCTCCCCACTGCTCACACTCTGTCTCTCTCTCTCTCCCCCCCCCTCTCTGTCTCAAAAATAGATAAAACATTTAAAGAAACTTTTAAATGACCTGAATTTATTGCGCTTATAATCTAATGATTCTACATATTTATAACTTGCACAATAAGCTTTGTACACAACTTATTTCATCATCTAATTATTGCTTACCTCCCCAGTCTTATTTCCATTATCTTCCCTATATGTAATATTTGCTGTAGGCTGATGAAACCAATGCTAATAACCCAAAAGGTATATACTGTTTCAAGTCTAATATCCATTCAAACGAAAAAGCCTTCCTGTTTCTTTCAGAGGGCATAGATGGTTCCTGTTTTTTGCTTGGAAATCACTTCTAGAGGCATCAGACTCTGAAAAAATATCCTGAAATTTTCAGCATAATGTAGACAATTTCCTTTATGCCCATACCTCCAAACTTATACAAAACTATAATAGAAAAAATACATTATTCTAGTTTTATTGATTTATTCTCCAGATAGTTTATAAGATCCTTATAATAGGAAACATATTTTAATTTCCCAATAAATGCCACAGTAGATTGCACATTGCAAAGGCTAATAAATATTTGTTAATCTGTTGTAGATGATTTTTTTGCAGTCTAGTCAAACAAAATGATCCTCCTTATTATAACTTTTGTGGAAAAGGATAATTTGAAATTTGTAATCAAGAGAAAAGTGTTGAGCTTTGACATTGTTCATGTGTGAATTGGTACAAAGATCACTTTTAGAAAGAATATTAATAATTAATCCTGGTAACAAAGGAGAATCTGATTATTTTGAAATAGCTAATTTTGAAAAGCTGTGACTTTTTTGTGCTGTCCTAGCGCTAAGTCAGTATTAATCACCATTGAAAGATCTAGAAATTTAATATAGTGCATTTACTGACAAAAGATAGTTTGGAATTCTGTTTTGGACACTATAGTCTCAATATCCCCTTCTCTCTCACCACTAAAAAACAAATTTTTAAAATTTTTCCACCACACATGTATGCACAATTTTATCCTATTCATTGTTTCATAGTAAGTTTCCTATTAAAATCACGAACTTCTTTTCTAGTCAGCCAGTTTTCTTGCAGAGACTGGCTAGTCTTATAACAAGAGAAAAATAAAACATTCTATCCAAATTTACATTAAAATGAATTTTAAAGTAATTCAGAACATTGACTTTTGGCAGGATTTTACTTATTATGAAGAGGAAAAGAATGGGATCTGCCTATCAAAATAATGAAACTGAGCACATATCTGCCAAATACACTATGTATGTTGCTGAAATGTATTATTAACCTTGAACACAATATGTTTTGTCAAATAAAAGAAATCCCATTAAGGCTGCCAATTCTAATATCAGTGACATAGCTTTATTCACAAAAAGCCACGAGGTTTTTATAAATCACAAAAGTATGAGGTGGATATATAGTTTTTGGCAAATCCAGTGACTTACCTACACATGAAAACATGATGTTGACTATGAAACTTTTTTCCTATGAGTGGCTCTTGTCCGGTAGGAAAAAAAAAAAAAAGAGCCAAGAGCCATAGATAAATGAAAGGACACTTATTTTTTTAGCAATTCTTTAAAATTTCAAAAATACTGTTGAAAACCTATTTTAAAATATTTTGATAATTCAAGGCATCAAAATATTGTTAGTCTGTTCACAAGTATATCTCATGGAAATCACAGACTACTTTGTCGGATTATTCAGAGCTTTATTGTTGTAGAGGCTAATAAAGAGGGGTTCACAGAAAGAAATGGGATAGGGCACCTGAGTGGCTCAGTAGGTTAAGCATCTGACTCTTGATTTCATATAAGGTCATGATCTGGCATTTGCTGTGTTCCAGCCCCACATCAGACGCTGGGTTGATGGTGTAGAACCTGCTTGGGATTATCTTTCTTCCTGCTCCTCCCACACATTCTCTCTCTCTCAATATAAATAAGCTTAGAAAAAAAAATAAATGGGATAAACTGCACTGTCAACCAGTGTATGTGGCAAAGATAATACGGATTCCAGTGTCCTGTGTTTTTCCTTGGAAATTTTGGGTATGCTACAGGTGTCTGTTTTGGTTGCTATCACGAATCTGCCTCATCAGTTTATTTTGCAGTCTGCTTTTTGTCTTCTGGATATTTCTTTTATAATGGATAACCCCATTTTTTTTGGCTTTATTTTTCTATTCAGTGTTTTTTCCCTATAGATAATTCCATGTTTGTGATTATTGTTGAAATGATTGTTGTTGGAAGAAAAGCCACTACATTTCTATAGAGGGTATATGTAATTCTGTTTTTATTCTTAAATTAAGATGGAGAGTATTAGAATACTGTACTCATAAAATAAGAAATACCCATGATGCAGAGATGTTGGGAGCATATGCATCTCAAATGCTAGTTGGCCAGGTTTTACATTCCCAGAAGTCAAGAGCCTAGACTCAGAAAACAGGATCAATGATTAGATCTCAAAGGAAAGCATCCCCTTTAGTGCCAACAATGGCAAAGACCTCTAGTGTTGACTCAGATATGGGATTAATATGACATAGTGAGATAAACTAGGAAGGAATTAAAAATCAACTGTAAAATAAGCAAGTGGTAGAAAGATAGCTCGTCCATTTACATGTTTAAAAAAAGTGATTTAAAGCTACATTTGTGACACTGAATTGTATTTTTCCCTTAATTTTTAAAGTCACTAAACTTTACAAAATTTTCAAAGTCAGATTTCTGACTATTTTTACTGTAACCATATCTGAGTACAGCCCTTAATGGAGTGATGGAAACAGTGATATATTATGTAATTTTTACTTTTTCCATTGCCAAATTTCATCAATTGTCTATAACATACCAATCATTGTCCTAGGTGGTTAGGTTATAACAGGAAAAGCAAAACAGAAATAATGACTCCTTAATGGTGACCGTGTCTGGTGTGCCCACGGAACAGCAAGGAGACTGTGGTCAAAACAAAGTGAACAAGGCAGCGGAACGAGCAGGCTCTCTCCTATGACACCTGAGGTACCTACCCAGAGCCTCCTCTGTTCCAGCAATTCCAGTCCCTCCAGTTTCAGGCTAACAACAACAACAACAACAACAACAACTACAACAACAACAGCAACCACATTATATCCTGACCTATTATATTCTATATTAATGCTATATCTGCTTTACTATTTCATAATTTTTGTTGTGGATTTAGGGCAGATACCATAGGGAAACAGTTTGTGGGCATGCAACCCAATGCCCAGCTAAAACCCTGTTCACAATTAGCAATGTGCTCCAATCTGATGATGTCTGGGTAGGGACATTTCATTTCCTATCATTTTGGTTCCACTTTCAAGTTCAGAAGTTCTTTGTTTTAGGATCAGTAATCGTTGCTGGGCCTACACCTCCCAAAGATCATTCTCCTTTTTTTTTTTTTAATTTTTAATTTAATTTTTTTATTTTTATCTTATTTTTGATCATTCTCCTTTTAAACAATGCAAATAATGAACATATTTGTAATTTTAAACACAGAATGACAGAATGTAGAACTAAATGTTATTTAAGAACAGAAATAGGTAAGGGTCAGGTTTGATCAGTATTGGAAAACAAAAATAAGGAGACAGTGAACATTAAGATGGGCAGATAAAACGAGATTTTTCTCTAAGTGGAATGCAGAGAAGTAAGATATTTCAGAACCTTTGAAGACATGGCAATATATCCCGGAAGATTTTAACTATTTTTAGTTTCATAATGCGAGCTGGGATCTCTGTCTTCTTTGGCAACTTAGACATTTCTCACTAGAGTTTTTCATATCACAGCACACTGAGAAAATAATAATGTATTAGATAAATGGAAGAGGCAATTCTAGCAAAAACAATAGTTCTATGGACCTGAAAGCTGCAAGCTCTACTGTCCTCTGTAAGAGTTGAGGGGATCAAGAGGCCAGCATTACTGCTGGAGTCACGCTCTTTTGAACACTGCTGCGCTTGGAAAGTTCTGGGCTGGTAGTAAATAAGGCTTGCAGTTGGGGTTAGCCTTTCTCTCCGTACACTTTTTATTTTTTTAACTTTATTTATTTTGAGATAGACGGGGAGAGAGAGAGAGAGCACACGAGCAAGTGGAGGAGGGGCAGAGACAGGGAGAGACAGAATCCCAAGCAGGCTCCTAATGTCAGCACAGTCCCCAACGTGGGGCTCAAACTCACAAACCATGAGATCATGACCTGAGCTGAAACCAAGAGTCAGTTGCTTAACCGTCTGAGCCACCCAGGTGTCCCTCTCTGCACACTTTCTAAGTATGATGATTTTACAAATGACTTCTGAATTCAAATATTTACATTTTTACCTGCCACAGGCAACCAATGTATTTTACATGTTGGACCAAATCCTATCAGACCACAGGCTGGTTATTCCTCTCTTGCTCTAATCACTCCAATCATTTTTGTTTTACATCTTGTTACACTGAAATTAAAAAACAAAACAGTGGACTATGCCACAGTGTTGTACTTTTGGCTCATGCTGTGACATAAACATGCAGATAATAATCTTTTAAAAATGTAGCTTCTTTATCTGGGTCCATAATATAGCCAGTTTAAATTTATATTTCTCATATGGTAAATACTGATCTACTCAAAATCCAGTATACATTCATGATTTTAAAAATATGCAGAATTTCAAAATGACTGTAGTGCCATCATTGTGTGCAATTAATTTTCACAATGCATTTAAAACACATTCACTACTGAAATAAAATTGCATTTCCAGGGAACCTCACATTATACTGTAAGGTATATGTAGGTCATATAATATGTAATACTAAAGAGCTTTATTAATTAAATGCCACCACTTTTTGATTAGTCAAAGATATGTCTGCCTTATATAAAATTCCACTAAATTGATAACACATAGTCAAGTTCCTTTGTATTGATGCATTTTTTTCTAATTTAGTAATCTCCAACAGCGTTGTCACATTGTAACTCAAACATAAACACTGAAAGTATTTATACTTTCATTTATAAATGATTTACTGAAATTAATCACAGCACAGTTAGCTTATATGAAGACTATTTTTTACAAATTTTTACAAATTTTACAAATTTTTACAAATTTATTACAAAGCCATGATGAATTTCTGGCAAAAGTCTAATCCATTTGTAGGTAATTCAGAAGGGAAATCCAAAAAGACGAAATTATGGGAAACAGCTGATGATTACCTTAGAAAGAGGTCCAAGTTTTAATTTTTATCTTTGTTTTATTTTGAGAGCAATAGAGCAAGAGTCTTCATATTATTCCCCTCTTTATTCCTATTGCATCATCATGTAGAACACATAAAAAGGGATTGTTAAAAGTAGCACTGAATGGATTATCCTCTTTCAAACAAGGCTTTTCATCACTATCTAATACCATCTGAAATGTACTTATGTAATCAAAGTCAGTCTGCCAATCATGTAATTTCTACTTTGTGATTTGAAAGAACTTTCAATACAGGTAATAGAATATGAATTTTTGAATTCTTGAATTATATAGATGTTGTTGAAGCATCTTTTATATTTTGACAAACAGATTATTTTACATTATAAAATGTAGTTAAAGTTATAACTTGAATAGTATATGTTTCCACTTTGCTGAATACAGGATAACAATTTTTCTCATTAAGTGACAAAATTTATTGGCTGTATTTATAAGCTGGGATATGTCATCACAAGATGGCATAAATGTGTTTTCTACTATGATCTACTAGCCATACAAAAAGAAAACATTTTTAGTTTCCTGCAAAGCAAAACTAGATTTGGTCACCAGATTCAGATGAAAATTAAGTAGAACAAAAATTAAAATGCACATTTTAATTGGTATCTTGGAAACATGGAATAACATTAGGTTTTGTCTCTATATGCAAGGGAACCTGTATTTTAAGATATCTTAGTAATTGTTTATCTTTTGATTAGTTTCTAAAAATTGATAAAGCTTAAAAATGTGCTCTAAATATATTAATAAAAGTGCACTAAATAAAACAAAATAATGTATTATCTCTTTATTCCTATCTCTTTATTCCTTTTTCTAGTAGTTATCTAATATACACGTCAGATGAATAAAAGAAGTATTTCCTTTCATAAATAAGCTACTATTTCTCGAAAATTTCTGTTCCCAAAAAGGTGATGATAAGTTTAAAGACAATACCAAAATGTTCCAATGCCATATTTTGGTGGCTAGTCAGAGAATTAAAGATCAACAAGAAGAGAGATAGATACGAAGCTTTGGTTAAACAAATCATAATACTGGATGATGCTGGAACAGGATAAGATTTGTTATAAGATTTCTGAATTATAGGAATAGGGATGTTCCTTAATCATTAGATGGCTAGTGCACAAATTTAATTTAAAGTAAAAAAAATGTTATAGCATGGCACTCTCATGCTGGTATTTTCTATACTACATAGAAGACAAACACTTAAATACTCTTTTTTAGTATGATATTTAACTCTAAGTACATAAATTTGACCCCAGTATTGCATGCTCATAGTATCATGACGACTGAGGAGGAATGAGCTACATTTTAAATACAATAGCATATTAATAATTCCATGCAACACACAGATTACATATCTTATAAACTCCATTCATGTAGCAACATAAAACACAATGTGTTATATACATCAGCTTTTTACACAAATTTAAGTCGTGTCTTCCTTGTTAGTTAAGACTTTTCTCAAATATGGCTTCTTTACGAAGGGTACACTTCTTTCCCATGATCCACAGTTGCAAATGACAACTTGTAACCAAACAGAATATCCTCTGGCTCTCTGTTCATTGCTTTTTCTACCATGCCATACTGCTTCATAGTTATAAGTACTTGTTTTGATGCCTGAGAACAAGTGCCCAAAATGCCAAATGTACTTTAGATATAAGTAGGGCAGAACACTGACTTTTGAAGATTCAGAAGCCTGAGATGTATTCTTAGCCATATGTAGAGCAATCACTTAGACATATGGGTATCATGGATGCCTGTGATTATGGAACACATATTTTGTTTTTCCTTCCAATAAAGAGATTTTAATCTAAGTGCTTTGATAGGTATATAATTGAACCTAAAATTTTGTTCCAAATGGCACAGAAGAGACAATTTTGACAGAAAATGCTTAAGACATGAATTAAAGAAACTGCATTAATTAGAAAAAAAATATTTGGGGCACCTGGATGGCTCAGTGGGTTCAGTGACTGACTCTTGATTTGGGCTCAGGTCATAATGTCACGATTGTGAGATCAAGCCCCGTGTTGGGTTCTGTGCTAGAGCGTGGAACCTGCTTAGGACCCTTTCTCCCTCTCTGCCTGCCCCTCCCCTGCTTGCTTTCTTTCTCAACAAACAAACAAACAAACAATAATAAAATAAATAAATAAATAAATAAATACACAATTTGTATATTCTTAATGCAAGACCTAATTTTGAAAAGGTCTGCCTTTTTGATAAACGTATTAAGAAATAAAAATTGGAAAGTGTTCCCTTAACCACCTCAGTAGTTACCCAAGGTCTCTATTGTTTTCAGCGCATACCTGTGGTGAAGCTAAAACAAAAATGTCATCAAGAAAGAGGAAAATGTCCTTTTTGTCTGTTGTAGCTGTCCTGAAAACACCTAATTTACCTAAAGAATTAAGAAAAGTAGGTAATAAAATGTTAGGTATACTTGGAAAATACATTTTCTTTCCTTTTTATTAGAAACTTGACCTTAAAAATGGTCTTTTTAGCAATTTTGTCCTAGCAAAATGAAATGATGTGATTTTGGTTAATACGTTGAGGTAGATTACACAATTTGAATCACAGATGATTTATATTTATATTATCTAGAGCTTTCAAGAAATAAGTGAAAATGATAAGAATGTTATTTTAAAAAAAATTCTCAAGCAGATAAAAGAGAATAGAGTAGTTCTCAGAAATGGTCTAGTTATTCATAACACTTGGCTGCTTCTCATAGTCCATTATATCAAAGATTGGTTGCATCATTTGGTCAGATGAAATATTGACCTGAATTCTTGGGTCTATGATTTGGACTGAATAGAGGAGTTTCTTTTTTTTTTTTTTAATTTCTGACGTATTTTTCTATTTTCTTTCCTAACATGTAATAGACTACAGTGTATTCTGGTAGAACTAATTTTACTATTCTCTCCAGATAGGGTTCAATTAAATAGTTCAGTAGTAAGTAGGGCTCACTTCACTGCAAAGTAGCCACGCAGGTTTATCTATCTTATGTCTTCTCCAGGAGACTCTTTTGAGTTATGGTGTTTGGTTGGCACTTAATGTACTTTTTTAGATCCAAGATAAGAATAGAGCTAAATAATGGAATTGAATTTTACATGTTTATGTGAGCTTCTGAATATTTTCATCCAAATATACAATGACATGGGAAGCCATGCCTTTCTACTTGCACAGTGGTTTGATCCAAGAAGCCCAAACTTTGATGTATGTTCATTGAAGTATATTTTTAAAGACCTCTACTTTGGGTAAAGTAACTTGAATTTTCAACTTTCAGCAAGTCTTCCTTTTCACAGTGTGATGAAATAATTTATTTACAGAAATTGCAGAATAAATAAACAAACCTAGCTTAGACTTTAAACATTATTATGCCCACTTATCCCAAACTGGTTTATATTTTTCTCTATTCTATTCTATTTTAGAAAGAGAATGTGACTGGGCGATTGGAGCAAATGGAGAGACAGAGAGAAAAAAAAATCTTAAGCAGGCTCCATGCTCAGTACAGAGCCTGATGTGGGGTTTGATACCAAGACCCTGGAATCATGACCTGAGCTGAAATTAAGTCTGATGCTCAAATGACTGAGCCACCCAAGTGCCCCCAAAGCTGACTTATATTTTCTTTTTTTGTTAATGTTTTTATTTTATTTTTGAGACAGAGAGAGAGAGACAGTTCAAGGTGGGGAGAGACAGAGAGAAAGGGAGACAGAATCTGAAGTAGGCACCATGCTCTGAGCTGTCAGCGCAGAGCCCCATGCTGGGCTCGAACTCATGAATGGTGAGATCATGACCTGAGCCAAATTTGGATGCTTGACCAACTGAGCCACCCAGGAGCCCCATGATTTAGATTTTCAATGAAATCCTAAATACAACCCTATTAGGTAGCTGTGGAAATTGATAACATGATTGTAAAATTCATATGGAAACATAAGTGGCCAAGAATAATTAATCTAAGACAAAGAAAGAAAGAAAGAAAGAAAGAAAGAAAGAAAGAAACAAACAAACAAACAAACAAACAAACTTGAGGTCAGAACCTAGCACATTGAGGTTTAAAAAGCTGAGGAATTAAGAGAGTGTGGTATTAGCATATACATCAGTAGGCTAATGACGCAGGATATGGTCCAGACATAGACCCATACCTATGTTACAAACTGATACAAGGCAAAAATGACCCTGCAGAGCAGTGGAGAAAGGGTGGTAGACATGCGGGGTCAACCAGATAGCTATATGTGAAAAATAAAACTTGTATTCTAACTCATATATAGAAATATCAGGTCCAAGTGGATTATTGATCTAAAGGTCAAAGGTAAATAAAGCAAGCTTTCAGAGAAAAATATGAGGATATTTTTCTGGCTTTGGGATAGGCAAGGCAATAATTTTTAAAACTAGACAGAAACTGTTGTCCATAAATGTACAACTAGATGTATTAGATTTCATTAAAATTAAGAATTTATGATTATTTATGAATTTATGACTAAAATTAAGAATTTATGATTAAAAGAGATCATTGAGCAAAACCAAGTGGGAAAGAGTTTTACAATACCTACTATTTATGTAAGCCACAAAACTATAAAAGACTATTAAAAAACTCCTACAGTCATTGAGAAATAAAAGCAATTCATTAGAAAAATAGAGAAAAGACTTAATTAGCCATTTTAAAAAGAGGATGTCAAGGTGATCAATACACATTAAAAGATGGCCAAATTCATTAGCCACCTCGCAGAATGACTAATATGGAAACGACAGAAAATACTAAAAGTTAATAAGGATACAGATCTGCTGGAACTTTCATGTACTGTTGATGGGAGAGTAAAATTCACAAAAACAACTTTAGGAAACAGTTTAACAAGTTCTTCAAAGTGATATTGTAAGACTCAGGAATTTCACTTCCAAGTACATACCTCAAAGAAAAGAGTTAAGTATGTTTACCAAAGTACATGTATATGAATGTACATGTATATGCTGTACCAAGAGCAATATTCAGAATTTTGGATGACAGGTTAATAAGTACTTTTCCCTGGCTGTAGTGATTTGGAAGAAGCTTGAGAACCCTCCTAGATTGCTGATAATGTTTCCTGATGTAGGTGCTAGGTATATAGGTGAGTTTGTTTTATTAAAGAAAACTGACCTAAAAATTTATGATTTGTATACTTTTCCATTGGTATGTTAAACTTCAAAACAAGATTAAAAATTAAAATGCTTATGGATTTATGGATTTGGAAATATGAGTTTTATTTAAGGTACTTTTGTTTCTTCTTGACATATTTTAAGGAGCAAAACAAACGGTTCAATCTTTGATTATCAAAAATAAATATGGTAGTCAATTCTGGTTGCAGGTTATCAACATTCTCTTGGCTTTTGTTTAAAGCCACACTTGATGAAAAGAACAGTTTTAGTAAACAACTCTCAAATTCTAGAACTTAGAATGTTAATTTGGGGGGCACTTGGGTGGCTCAGTCAGTTCGGCATCTGACTTTGCCTGAGGTCATGATTTCATGGTTTGTGAGCTCAAGCCCCACATCAGGATCTCTGTTGTCAGTGTGAAGCCTGCCCGGAATCCTCTGTCTCCTTCTCTCTCTGCCTTTCCCTGGCTCGCACACATACACGCCTTCTCTCTCTCTCTCTCTCAAAAATAAATAAACATAAAAAAAAAAAGAATATCTATTTGGGAAATAAATAGCCCTTGTTTTATATTACCATTCTTCTCCCCCAAAATTTATACTTATTTTTGTGTGTATGGATTAAAATGGGTACACTAATGTTTGGCAGTAAAATATGCTTAAGTGTAAAATGTCTGACATAACTTGGACAGAAGGATAGAAGAGAAAATGATTATTTTTAATCAATCATCTTGTTGCCTTGCAGAAGAATGAACCTGGACCACTTTCTTACACTACACACAAATATAAACTCAAAATGGATGAAAGACCTAAATGTAAGACAGGAAGCCATCAAAATCCTCAAGGAGAAAGCAGGCAAAAACCTCTTTGATCTTGCCCGCAGCAACTTCTCACTCAACACGTCTCCAGAGGCAAGGGAAACAAAAGCAAAAATGAACTACTGGGACCTCACCAACATAAAAAGCTTCTGCACAGCGAAGGAAACCATCAGCAAAACTAAAAGGCAACCAACAGAATGGGAGAAGATATTTGCAAACGACATATCAGATAAAGGGTTAGTATCCAAAATCTATAAAAATCTTATCAAACTCAACACCCAGAAAACAAATAATCCAGTGAAGAAATGGGCAAAAGACATGAATAGACACTTCTCCACAGAAGACATCCAGATGGCCAACCGACACATGAAAAAATGCTCAACATCACTCATCATCAGGGAAATACAAATCAAAACCACAATGAGATACCACCTCACACCTGTCAGAATGGCTAACAACTCAGGCAACAACAGATGTTGGCGAGGATGTGGAGAAAAAGGATCTCTTTGGCATTGTTGGTGGCAGTGCAAGCTTGTGCAGCCACTCTGAAAAACAGTATGGAGGTTCCTCATAAAACTAAAAATAGAACTACCCTATGACCCAGAAATTGCACTACTAGGCAATTATCCATGGGATACAGGTGAGCTGTTTCAAAGGGACACATGCACCCCCATGTTTATAGCAGCACTATCAACAAGAGCCAAAGTATGGAAAGAGCCCAAATGTCCATTGATGGATGAATGGATAAAGAAGATGTGGTGTGTGTGTGTGTGTGTGTGTATACACACACACACACACACACACACACACACACACACACACACAATGGAGTATTACTCGGCTATCAAAAAGAATGAAATCTTGCCATTTGCAACTACGTGGATGGAACTGGAGGGTATTGTGCTAAGTGAAATTAGTCAGTCAGAGAAACACAAAAATCATATGACTTCAGTCATATGAGGACTTTAAGAGACAAAACAGATGAACAGAAGGGAAGGGAAACAAAAATAATATAAAAACAGGGAGGGGGACAAAACAGAAGAGACTTATAAATATGGAGAACAAACTGAGGGTTACTGGAGGGGTTGTGAGAGGAGGGATGGGCTAAATGGGTAAGAGGCACTAAGGAATCTACTCCTGAAATCATTGTTGCACTCTATGCTAACTAGTTTGGATGTAAATTTTAAAAAATAAAAAATAAAATTAAAAAACGAAAAAATAATTTTGTTGCCTTGATTACTGTGAATGTTCCCTTAAACCTATTCTACTTCTAATTTCTCCATTCAGTTGTGGAAATAGCAGTGTGAATCCTATTTGACTCATGAAATGATTGCTAAAAATTAGTCTATGGTAAGATATTTCCACCGTATTTGAAGAGTCTGTTTGCATATTCATTTTACATGTGTGTGCATACTTAAGTGTATATCTGAATATATATGTGTGTGAAAATGTATATGTATATGTTGGTCTCATCAGAAATAGTTTCTCATTAGAAATAGTTTCAGAAAAAAATGGTCCTTATTGAATGTTTTTTGCTTAGTGTCTATAACTGTCTCTCTATTGTTATTCAGTTTTTTGGCTAAAAGCCTGAAACTATAACGATTAGCATATGTGGTTTCTAAAATTTAGCTGATTTATAAACATATAATGACAAGAGGGCTAAAAGGTTAAGATATTTGATGAAATCATCCTGAAATATTCCAGGGAAAACATCTCCTAGTGTGTTGCATGTTCCAAAATAAGCATTGAATTTGAAAAATAAGCTTTTCCTTTTGTGATTAGAAGTAAGAGTCTATGTATTCTGAAAATTGATAATGTGGTGTTGGACTGGCTTTGGTCATATTTTTTTGGAATGAGGATTCAACTCTTTGTTATGAAGGAATGTCAAAATCCCAAGATGCAATTAATAATGACTAAGTTTCAGAGGATCAGAGTGAAGGATTGAGACTTCAAGAAGAGAAATATAGGAAAATTATATTTATAGGTGTTTTTACCTGTTGCCTAATCAATAAATGAAGAATGGTCCTGATTAGATGAACAAATGAAGAAAAATTGGGAAGCATAGTTGACAAACATGTGACCTAGAAAAGAGAAAGACTTATGTTTATGGTATGATTCTGTTTTTAGTTTACTGTGAAATGGCTCAAAAATATCTTATTGGAAATTTTTATTCTTTTTTTAAAATTTTATGAGAGAGAGAGAGAGTGCATGCATGAGTCAGGAAGAGGAACAGAGGGAGAGAGAATCTTAAGCAGGTTTCACACTCAGTGCAGAGCCTGATGTGGGGCTTGATCCCATGATCCTGGGATTATGACGTGCACTGAAATCAAGAGTTGGACACTCAAACGACTGAGCCTCCCAGGTGCCCTGGAACCCTTTTATTCTTAAGAGGGCATACTTCAGTGGTCTTTGTCAACTGGCTTTGTGTAACCAGGCTATTTTGTCTACAGTTGGAACTTAATTTGGTTAAAGTAAGCCATGAATTTCTTATTCTTGAAAATATCTGGAATTCTAGTCAGGCACTAAACTGACTTTCAGAATTCTTTCAGAAGAATTTTTTACCATAGTGTTTCATAAAAAATTATTTCAAAATATATGAGCCATAGTTCCTATAAAGAGTAATGTGTTAATATTTTCAACCCCAGGAAAATTATCTTCCTTTCATGATGAATACAAGGAATTAGGTATAATTAACCATAAGGAGAATAATTGTTGAAAACCTGTTTTGAAAATAGTGAGATCCAACAAGTTAGACTTAGTTGATTGTAAGAACTATGTACATCATATCACTCTGCTGTCTCAGTTTCACTGATAAGCTCAGTATTTCTAGAATTAAAATTGTGCAAGTAAATTCTTCCTAGATTATTCCTGCCCAATTATGTCAATCTAAGTTAATAAATTGCTCTGAAAGTAAGTCTTAGCAAATATTCACCAATCACCTAGCTAGGATCATTAACTTTAACTCAAAGTTTTTCTAATACGGAGCAAAAATATTTCCAAGAAATGAAAACAAGGTACTGAACCAAAACCTGAGTTATATCTGGATATCACAAAGTACACATCTCTGTGGCACAGAACTTCTAGCCAGCAACACTACTTAGAAAATACCTATTACTTTCATTTAATTTTTTGGTTCCTTTTTCTATCACTTCAGGAAGTGTGTGTGTGTGTGTGTGTGTGTGTGTGTGTGTGTGTCCGTCTGCTTATACTGTGGGTGGATATACAAGGTCTTTTCTTAGCAAAACATAACAAGACTGAACTTCTTCTTCTTCTTCTTCTTCTTCTTCTTCTTCTTCTTCTTCATTTCTTTTTTCTCCTTCTCCTTCTTCTTTTTTTAAAAAGTGGGCTTCACGTCCAGCATGGAGCCCAAGAAGGGGCTTGAACTCAGGACCCTGAGATCAAGACTTGGGCTGAGATCAAGAGTTGGATGCTTAATGGACTGAGCCACCCAGGTGCCCAGAGATTGTGCTTTTTTATAATTCCTAATACTTTATAGATGGTTGGAAAATAGATTACTGAATGTACTTATCAAAATTAAAAATATGCAGAGTTGCTGAGATTCAAGATGAAGAGAATGAATATTAGGGGGCTGAAATCAAATAGAGATCAGAGAAAAATGCTTAGATTCTAAGTCCAGGAAAAGAGAACCACCTCAAGTAGAAAATAAAGAAGTAGAGAGAAAAGTGGAGTTATAGGAATTAACCTAGAGCCCTCCATATTCTTTTGCCCATTTATTGGGCCACTTTGGGTGGTGTATAAAGCAACTGATCTGGCTTTCAGGGTCAGAGGCTGCTTGGGAAACTTGCTGATATGAGGTATATAAGACACATTTTAATGAATTGTCAAGAACTGTTATTCTAAGAATGATTTAGGAACAACTTTTAGAAACTATTTCAAGGGCATAAAAGCACTTTTAAGAGGGTAAACATAAAAATAGGCACTTATTATTAAGCTCTCAATGGTCAAAAGGACACCTTTTAAAACTGTCACCTACTAGTTGTTTTCCTTGGAATCAAAAACAAATGAACTAAAGATTTGAAAGATTAGCAGATAAAAAGATATAGGCAACAAAACTTAAAAAATAAAAATAAGTGGAATCATGCAGATATTTTATAATGAAAATTAAATTTCCCATAATATCAAAAGGCCATCTTCTGACCCAAAAGAAACAAAAGCTGTAAACAAAGTTCTGGGCATAAATAGAATTTGAGCTTGAAGAAATGTTCCTGATGGTAACAGGCTAATTATTGATCAAAAGGATATGAAATCCAACAAGTTAGAAATTGGAATGTAATATTAAAGGACTTTGGGTAAATACCTGATGTTGCTTAGAATTATATTTTCCTGCATCCAAATAACATTTGTGAATTGATCATAAGGATTCTTAGGAGCAATAATGCTCCAGAGAGAATAGATCATATATCTTATACATAATGTATTTAAATGTCAGTGCATAAGCCAGAAAGAGCAATTTATAACTGAGGGCTCTAGAGTTCCCATTTACCATAAATTTCTAAAAAAAAAAATGAAAGAAAATGAGGTGAGCATGGAACTATTTGAACTAAAGTAATTTAGTTGACTAAATTAATGTAAATTAATACTTGGGTGGCAAAAAAAGTAGATAAGGATGTTGATGGCATTACACAATGAAATACTACTTCTAAGATTGAATACCAGTGGTCACCCTCATTCACTTGGGTTCCATGACATTGAAAATTTCTTCCTACCTCATTTCCACATACAACCCCATACATTTCTTTTGTTTTTCTTTCTTTCTTTTTATTTGAGTGGAGCTAACACATATGATTACATTAGCATCAGGTGTACAAGACAGTGATTCAACATCTCTATAGGTTATGCTATGCTCATGACAAGTGTAGCTAACCATATGTCACCATACAAGTTATTACAATATCATTGGCTATATACCCTATGCTGTATCTGTTATTCCTGTGACTTATTCATTCCAAAATGGGAAGCCTGTATCTCCCACTCTCCTTCATCCATTTCTCCCATCCCCCCACGTCTTCCCTCTGTCAACTATCAGTTTGTTATCTGTATTTACAGGTCTGATTCTGCTTTTTGTTTGTTTATTCATTTGTTTTATTTTTTAGATTCCTCATATGAGTGAAATAATATGGTATTCGTCTTTCTCAGTCTGACTTATTTCACTTAACATAATAAGTACTCCAGGTACATTCATGTTGCTGCAAATGGCAAGATCTCATCCTTTTTTATGTTGTGTGTGTATGTGTGTATCTTTATCCATTCATCTATCAGTGGATCCTTGGATTGCTTCTATATCTGGGCTATTGTAAATAATGCTGCAACAAACATAGGGGTGAATATATCTTTTTGAATTAGTGTCTTTGTTTTCTTTGAATAAATACCCACTAGTGGAAATTATTGGATCACATGGCATTTCTGTTTTTAATTTTTTGAGAAACCTCCATATTGTTTTCCACAGAGGTTGCACCAATTGACACTCCCACCAACGGTGCACAAGAGTTCCTTTTTCTCCACATCCTTGCCAACACTTGTTATTTCTCGTCCGTTTTATTTTAGCTATTCTGAAAAATATAAGCTGAAATCCCACTGAGGTTCTGATTTGCATTTTCCTGATGATTAGTGAAGCTAGCATCTTTTCATGTGTCTGTTGGCTTCTGGATATCTTTGGGAAAATGTCTATTTAGGTCCTCTGTCCATTTTTTAATTGTATTGCTTGTTTTTTGAGGTCGATTTGTATAAGTTCTTTATATATTTTGGATGTTAATCCCTTATCAGATATATCATTTGCAAACATCTCCCATTCAGTAGGTTGCCTTTTTGTTTTGTTGATAGTTTCCTTCACTGTGCACAAGCTTTTTAGCTTGATATAATCCCAATTGTTTATTTTTGCTCTTTCTTTTGCCTTAGGAGACATATCTAGAAAAATGTTGCTATGACTGATGTCAAATTACTGCTTGTGTTCTCCTCTAGGATTTTTAAGGTTTCAAATTTCCCATTTATATCTTTAATCCATTTTGAGTTTATTTTTGCATATGGTGTTAGAAAGTGGTCCAGTTTAATTATTTTGCATGTATCTGTCTAGTTTTCCCAGCAACACTTATTGAAAAGACTGTCTTTCTTCTTGTATATTCTTGCCTACTTTGTATATACTCTGTAGTATATCTTGAAATGTGGAATTGTGATACCTGGAGCTTTGTTCTTCTCAAGATTTCTTTAGCTATTCAGGGTCTTTTGTGACAACCCCATCAATTTCTGAATACTGTGTCTTACCTAAACTTCCACATGTTGAAATGCCTCCTAATATTTCATTTTTTATCCCCAAGAATTATTTATATATTTTTTCAATTTTCCTTTGTGTGGAGATTTTATTTATTATCATTTAATTGTATTCTAACTTAACTGCACTGGGACCAAAGAACTTGGCCCTTGACATGTCTTGTGACATTTGTTGATATTTATAATATGGCTATAAGGGCAATGTTTGCAAATAACCTGTGTTTTATAGCAGTGTTAATTATTTAAAGCTCATTAATTATGCTGTTTAAAACCTTTAGTCTTAATAATTTTGTCACTTATAGCCTTTAAATAACAAAGCTGCATATATATCCTTTATGAAGGTGGATTTATTTATAAACAAAAAGGGAGTATATTGATTTTAATAATTAGCTTCCTAACACAATGTATCAAATTACAACAAATTTAGTGATTATAGGAACACTCACAGGTTAACTCAGTTTCAGAGGTTAGAGCCTTGCATAGCATAGCTGTCTCTATTCAGGGTACCAAAAGGTTGAAATTAAGATATCAGCTGAACTCAGTTCTTTTTTTTTTTTTAAGTTAATTTATTTTTGAGAGAGAGACAGAGAGCAAGTGGGGGAGGGGCAGAGAGAGAGGGAGACACAGAAGCAGGCTCCAGCTTCCAAGGTGTCAGCACAGAGCCCAATGCAGGGCTCAAATCCACAAACCATGAGATCATGGCCTGAGCTCAAACCGAGAAATCAGATGTTTAACCGACCAAACCACCCAGGTGCCCCTGAACTCAGTTCTTATTTGGAGGTTCTGGGGAAATTTTCTCTGACAAGTTCATTCTTTGCATTGGCTGAATTCATTTTCTTGCTGTTGTAAAACCAAAGTCCCTATTTCTAGGCTATCAGCTGGTGGCTTCCTTAGCTTCTAGAGGCCACATGAATTCATTACCATGTGCAACTCTCTGCCATCTTCAGTCTGCCAGATCTTTCTCATAATTCAAATATCTGACTTCTCTAATATCAATCAGAGTAATCTTTTTGCTGTAAAGAAGTCTTGTGATTTGGTTAGTCACACCTGGATATTTTCCTTTAGCAATGTCCACTATACCACACAACATAATCTAATCATGAGAGTATGATTCATTACATCATAGTCTAAAGGATTATGCATGGTACATATATCTGATGGGAAGAAAATCTGCAAGCCATTGTAGCACACAAATACTATAGTACCATCATAAAAAACAATGGTTCAACAGTCTGATCACTGGTTCAATAGTCTGTTGATTTTTTCTGGAACAATTTCCAGCCTATACATATTCTATACATGTTTGAATTGAGTCCCTTCATAAAAGCATCTGGGGCTGGAAACTTTCTTCAAAGTAATTTTTTATCAAAATAAAGTATTTTTCTTCAATCTATGGGTGTTTGCCCAAATTTTAAGTATTTTACATTTTTTTCTTTCTTCTTCCTTTCTTTTCTTTTTCTTTCTTTCTTTTTCTTTCTTTCCTTCTTTCTTTCTTTTCTTTCTAATTTTTTAATGTTTTATTTATTTTTGAGAAAGAGAGAGAGAGAGAGTGCTGATGGGGGAGCGGCAGTGAGAGAGGGAGACACAGAATCTGAAGCAGGCTCCAGGCTCTGAGCTGTCAGCACAGAACCAGATGCAGGGCTCGAATCCACAAACCATGAGATCGTGACCTGAGCTGAAGTCGGATGCTTAAATGACTGAGCCACCCAGGCACTCCTACATTTCCATTTTTAAAAAATAATTTCCTTTATCTTAACTTTTAATACTTTAACTTAGAGGTATATATATATATATATATATATATATATATATATATATATGATTGTTTTAGATAAAGAAAATGGAGTATATACACATATAGAATACTGTTTCAGAAAATGCTGACATATGCTGTAACATGGATGAACTTTGAGGACATGATGCTAAAGTAAATCAGGTAGTCACAGAAAGACAAATACTGCATGATTCCACTTACATGTGGTATCTAAAATAGTTAAATTTGCAGAATTGATTCAAATGTGTATGTTTTCTACTTCATTTTCTTTTCTTATTGCACTAGGTAGGAGTCAGTGAGCAAAAAACACTCATTTTTTGGAAACTGGACAAGGATATTTGGCTATTTCTGTTGCACACAACATTTTAAGAGGATAGCTAGAATTATGACTGATAACACTACATCAGGACATATCTTTCTTCTTGTTTTGGCTAACCTGGCTTTAATCGGTGTTTGTTTGTTTGTTTGTTTTGAGAGAGAGAGCACATACATGCACACCCTTGAGCACAAGGGGAGGGGCAGAGGGAGAGGGAGAGAGAGAATCTTAAGCAGTCTTCATGCTCAGCATGGAACCTGACACAAGGCTTGATGTAGGGCTTGATATCACGAGTTGGATGCTTAACTGAGTGAGCCACCCAGGCAAACCTAGTTTTATTAGTTTTTTAAAAATCTTTCCAAAAAATCAGCCTTGGTCTTCCTTTTTTCAATTTCATTGACTTCTGTTGTATTTTTTGTTTAAGCTTAAATTACTCTTCTTTCTCTATTTTTCATGTTAGAAGCTTAGATTATTGAATTTTGAATTTTTTCTAAAATAATCCTTCAATTCTATGAATTTCTCTCTAAGCACGTCTTTGCCACACCCCACAAATTTAGATAAGTTGTATTTTTTATTTCATTTACAGTATTTTTAAATTTCTCTTAGCATACCTTTCTTTCTCATGAAAAGAAAATATCAGTCTATCATATTTAATTCTTCAAATTTGATCCAATAACACTTTACCTAGGAGTAATTCCTGGACATTACTTCTTTGTGATGAAATACTTACGATATTAATATTGGTAAAATATTTCTTTTGCTATTTTATTTTAACATAAGCTACAAATAGAGTTTTCATGAAATTTCCATTTTTAATCATTTAGGACATATTTATGAAAAGAAATATAAGGAAAGATACACATTGATATATTTTGAGTGTGAAATTACATGTGTGTGGAAGACAGATTAATGGATCTAGAAAGTATAATGCTAACTGAAATAAGCCAGTCAGAGAAAGACAAATACTACATGATTTCACTCATGTGGAATTTAGAAATAAAACAATGAACAAAGGGGTAAAAAAAAAAAACAAAAACAGAGACAGAGACAAACCAAAAAACAGAATCTTAACTGTAGATAACAAACAGATGGTTACCAGAGAGGAGGTAAATAGGGGGATGGGTGAAATATATGAAAAAGATTAAGAGTACCCTTATCTTGATGAGCACTGAGTAATAAATGGAGCTGGTGTTTCACTGTAGTGTACACCTGAAACTAATATTATACTGTATTTTAACTATAATGGAATTAAAATTAAAACTACCAAAAAAAAGTAAAAGCAAGCAAACAAAAAAACCATGTCTTCATACAACCTTGTATTTGAATTGTTGTCTGGCTATATGTTATTTTTATAGATAAAAAAACCAAAATGTGTACTTAAATCTGTGGCTATTTAATTATTTACATATAAAATAAAAGCAAATTGCCTATCCTTTATGTTAAATTCATAACGACAGATATTTTATATTTTTCCCAGTTTGTTGGCTTCAAGGTTTTGTTGACATCTTATATTTTGGAGTTCCATTTGTAAACATATATAAAATTCTTTATATGGCATATATATATATGTATACACACACACACACACACACACACACATATATATACACACACACATATAAAACACCTTTAGATGTTCTCTGACAGCCCTTTAATACTATGTCTTAATTAAAAAAAAATTCAACTGACTGGAATATGTAAGGAAGGAATGTTTTTTCATGAAGTTTATGTGGATGGATGACATAGTTTGAGATTTTGCATATCTAAGGAGTGTCTTTTGATTACCTCCACACATGAATAACAAAGCGTTTGTGTTTTGAATTCTTACACCATAAACTTTTACTCTCAAAGCAATACAGCAATTTCCCTTTTACCCTTCAACATTTCGAATGACAGAGGATAAACCCAACATATTATTCTTTTTTTCCACATAAATTGATTGTCTCTTTTGGAAAATTTGTGGGGCTTTTTGTTTTTTGTTATTTATTTATTTAGTTATTTAGTTAGTTAGTTAAGTGTAGTCTAATTCTTCTTTTACATTAGGCTTTTTTTTTAATCATGCAATTCCTCTGCCTCCTAAAAAGTTGTTCCCTACTTTCTGAGGTTGTAGAAGTTTTCCCATATCTCAAATTTTTTGTCTGTTTCTCACATTATATTCTTACATCTTTCTTCCTCTTCTCTGCTTTCTTTCTGTTCCTTTTTTCCTCTTCTTTCTTTGATATGCTTTCATTTTATTATATAATTTTCCTCACAATTGAAACAAAATGACAGTAGAAAGGACCAACTTATATTAACCTGTTGCACTCACAATCAATTCTCACAAACAATAAATTCTCATGAAAATAAAAAAAAAAAAAACTGCCTCAGTAGGTCAAAATGGTTTAAAAGGAAATTACCTAATATTAAATGATTTAACATGGGCAATCAACATTGGTCCTACATTAAGTGTGCACATGTGTGTATTGCTGATAATTTAGTTAAATGAGGTAAAATTTTTGTTGGTTGAAAACAGACGAAAAGTAAAATAAACAGATTTTATAGGGGGACTATTTAAAATTTTTTTTATTGTTTTTATTTATTTTTTGAGAGAGAGACAGAGGGCAAGCTGGGGAGGGGCAGAGAGAGAGGGAGACACAGAATCGGAAGCAGGATCTAGGCTCTGAGCTGTCAGCACAGAGCCTGATTTGGGCTTGAACTCATGAGTCGCAAGATCATGACCTGAGCTGAAGTTGAACACTTAATCGATTAAGCCACCCAGGTGCCCCACTAAGCCACCCAGGTGCCCCTATAAGGAAACTATTTTAGAAATTGGAGCTTTAAAATATGGCTTTGATAATAGCTTACATATGATTGCAATTCTTCCCATCCTCTACAGATTCTTACTAGTAACATCTAATGTCGACTGATGTTACAAGGCTTCTACTTCTTAAAAAAAAATGAGTAAAGAAGACAACTTAGGTGATACAAACACAATTTATATAACACTTCATGAAATGGACAGTCTCACAGAACTCCAAAATGAGGCAGAAGGAAGGAAGCTTTTATAGGATAAAGAATCAATCAAGAGAAAACATTCAGATATCTGAATAGCTGGGGTTACACAGTCAACCCTGTTAGAGGTGAGGAAGTCCAGCCAATCTGAGGATTGGCTAACTGGATAAACTACATTTCTGTTCAAGTAGAGCATTTAAAAGAACATAAAAGTCATCTGTTTTGATTTGCTGATGTGGTACTCCAGGCAGGAGTGGCTCCATCTTGAGCCTAGAAATTTATTTCAGCAGTCCCTTCATTTTGATCATGCTCTTAAACACTCAAGAGGTTTGATCAAAAGTAGCAGTTCTAGCTTGATTCTCGGTCATCATTGCTTCTTTGAGTCTCAGTGTACTATTATCAAGAGAAGATGGCAGGCTCCTATTGTTGGAGCTAGTTACATTTTTCTGTTCTCTTTTGTTGCTCTAGTCAGAGAGAAACCATCTATCCTGGTCAATGGCTGCCCAATGCATTTCAGAGAGAATATAGCATATTAGGGAGACAATAATAATTTATTTGTGAGAAAACAATACCTCTGGTTTGGAGAGCCCTCCGAAGCCAAGGTAACCATCCAAACCAACTAGAATCAAGTCAAGAAATTATCCTGAAGAACAGGACACTTCTTTAAGGCATTGTGTGCTATTTACGTGTTTCATGTAATTGTGTTTCCAATTCCCCAAAAGTGTTTATCCAGTGAGCTGTCCTAGGGAAACTGATACATTCAAAATCAGGGAGAAGTTTGTGATAGGCAGGAAGAATTCAGGTTCAAAAGCATCACAGAAAATCCAGTCAGTTGAAGGCTGGATTATCCCTCCAATGCAATGGCCTGAGATAAGGGAACAATGGCATTATCTTCCCAGACCAGGACAAGACAAAATGTGGACAAATTAAAAACAACAACAACAACAACAACAACAACAACAACAACAACAAACTTTCATATGTAAGGATTTGGAAAAGAATGGTCAGAAAAAGAAGCAGAAATAGAAAGAAATATTCTTGATCTGATGTTTTGGGAGAAAGCAATCTGTATCAGTGTTAACTACTTCTTTTCCTAGTCAATTTGATTTTGAGGTCTCTGGCATTTATGCAGATGACCAGATGTCAGGTGGAGCCTTCTTCAGTTGTGAAATAGGTACCCAAGGTTTGACCTCTTATAACTTTGCAGTAGTGTAATTGGGAAAAAGGACTGGTAATTTCCTTTCAATGAATCTCACTTTTGCAAAAGCACCAAAGTAAAATAATTACTGCCTATAAGTTATGAAATGCTTAAAAATGCCCATTGTTAAAGATGAAAGTTTATTATAATGGGATTGACAAGGAAATTTCTTATTATTGTGACACACATTTTAAGATAACTAGAATTGTATAAAAACATATCAGATTTTTAAGAACTTTGTAAAATTTTTGGAACACTTAATTAGATGAACACATACAAATATAACCTGAGAAGGTTAAATATCATTACTTATTTGACAATATTCCCCAAAATATCTACTTTTCTTGAATGAACATATTTTCCTTATTATTCCTAGTAGCGTTAATTACATACATTAGTTAGAATTCTTAACCCTTAGAATCCTTAATTCCTAGTCAAAACTAAGAAGTAAGGAATTTGTGCACTTTCTGTTACACTAGCATTCTGTGGATTGACAAATTTATAAATACATTTTATAATTTCTAGAAATATATTCTTCCTGCTAGTGTATTTTTCAATGTAGACAAAACATATTTACTAATACACTCAAATGTCTTTAGTTCCTCTGTAAAAGTAAGTCAAAAGTGGACAAGCCTATGTTCATAATTAATGTATCAGTATTTTATCATATTTCAAACTGATTTATATTCAATGAGTGTCCACCATTTAACTTATGTCATTATAACTTTAAAGTATTAGGTTATCAAAAAATTTTTTCAAGGTTATTTTAAGTAGGCATACAATAAAGCATAACCATTATTGAAAAAAATCATTTATAAATTTTGGTCTTGCTTGCATCTACTTAATTTACTTGTTCTTAATAATTATGTTTAGATTACTCATGAAAATTTCATGAGAAGTTAAGTAGCTAATCATTTTAAGTTATCTTTTTTGTTGACAAATTCCTAACAGAGATAACATGAACTTATTCGACTTTTAGTAAACCTATGTAGAATACAATTATATATCTGATTTATATTTAATGTTGATAGCTCTAAAGACATCTATTTTAACTTAGCCGACAAACTTAACTAGCTTTTATCTATTGATTATCCTACATCATGTGAACATGAAAAACATTTGGATTAGTATTTATATTTCTGAGAGTATACTTGATTTTTATAAATGCTTAATTTTTTTAAAGCCAGTTAAAAAGAGCTATTTATAATTGGGGTGACTGAGTGGTGCAATCAGTTGCAAGCATCTGACTCTTGATCTCAGCTCAGGTCATGATTTCACAGTTTGTGGGTTTGAGCCCCACATTGGGTTCTGCATTGATCGTATGGAGCCTGCTTGGGATTCTGTATCTCCTCTCTGCCCCTCACATGCTTGTGCTCTCTCTCTTTATCCAAATAAATAAATAAACTTAATTTTTTTAAAAAAGCTAGTTATAAATTAATTTTGATAATACCATCTGGAGGTCGAAAAAATACCACGTATCTATAACATACATACATGGGCATATATAAATACACAGACAGATACAAATAAAGATCTTATTACTTTTTTTGAAATTTTAGCCATGAGACAGATATGATAATGTAAAAACTTACTAGTTTATATAAAAGAAGAGTTGGATCCAAATTATGTTTCTGCCAGATGGAATAAGTTAATGAGTTAACTTTCTCCACTAATATTTGTGGCAAAAATTTTTGAAAATTTTAATTTGCCTATAATTTTTAAATAGCTTCCTTTTTTTTCTCTTTCTGATAAGATTTATCTTCCAGAAGTCTGTGTTTCAAAGAGATGGCCCTCAGTCCCTAGAGAATACCAGATAAAGTTATATCTCAAAACAAAACAATGAAAGTTCCTCCAAGAATGATTTTTTTTTTGCCACATCCATAATTTTTACAATACTTACACGTTTTTTGAGATACATAGCAGGTATTTTGGGATTGGTAAAAAGGATAGATAGGCATTTTCTGTTCTTACATAGACTCAATTTGTAAGACAAAAGGTCCTCAAAGATTTAGGTTGCAACCTGAATATCAACCAACTACAATTTGCTTCTTTTTTTCAGAAAGAAAATGTTCAAATAAATAGTAATCTAAAGATCCCCGTGTTCTAGATTTAGAGTTATTTTTGGATTGGAATGTTTATTTTTCCCTTTGGGTACATAGTTTCATTCTAGCTTAGGAAAGAAAGCCTGAAAAAGAGTTCCTATCAAGCTCTGAGTATCAGCTTCTAATTTGTCCAATTTCTGACTGTAGAGCTACAAAAAACAAACAAACAAGCAAACAAACACAACTTTCAAATGTCCTGTCACGTTTCAGCTGGGACAAAGAGTAAACATTCCTGCCAGTACTGAAAATCTCATGTGCACAAAAGGCATCCCTTAAAGATGGTGCAGCAGCAGATTCTCCCCTCCTGAGATCCAGAGTCACTCCCAAAGAGAGCCAGAAGAAAGACAATTCCCCTGAGAGCTGACAACAGGCAGTAGGACCCTAGCTACAAATGGACTGTAACCTACATTTCTGTCCTGCCATATCTAGCTGCAAATGAGATGCAATCCACATTTCTGTCTGGCCATAGTTTTGGGCCCACAAATTGACGGCTGAGCTGCCTAAATATGCAAGAAGCAACAACCTGCATGTCCAGGGCAGACAGACAGTCAAGCCAAATTCTCGATACAAAATGAGAAAAACAAGAAGGCAACAGCTATTGCTGGGAGGGAAAGAGTCCATAGCCAAGGAGTACACCAAAACCAAATTCACAAGGATAAAGATTCGGGACTGATTGGACAACGTGAAATTTTACCTTCCTTTCTCAACCAGCCACTATACAGATTCAGGAGAGCTGACGCTGGTTAAGAATGCTCACCCTTTTCCAGCTTCTACCAGTTTTTCCAGGATTCCATCTGTAGGCTCAAGTGAGTTTAAGTAGAGACTACAGGTCCAAAATATAGTATCTACCAAAATTTGGCAAGGTTTCCATACATTTTAATTTTAGTTTCCCCTGGGATGTTTATGGGAGTATCTGGCAGTAGCAGTTTGCCAGAGAATCTTTTGGAATCCATCAACCCAGGAAGGGGCCCATTTTGGGGACCTCCTTTGAAGGCAGTTATTAGTTATGGGGACATTCGAGTTGGTGTGGAAGAATTTGATAAAACGTTCAAGGACAGTCTTTTTTCCATTGTCCTAGTTGATTACAAATGAAACCCCAATTTCCAGGCCAGTGTTTTTCTGATGGCCCTTTGGAGGGTACAACAGAGGAGAGTGGACTAGGTGTTTTAGATCTCTGGCTTTGGAGCTATTGTAGTTGTAAGTCCACTAAGTTGGTGGACTTTTTTTGTGGTTTTGTGGTCTCTTCAGGATGGCAAGACAATTCAGATGGAGGATTAGTAGACCATGAGTGCTCAGGTAAAGGAGGATATTTGGAAGTAGGAGGAATCATGTCAGTCTTGGAGTCTTTCATTTTAGGTACCGCTTAGGTCTTTAATTTTCAGTAGCCTTTTGCAGTGAAAATTTCAATTAAGGTATTTTGAAATCCTGAAGACCTATGTAGACTTCTGCATGTCAAATAAAATAGGTATTCCATTTTGTTTGTTGACTTGGGAACCCTGGCTTTCAAGGGCACTTCTTAAATGAATGGTTTGTATAATTGAAACATTCCCAATAATAGCCATTGTAATTCTAGATTGTCTTAATGAGATTTTTCCATTTTTGTAGATATCTATAGCTTCCATGACCACAGCTCTTACACATAACATAAGCAGTGTGCCAAAAGGCAGTGTGCTCAATTCTTTGAAACTTAAAGATCCCATTTCTTCAGCTAGGCCTTGAGTTTCTTCAAAAAATACCTAAGAGGCATTTTACAGTGTGCCTCATTGCATGGAAATTTTCTTGAGGTTGGCAGGTAACCTAATGTTAATCTAACTCATTCTGTGACCAACTTATCCTAGCACAGTAGTCTTAGAGTTAAATGGTGAGCATTCTAAATGTTTGAAGTTCTCCAAACATGCCCACCAATTTCACATCTTTGGCTTCTGAAATTCCTATTAGCAACAGATCTATTATTATTCCCTTCACCAGAAGATTTCTTGATAGCAGCAAACACCCTAATAGCTTTTTAAAAAATGCTTATTGGGGCGCCTGGGTGGCTCAGTTGGTTAAGCATCCGACTTCAGCTCAGGTCACGATCCCGTGGTCCGTGAGTTCGAGCCCCGCGTCGGGCTCTGGGCTGATGGCTCAGAGCCTGGAGCCTGCTTCCGATTCTGTGTCTCCCTCTCTCTCTGCCCCTCCCCCGTTCATGCTCTGTCTCTCTCTGTCTCAAAAATAAATAAACGTTAAAAAAAATTTAAAAAAATGCTTATTTATTTTTGAGAGAAAGAGTGCAAGCAAGGGAGAGGCAGAGAGAGAAAGGGACAAAGGATCTGAAGTGAGCTCTGAGCTGACAGCAGCGAGCCCAGCGCAGGGCTCAAACTCACAAACCATGAGATCATGACCAGAGCCAAAGTCAGATGCTCAACCCACTGAGCCACCCAGGTTCCCCTTCCAATATCTTTCAATAGTCTGACTTATATCTACTTAGATTTTGATATATCCTTGGTAAAAAACAGTTCAAATTTCTCATCTTAATTTATTTCCCCAAGTCCCCCAGCACTTTATGCTATGGACTTAACCTCAAGTTTGTGAATCTCTTGATGGCTGCCACCTGTTGCAGACTCCCCATATAACTACCCCAGAACCTCTTTGGGATCTTGGGAACATTTCTGGGAACTTTAACAAACCCTGGAAACTTTTTGAGACTCCAGAACCTTAATGGGAACTATCTATCTATATATACAATATGGGAAATACACACACACACACACACACACACACACACACACACACAAACTTAATAAAATTAGTTTGGATCAGAGAGATGCACACAAGGGAGCTCAAATCCAAGAGTGACTTAGCCATGGCCCTCCATGATGACAAGAACAGATAACTCGAAGGGATCAGCAGGTGCCTTGATTATGCCTCCCATCTGGCATGCAATTAGCAAGAAGCTTCAGATCCCATTCCTTATCACCAAAAACTGTTACAAAATGGATAAAGAAGATAATTTAGATGATGCAACAAATTTATTTAATACTTTATGAAGCAGACAGTCCTTCAAAGAACTGCAAAATGAGGCAGAAGGCAAGAAGCAATTGTAAGACAAAAAAATAAAGAACAAGGAAGAGAAAAAAGATAAAGTTTCTGATTATTTGGGGACACAATCAACTTTGTCTGGAGTGAGAAGGCCAGAGTTGGCTTGGTATTTGGAGACTGGCTGACTGGGTGTACTGTCTTTCTTGTCAAGTGGCTCACTCACTTGGACACAAAAGCTAAGTTTCCATTTGCTGACATGGCAATCCAGGCAGGAAGGTCTCCATTTGGGTCCTAGAAATTTATTTCAACTTACTGAAACATCTTAAGGCATTACAAATGCATTCTAACTTTGGCCAAACTTTAGCCTCCTACATTACTTTAGAGTCTTAATCTTAGTTTCATTTAGAGTTCACGTGGGAAAACAGAGCCATTACCATGGGAATAAGGAGATTCTGGATTAGACCTTGTTATCTGTAGCACTGGAAATCCTGCTGGCCTCCAAAATAGGAACATGAAGTTAATGCTCATGGAGAAGTCTATGGAAAGCTGCTCACTGTCTGGAACTGTTTCTGTGGATCTGCAGGGAAATATCTGGTATGAGCCTGAGTCTGCTCTGTGTCACCAGCATCATAAGTAGGAAGACAAACTGAGTTTAGAGTGAAGAACACTCACCAGGTACTTTATATTTTATAGCACTAGAATATTTTTAGAACAGTTTCATAAATTATCTAGAAATTTATTGGTAATTTTTTGTTTTCATGAAAAGATCAACATATATAACACATGTATATTAAAAAAAAAATCTTTCTCGGTTCTCTAGAAACCTCTGTGAAGAAGGCTATTTAAGCCATAGCAGGCTCTATTACCAGTGCATTATTGTGCAAGAAAATTATTTTACTATTAAAACTCTGACACTGGTTAATATATAAAGAGCTAAATGCTTCTACTTGGTGATGATTATTTATTCAGTCCCTTTGTTTTAAGTGACATGGACTCTTTGGAGCAGAAATAAGATTGCTAAGCAAACAAACAAAACACACTCATGAAACAAGACATGGAATTCTCCTCATTAGTAAAACACTGGGCACTAAGTGCTAATAATAATTAGACATCTTATAAATGTTCTCAGGAATGAAAACTAAGATAAAAATATTGCCTGTGCTTCGCCCACATACTATATGAACCAGTATCATTGAAAGAGCAGCAATAGAAACCTGCCAAAATTTTATAAAGCCAGTGTTCCTTGTTTCGCGGGAAATCACTATAAAGGTCATTACCATAGGAGAGTTGATTTCTATGGCGTTGTAGAGCAACAGGGTGCTGAACGCATCTCTTGGGAATTCAGGTATGTCAGGAAGATTCTGCTTTCGCTCTTTTTTTTTTAACCTCTAAAAAATTTCCCCTAATTTGGTTATATATTAAAAATTCTATAAACCCAATGTGTTTATTTAATTTAAGGTTCTTACTTGCTAGAAGATGCTTCTATCTACTTCCTTCAAAAATTTAAGCCATATTCAACTGTTCAGTTATTTGTACGTGTGTAAATAAGCTACAAAATCCATTCCAAGAGTCAGTTTTTAAATTACTTTTTAACGCTTACTTATTATTGCGAGACAGAGAGAGATAGACTATGAGCATGGGAGGGGCAGAGAGAGGAGGAGACACAGAGTCCAAAGCAGGCTCCAGGCTCCGAGCAGTCAGCACAGAGCACGACGTGGGGCTCTAACCTACAAACCTCAAGATCATGACCTGAGCCAAGTTGGACGCCCAACCGACTGAGCCACCCAGGCGTCCCACCGAAAGTCAGTTTTAAAGAAGCAAATTGGTAAAATGAGGGTAAAACTGAGAGGAGGCATGAGATATGCACCTGCTTGGATTTGTCTTACATCGGTGACTTGATAAAAGTCACGTATTGGTAAATAATAATTATTACATGTCTATTCTTAAAAATAAAGTTTATTCTTATTTGCTTTTTAAGACGATCCAGGCCCAGCTTAAAAATCATAAGAATTTAACCTTGACTCAGTAACTTTACTTCCAGGAATTTATTTTACCAATATTCTCAGATATGTGAGAAATGACGATTTATAATGCTGTGTATAGTGGCATCATTTGTGATGGCGAAAATTGGAAGTTGACTAAATGTCACATCTAGGGTTTTGGTTGAACAGATTTGCTACATGCATAGATAATGTGTATTTATGGGGAAAAAATGATGAAATCTCTGGCTACCGATATGGAATGATCTCCCAAGAATATAAAGTTAAAAACCAAGGTGCAGAACAGTATGAATGATACTGGTTTTCCAAAAGGAGAAAACTAGGTATGCTTATTTCTTTATTTTGCATGAAATATCATTGAAAGTTTTCTTTTTTTAAATGCTTATTTATTTTGAGAGAGGGAAAAAGAGAGAGAGAGAGAAAACGTGAGCCAGGGGAGGGATAAGAGATAGAAGAGAGAGAATCTCTGCATTCTCAGCACGGAGCCTGAGGCAAGGCTCCATCTCACAACCTCGAGATGAAGACATGAGCAGAAATCAAGAGTGGGAGGCTTAACCTATTGAACCACATGGGCGAAAAATTTAGTTTTAAAAAATGTAATTTGGATGCCCTAAGAAGGAAAGAAACTGGATAGTTTGGGGAGCAGATAGATATAAGCAGGGGAATAGTAACTGTATGCCCTTTCTAAAGGTGACTTTGCAACAGGTGAAAGTATTACCTATAAAAAATATATAGACATAAACAACAAAAAAGATGAAAAATAAGAAATAATTACCTAAATTTGTAATAGTTTTTTTCTTCTTTTAACCCAAGACTGTTTTTCAGTGGGGTTTGAAAGTGCCATATGATTCCAAATGTATAATAAACTTTTCACGGAGATGACTAATAAAAGAACAGTACTGAGTAGCAACGAAGGGATCACATAGGTGGGGTCTAGACGAAAAAAAACAAATGACAAACAAACAAAAAAACCAACTATATATGCCATTTGAGCTGGACAAGTAAATTCCCTATTTATATGATGCAACATGATTATAATTATTATTGTTATTTTTAATTTGAGAGAGGGAGAGAGACAGAACAAGCATGAGCAGGGGAGGGATAGAGAGAGAGAGAGAGAGAGAGAGAGAGAGAGAGAGAGAGAAGCTTAAGCGAGATTGTGAGCAGCGCCAACACAATACATGATCTCAGGACACTGAGAGATCATAACCGGAGCCCAAATCAAGAATTGGACCCCTGACTGGGCCACTCAGATGCTCCAGATGAGACTTAAGAAAAAGAAAGAAAGAGAGAAAAAAGGATTTCTAGATCTTTAACTTTCCTATACTTTGCAAAATACAATTTTTAGACTTCAAGTTCTATTTTTCTGTATCTTTCAATTTTTAAGTATAGAATTTTGAAGATTATCTCACGTTCATTATATGATTACTCTGAAAAACATACAGTGACATTAATCATATAGCAATTGTGTAAAATTTCACTTTGTATAACTAAAGATTGCTTTTTTCCTACCTAACACAGCATGAATATTTAAAATTCTGAGTCTAAAAATGAAAAAAAACAAATTTAAATGTATTTTCTTTATAAATGTGTGGTGCACAGTTTATAAAAATGTATTTTCAGTGTTCTCTGACTATATTTTGATAGCTCATTCATTTCTATTGTCCAGAATATGAGGGTACCAAAAGAAGAAAAGAGAAAGTTAAATATTCTGAAATATTTTTCAAATAGGGAATGTTTTGGGGCACCTTGGTGGCTCAGTCAGTTAAGCGTCCGACTTTGGCTTGGGTCATGATCTCGCAATTTGTGAGTTAGAGCCCCAAGTCGGGCTCTGTGCTGACAGCTCAGAGCCTGGAGCCAGCTTCCAATTCTGTGTCTCCTTCTCTCTGCCCTTCCCCTGCTTGCACTCTGTCTCTCCCTTTCTCAAAAATAAATTTAAAAAAAGAAAAAATGTTTTTCTATTATAAGTTGCTTCTAGATTATGCCATGTATATTGAATAAGCATAAGTTTTCCGTGAATGTATCTTTATTTTTTCTGGTTACACATATAGTATACATTTAAAAATGACAGTAAAGGGGCGCCTGGGTGGCGCAGTCGGTTAAGCGTCCGACTTCAGCCAGGTCACGATCTCGCGGTCCGTGAGTTCGAGCCCCGCGTCAGGCTCTGGGCTGATGGCTCGGAGCCTGGAGCCTGTTTCCGATTCTGTGTCTCCCTCTCTCTCTGCCCGTCCCCCGTTCATGCTCTGTCTCTCTCTGTCCCAAAAATAAATAAAAAACGTTGAAAAAAAAAATTAAAAAAAAAAAAACGACAGTAAAAATATATAAAAAAAGAAAGCAAGATGGATGCTGATATCAGTATCCATCTAGAAGTAAATATTGTTATGATTTTGTGTATGTATTTTGTAGACTTATGCCTTTTATTACCAGATAAAAAATACACATTTGTTATTTTAAAATGTAGGTTCTTTAAAAAAAAATGTCGGTTCTTACCACACATGCTGTTCGTATGTGACAATACACCATGGTCAGAGGTTCATACATATGATAAAATATGCACTGATGCACATATATGTATGTATTTGCAATGCTGTTCATGTACCTTGCAACATTGTTTGATATATATCTCAGGAGATCAAATTATCAGTGGAAATAGGATTTGTACCTCGTTAAACTTCAATACAGATTGTCAAGTGACCTTCTGGAAAGTTGACCTGACTTCACACTCATACTGAGTTGTCTTAGCGCACTTGGGCTCCTATAACAGAATACCGTGGGCTAGGTGGCATATAAACAACAGAAATATACTTCTCGGTGCTGTGGAGGGTAAGAAAGTCTAAGATCACAGTATCAGCAAATTCAGTGTCCGCTGAAAGCTCACTTCCTTGCTCACAGACCAGGAAGATCATGGTCTTTGCTCTCTATGGCGAAGGGAGGGATTCTCTGGAGTCTCTTCTATATAGTCATAACCCCATTCATGAGGGTACCACATCCCAAATGTACCACCTCATATACCATCAGTTTGGGTGTTAAGATTTATCATATGAATTTGAAGGGAAGGAACACAACCTTCAGTCTACAGAAATAGGGACTGCATTGAATCTGTAGATGGCTTCAGAAAGCACGGACATTTTAACAATATTAAGGTTTCTGATCCCTGAACATGAGATATCTTACATTTATTTAAATCTTCGTTAGTTCTTTCATTATGTTTTGTAGTTTTCAGTGTGCAAGTCTTTTCAACTACTTAGGAATAAATCTAAATGTATTCATAAGTATACTATTCTTTTTGATGATATTGCAAATAGGATTGTTTCCTTAAGTTCTTTGGGTAATTCATTATTAACATATAGAAATGCAACTGACATTTGTATGTTAATTTTGTGTCCTGCAACTGCACTGATTTTATTTGTTCTAACAGCTTTCTGCGTGAGTACGTGTGTGTGATTTTTAGCGTTTTCTACACCTATTTTATTATTATTATTTTTTTAATTTTTAATGTTTATTTTTGAGAGAGAGACAGAGCACAAGCAGGGGAGGTGCAGCGAAGGAGGCAGACTCAGAATCCGAAGCAGGCTCCAAGCTCTGAGTTGTCAGCACAGAGCCCACTGAGGAGCTCGAACTCATGAACCATGAGAGTATGACCTGAGCCAAAGTCGGATGCTTAACCGATTGAGCCACCCAGGTGCCCCATACAGTTTTCTACATTTAAAATCATATCATCTGCAAACAGAGGGAATTTTATTTTGGGTGCGTTTTATTTCCTTTTCTTTCCTAATTTTTCTGGCTAGGACTTCCAATACTATGTTGAATAGAATTGGTGAGAGTGGGTTTGTTTGTCTTGTTCTGAACTCCAAGAGAAACACTCAGTTCTTCACCATTGAGAATGATGCTAGCTTGTGAGCTTTTCATATATATGGCCTTAATTATATTGAGATAAATTCATTCTATAGTTTATAGTTTTTATTATGAAAGAGTGATGAGTTTTGTCAAATGCTTTTTCTGAATCTTTTGAGATCATCATATGATTTCTATCTTTCATTCTGTTAGTGTGGTGTATCACGTGAATTCACTTGCATATGTTGAATCATCCTTACAGCCTATGGATAAAGTCCAAGTGGTCATGATGCATGATCCTTTTAATGAGTGTTTGAGTGGGTTTCTTAGTATTTTGTTGACAATTTTTGTGTCTATGTTCATCAGGGATATTGGCCTGGAGTTTTCATTTCTTGTAATGTCTTTGTCTGATTTTGGTATCAAGGTGACGCTGGTCTCATAAATTTGAGTTAGCAAGTGTTCCTTCCTCTTCACTTTTTTTTGAAGAACGTAAGAAATATTGATGATTATTTTTTAACTTTTAGCTAGAATTCGCCAATGAAATGATCTGGTCCCCGGCTTCTCTTCACTGGGAAGTTTTGGATTATTGATCCAATCTCTTTCTTCTTTCTGGGTCTGTTCAGATTTCTATTTCTTCATAATTAAGACTTGGTAACTTGTGCTTATCAACTTCTCCTTTTCATCAATGTTATCTACAGTATAGGATTGTTCATAGTAGTCTCTTATGATCCTTATTATTTCTGTGGCATCAATTATAATGTCTCTTCTTTCACTTATGAGTTTGAGTGTTCTCTCTTTTTTCTTAGTCTATCTAGAAGTTCGTCACTTTTTTTTATCTTTTCAAAGAAACTGACTGATTTTCATGGACTTTTAAATTATATTTCATTTATTTCTATATTAATATTTATTATTTCTTTCCTTCTGCTAAGTTTAGGTTAAGTTTGTTCTTCTTCTAGTTCCATGAAGTTTAAGTTAGGTTGTTTATTTGAGATCTTTCTTCCTTTTTAATGTAGGTGTTTATCACTATAAACTTCTCTTAGTATTTCTCTTGTTGAAATCCATAAGTTTGATATGTGTATCTTTATTTCATTTGTCTCAAAGTATCTTTTAATTTCCCTTTTGACATATTCTTTGATTATAGGTTGTTCAAAAATATTTTGTTTAATTTAAACATATATTTGTGTGTCAGTTTTCCCATTTTCTTTCCATTTTTTTATTTCTTATTTTATTCCACTGTGGTCAGAAAAGATTTCATTCTTCTTAAATTTGTTAAGACTTGTGATATAACATATGATCTGTCCTAGAAAATGTTCTGCACGTAATTGAAAAGAATGTGTATTCTTGGGGTACTTGGGTGGCTCAGTAGGTTAAGCATCTGACTTCAGCTCAGGTCATCATCTCACTGCTCATGGGTTCGAGCCCCACATCAGGCTCTGTGCTGACAGCGTGGAGCCTGGAGTCTGCTTCAGATTCTGTCTCCATCTCTCTGCCCCTCCCCTGCTCATGCTGTCTCTCTCTCTCTTTCTCTCTCTCTCTCTCTCTCAAATACAAAATAAAACATAAAAAAAAAAAAACCAATGTGTATTCTCCTACTGCTGTGTGGAAGATTCTGTATATGTCTGTTAAGTTCATTTAGTCTACAGTGTTGTTCAAGTCAGATGTTTCCCTATTGATTTTCTGTCTGGACAATCTACAATTGAAAGTGGCATATTGAAGTCCTCTACTATTTTTGCATTGCTGTCTATTTTTCCCTTCAGATCTGTCAATGTTTGTGTTAAATATTTAGGTGCTCTGATGTTGGGTGCATCCATATTTGCAATTATTATGTCTTCCCGATGAGTTGTCCATTTTACCATAATATAATGACCTATTTGTCTCTTGTGACAGATTTAGACTTAAAGTCTATTTTGTTTGATGTAAGTACAGCCATCCTTTTTGCATGAAATATCTTTTTCATCTCTTCATTTTCAGCCTATTATGTCCTTAAATCTGCAGCACATTTCTTGTAGATAGCATGTAGATAAATATTGTTTTTTAATCCATTTAGTCACTCTGTCTTTTGATTGAGGTGTTTAATTACATTTACATTTCAAGTAATTATTGATAAATAAGGATTTACTATTGTCATTTGTTCATTTTTTCCTGTCTTGTTGATCTTTGTCCTTTCCTTTTTTACTGTCTTTAGGTTTTCTTGCTTTTTTATACTGATATGATTTCATTTCTTTCTCTTTTCTTTTGTGTGTCTTTTATAGTTATTTTCTTTGTGGTTACCATGAAGCTTACATGAAACATCTTACAATTATAACAGTCTATTTCAGTCTCATATCAACTCAATTTCAATCACGTACAAAAACTCTACTCTTTCTTTTAGCTGCCTACTTTGGGTGTTTGTTATTCTTCAGTTTTCTGGATTCTCCTCAGAAACAGATTTTGTAGCACATAAAGCAGCCCCAACTCATAAGGATCTACTTCTGTGGCAAGTGATGGGCCAGTGAACCTTTCATTTCTCTGGGCTGCTTGGGTGCAAAAGCTAGTGTTCTCCAGCTTCAGTGGAGAGGAGCCAACCTGACTGTTCTGCTCTCTTGCAGATCTTTGGAGAGCAGGAAACTTCCCAATTCCATCTGTCCCAGCTTTGCTATCCTTGTCTGTGGACCCCACGTGTCTTCTCCTGCCATGCTCTTTTCTCTAACTGTAACTATAGTGTTTGATAGTTTCCAGGTGTTAGACTGTGAACTGCCAGATAATGTCTACGGTAAAAATAAATATTGCTTTCTGCCATCCATCACATTCTAGGTCTAGCCAAATTTGTAGGCTTCCTTACAATCTACCTGCCTTTATCTTCAGCATTTATTTTGTTGTTAGCGATTTTGTAGCTGGTTGGAATGCATTTGAGGGAGGTTTGTAGGGATATAAGTTTAGGATTTGGTATTTTCAGAATCCCCTTTAACAAATAATTGTTATTAACATGTATACAGTATTGCATTTACTTACTTTTCAGAATATAAATTGATTTTCTACTAATTAAAAAAAGAGGCTGTACAAAAAATATATTCAGAAATGAAATGAGCATTTAAAAACATCATTTGTCATTAAGGAACCAGAAATTTAAAAAAGATACACCCATACCCTTACTAGACTGGCTAAAGTCCACAACACTGGCAATAAATTCAGACAAGAATGTACAGCAAATAGGAACTCTCGCTCATTGTTGATGGGACTGCGAAATGCTATAGCCACAATGCAAAGCAGTTTCACAGGTTTTTACGAAGATAAACATAGTCTTACAGTATGATCCAGCAATCAGGCTCCTTGATTTTTTCTCAAGTAAGCTGAAAGTTTATGTCATACAATATTGAGTATTTATAGCAGCTTCGTTCATAATTGCCAAATCATGGGAGCCATAAAGATTTTTTCCCAAAAAATGAATAGATAAGTACACTGGGTTGCATCTATACAATGGAACACATTCAACCATAAAATAAATAAGCTATCAATCCACGAAAAGACAAGGAAAGAAAGTTAACTGCATATACTGCTAGGTGAAAGAGTGAGGTCTTAAAAGGAAAAAAGCACAAGCATACTGACAGTGAAAAAGATCAGTGGTTGCAAAGTGTTTGGGAAGAGGAAGGAAAGGATGAGCATAATGGATCAGAGGAGGTTTTTAGGACAGGGCAGTGAAACTATTCTGTTTGATCTTGTAATGGTGGATACGTATTGGTATTTGTCAAAACCAATAGAATTAGAGAACATAGGAGTGAACTCTAATGTAAACCACTGACCTTTAGTTAAGAGCAACGTATCAGTATTTGTTCATCAATTGTAACAAATGTACCACACTAATGGAAGAGGTTAATCATAGGGAAGACAACTGGAGAGAGGGAGGAGTGGAAAAGCATATATGGGAATCCCTTGTACTTTCCATTCAATTTTTCTGTAGAACAAAAACTGCTCTAAAAAATAAGTCTATTAAGAAAAGAAAAAAAAATAGGAGAGGGTGTGAGGGGAGGAAAAGGAGCTGCCATAGGTCAAATAATGACTGCATCCCTCAAAGACGTCTATACCGTAATCCCTGGAACCTGTGACTATGTTATTTTACATGGCAAGAGGGACTATAGAGATGTGATTAAGATTAGGGATCTTGAGATGTGGTGATTATCCTGGATTATCCAGATGATTCCAATCTAATCACATAAACTCTTAAAAACCAGAGAATATTCCCTGGCTTGAGTCAAAGAGTAAACACAGAACAAGAAGCAAGCATGAAAGGGAACCATCTTGCTGTTTCTGGCTTTGCATAGGAAGGAAGGGAGCCAGGAGCCAAGGGATTTGGGCAGTCTCTGGCAGCTGGGAACTGCTGCATCCCTGACAACCACAAGGAGCTGAACTTTTCTAACAACCTGACCCAGGAAGGAAACAGATTCTCCTCCAGAACCTCCAGGAGGAAGGCAGCACCACTCACACTTTGATTTTAGTGCACCAAGTCAGTGTTGAAATTCTGACATATAGATCTGAGATATAATGAATATGTGTTGTTTTAAGCCACTAAATATGTGGTTATTTGTTATGGCAACAATGGAGAACTAATACAGAAACTAATTGAATTTGTTCTGTACTTCTCAAAAACACAAAAGTATCAATTAGAACAATATGCATCCAATCTCAACCCCTCTAATTGAAGCACCGTACTTTATCTTTTTCCCACAACACATTTTTGTTATCTTTTATGTATTTTCTTAGTGATGTGTACCCAAGATAAAAAAACCCTCTCCAGCCCTAATATTCTTTGTTTAATTTGAAATACAGGAACGTATTTTCTAACAAAAATAATATATTTATTTCAAGGGTAAATATGTGTCTAAATAAATGTATAGAAAAATAGGTCAGAAGAAAAAGTTTCCATGTACTGTATGGGCACCTCAGAGAATGTAAAGAAATGACATTGGGAATGAAAGATGAAAGGGAAAACATGGTAATATAAAACAAACTCAAAACATAAGTGGAACAAAACCCTTGCATGGACTGATGCTCAATTCCATTCTATGCAACTAAAGACCTCAAGAGTGAAATAAAATAAAAATTAAATTATGTTAAAGTTGGGTTTTTAGATGTGGTACCATCTTGAATGCTGGAGTTGCACATCATGAAATGTATTCCCAAGTTAAATTATAGATCTTCATTTATGAAGATTTTAAGGCACGGAACAAGGAACTACCCCTTCCAGGTAACATATTCATATTCTTTTTTTAAAAATGATTAATATATGAATTAGATCTCTAATGGTTTCTTCCAGATGCCTTATCCTGGGGTTAAGTATATTATTGTATTAAATACAATGTGTGTAGTTCTGTGTGTAGTTCAGACTCTCAGGTTAGATACTCAAATCTGCCACTTGACTGAGGCATGAGATGAGTTAAGGCTGTGCATGTCCCTCAGCCTTGGTTTAAGTATTGTCTGTCCCTGGTGGTAACATATATGAAAGTGCGTTATAGACTATAAAGTTCTGAGCACTTGGTAAATATAATTCTTCACATTAGGCAATATGTTAACAGCGACATTACTGGAAATGAAAAGTTACTTTATATTTTCCTTCTCATTCTGCTATTGAACTAATTAATATCTCCCTGTGGTGATTAATTTCTAGCTGATCCAAGACATATTTCATGCTCATACTTAATGGCATGCTAATTTAGGGGGCATGTTTCTACTTCAAATTATCTGTTAGGCCACTTTTTATCAGGATAAATGGACAGTAAATATGGAAATTTCCTTATTTCACCATTCCCAGCCCCATCTCCATGTAAACAACCGTATTCTCCATGTAAATGCATGGAGTTTACCCATGAAAACAGTATTGAATCAGAGCCTCTAATACCCTTCTAGCCTTTAAATGCAGAATCTTTGATACATGTGGCATCTGTATCCAGACTTAGATTTTCCACCCATAAAACACCATGGAAATAGACACTGTATTTACTCTCTGATGGCAATAGGGCTTTGGGTCTAGAGTAAGTTTATTTTAACTTCCTTTCATTCAATCAACTGAATCTCAATGATAGGTATGCTGTTTTCCTTCTGTTAAATGTTTTGTCTCAATGAAGCACAATTATGGAGAATGTTCTGTAACTGCACTGTCCATCATGATAGCCACTTCTAGCCACATGTGGCTACTGAGCACTTGGAGTACAGCTATTATTGAACCTGAGAAAGTAAAAGTTTAATTTAACTTTACTTCTTTTAGATGCAAATTTAAATAACCACACCTGTTTAGACACTGCCATATTCTGCAGTGCCATTTTAATGTATCCTTAAATACTTTCTTTTTTATGGAAAAGTCTTATTTTGTATTTGATTTATTTCTATTTCATTCTTTTCTTAGGAGGGCCACTGATTGCAATTTTCTTTTCTTTTTTTAGAAAGACTTCCTAATATTCTTATTAAAATTTTGCATATGTTTACAAATATGGAACAAAGTCAAACAGTTTTTTGTTTGCTTGTTTTGTTAGTTTTTATTTGAGAGAGAGAAAGAGAGGGCACAGGGGAGGCACAGAGGGGCAGAGGGAGAATCGTAAGCAGGCTCCATGTTCAGCACAGACCCCAATGTAGGGCTCAATCCCATGACCTTGGGATCATGACCTGAGCCAAAATCAGGAGTTGGATGTTTAACTGACTGAGCCACCCAGGCTCCCCTGAACAGTTTTTTAAAGCAATTGTTTTGAAAAGTCTAAAAATGTCTTATGTTTTTTTTGTTTGCATGTTTTGTGAAAACATTTAAATTCTCAGAAAATTTCACTTACACAATACAGTGCTATCAACTATAGTCACCATGTTACACATTAGGTCCTCAGACCTCACTTACCTTCTAACTAAAATCTCAACCCTTTTATCAACTTCTCCCTATTTCCCACACCCACCCAACCCCTGGCATCCACTTTTCTACTCCCTGTTTCTACAGTTCAACTTTCTTTTTAGATTCCATATATAAGTGATATGATACAGTTTCTCTGTCTAGCTTATTTCACCTAGCATAATGCCCATTGGATTCATCCATGTTATCACAAATGACAAGATTTCCTTCTTTTTTAAGTCTAAATAATATCCCTATCTATCATCTATCTATCTATCTATCTATCTATCTATCTATCTGTCTTTCTATCTATCTTTCTATCTTTCTATCTATCTTTCTACCTATCTATCTTACATTTTCCTTATCCATTCATCTGTCAACTGACATTTTGGTTGTTTCCATACCTTGGCTATTGTGAACAATGCTGCTGTGAACATGGGTGGATAGACATTTATTCAAGATACTCACTTCATTTCCTTTGGATGTAAACCCAGAGTGGAACTGTTAGATCATATATCTGGTGGTTCTATTTTTAATTTCTTGAGGAACATCCATACTGTTTTCCATAGTGGCTGTACCAGTTTACATTTCTACCAACAGTATAGATACAAGGTCCCCCTTTTCCACATCCTCATCAACACTTGTTATTTCTTTTTTCTTTCTTTTTTTTTTTGACAAGCAGGTGTGAGGTGATATCTCATTATGGTTTTGATTTGAATTTACCTGATGATTATTGATACTGAAAACCTTTCAATATATCTGTTGGCCATCTGTATGTCCCTTCAAAAATGCCTATTCAGGTCCTGTAACCATTTAATTTTTTTTTATTTTTTACTTCAATTTTATTATTATGATTTTCTGCTGCCACGTTGTATGAGATCCTTATATATTTTGCATATTAGCCTCTTATCAAATATGTGGTTTGCAAGTATGTTCTCTCATTCCACAGATTGCCTTTTCACTTTGTTGATGGTGTCCTTTGCTGTGAAGAAACTTTCGATTGCAGCAAAGTCCCATTTATTTATTATTTTCTTTTGTTGCCTTTACTTTTGGTATCAATCCAAAAAGTCATTGCCAAAACCAATGTCAAGGTGCTTACCCCTATGTTTCTTTAAGGATAAGTGGAACCTAGTGGGACAGTTTATTAAAGTTATTGCTTTAAAGAGTTTAAAAATGTTTTACATTTTTTATTACCTAATGGAAATTAATTCACAAATCATTGGTTAATAGTAGGAGATTTGCCAGCATATCATTGGCCCTTTAAAATATGTTGTAAATCTCTTTTTCAATACTCTTTTAGGTTTTGGCAAAATTGTGTATGCCATTGCAGGTGGAGTCCTAACTATTGTAAGGAGAAACATCAGTACATAAAGGCAGAAAACATAACTAGCTTCAGACACATGAGGACCAAAGTTTGAGTCTAACTCTGCTGTTTGCTAATCATGTAACTCTGAACCATATTGTTTCAGATATGCAAACTGGTCTTAGCATATACCTACTTCATAGTATTTAAGTCACATATGTCCTGAATGTATAATATTAAACTATAAACTTTCCTCCATTTTATTTACTTTTTATTCTACGGCAATCTCCGTTTTCCAAATGAGGCACAGAATGACAAAATAAGTGGTCTGAAAATCACCTTACTGATAAGCAGTAGTGTTAGACTTAAAACCTGGGCAGACTACATCCGGAACTCATCCTCAGGCACTGGGCATTGATTATCCTGCTGTGGCATTAAATGAGTGATCGGACCCCACGGACTTTCAATGGTCACTTTTTTGTGCTGAAATAACATAGAGACCATTTAGAGATTAGTTTTCTGTATTTAAAAAACAACTCATTAAACAGACAAATGTCTTTTAGTGGAAAGCTAATATCACTCTATGGTGAGAGGAATACGTTTTCTTATATGCTATTGGTAGAAGTATGAATTGGTATAATATTTCTGAAAGCAATTTGATAATAAACATTAAAATCTTTAAATATAGATACAGTTGTACAACTTATTCCTCTTTTAATAACTTATTTTCATAATAAGCATAGGTTGAGAAATACTTCTTCAATGTTTCCAGCAAACAGTTTGTAACAGCAAAACCTTCACAGAATCCAAACACCCAGTAATTAAATGCTAGTTGAATGAATTATCTTTTCGATACCCATGAAATAGAATATTACATAGCCTTTAAAATGATAATGGAGACATACATTATTTTGGAATATAAATTGTTTATATTTTCAGTAGAAATATATGTTGCAAATCAGTAGTTGTAGATACAGAACAGTAACTACATATATGTGTGTATACATATATATGTCATATATATGTATGTCATATATACATATATATATATATATATATATGTGTGAGATTACCAGAACATCAACTTATTGACCTTTTAAAATATACTTCACATCTCTTTTTATTATGTATTATGCTTTGTTATATTCTACATCAAAATGTTCCAAGGTTCCTTGTGAATGACAACGTATTTAAAAATTTTTTAATTTCTTTGTTCTATTTTATTTTTATTAATGATGGATTATTAAAAAAAACTGTACAAGGTCACCTGGATGACTCAATTGGTTAAGTATCTGACTCTTAATTTCAGTTCAGGTCATGATCTCACTGTTCATGGGATTGAGCCCCACATCGGGCTCTGTGTGGACAGCATGGAGCCTGCTTGGGATTCTCTCTCCATCTCTCTCTGCCTCTCCCCTGCTAGCACTCTTTCTCTCTCTCTCTCTCTCTCAAATAAAGAAATAAATTAAATAATTGATTTAATTAATTAATTAAGGGAAAATAGAGTTAATTTTGATATTTTTGAATGAAACATTCACCTGACTCTTCTGGAAGCTTGATCATGATAACTCCTGACATGCCTTGATATTTGTCTGAATTACCTTAGACTATGCAGAGGTAGAAGCAAACACGCACACAAACAATAATAAAATCAGTTTGTGATTTTAGAGGTCTGGTTGGCTATATAAATGGGTAGAATTAGCTGGTTTAATTTCACACACATCTTCTATGTGACTACACACTACGGTGGGCACTGCCAACTAAAGCAAAAGCAGTTGCTACTCAACTGCAGCCAAGTGCTGTCAGGTTAAAATTGGCATTCGTTGCCACCAACACTTACAAGTGCCCAAGAGAAGTTGTATTTTTGTGCATTTATGTGAGATCTTCCAACTTTTAAATGTTAGTTGTAACTTCTTTTAAACACTGTAAAAGCCAAACGAAACATATCCGCAGAAGAAGTATGTTCCTTAATCTGGCAGTTGCCACTCTTTGCTAAGCATCAAGGCCAAAAATGAGCCACAGAGTGGCAGTAAACAAGAAGATGCTTCTTGAGGCCGTTGAGGAGGATGTGGCCCTAGACTGCCTCTATCATGGTTCTACTTTATCTTTCTATAATTTATGTTGATGACCAGAAAACAACATTTGCTTCAAAGAGGATTCTGGATCGGTGTTTATTTATAAATATTCAAAATATCAAATATAACTTGTAGCTAATTTATAGATGGGAGAGCTGAGTGTGCGGAGAATTGCAGAAATAAATCCTAGTTACATCTAGAGGAAAACCATAGGGGAAAAAACATCATAACCGTGTTGTTCAATGGAATAATTTTCAAAGATATCAAGCTTTCTGTTTTGCTCCAATAAACCTTAATTTGCACCGGCATTTTCTTGGGAGTATGTTATTACTACTTTTGTACATTTTTGTTGATGTTTGAAGAAAAGCAGTATCAGTGTTCAAGGCACAAGTCATTTACTTCTAAAAAAGGGTGAAAAAGGCATAGCTTCTAAATGTAATTTCCTAAAAAATCCATTATAAAAATACATGATTATGAAAATGTTCGGTATAATTAAGGGATCACTGAGTGCTTAACAATGTCTAATCGGATGAATAAAAAGAAATTAAAATAGTTTAGAGCAAATCATCTCATTTTGGTGAGGAATGCATTAATTGATCTAAATTATGTCTCTCATGTTGATGTTTGTGGTTCTTCAATACATGGGTCTTTTGACCCATTTACAATTTGTATAAATGGAAAGAGACAAAAGTACCATGGGGAAAGAGGAAAGGAAACCCTGAGCAGGTTTTTGCTAGCAAACATTTTAGGAGTTGACGAGTAGAATTCCTCCCTCCCATCACACGGCGCCAGATGCCGTTTTGTCTGAAGCCACAAGCTGCTGTGGATCCCTACGGCACTATAAACACAATCAAACCTGGCACTGTTATCACAGTTAGAGAAACACCTATGCTAAAAGGCTGTGTGTTGTGAAACTGGTTAGAGACTATATGCAGAACCTTCACTATGTTCAGTTTTTTAAAATTTTTTTTTTCAACGTTTTTTATTTATTTTTGGGACAGAGAGAGACAGAGCATGAACGGGGGAGGGGCAGAGAGAGAGGGAGACACAGAATCGGAAACAGGCTCCAGGCTCCGAGCCATCAGCCCAGAGCCCGACGCGGGGCTCGAACTCACGGACCGCGAGATCGTGACCTGGCTGAAGTCGGACGCTCAACCGACTGCGCCACCCAGGCGCCCCTATGTTCAGTTTTTTAAAACATTGATTAATGTGCCCATGAAAGAAAGAGCCATCCCTAGTAACATAGGAAGAGAAACCAGCCTCAAAGCACTAGCTATACAATGAGCACATTTTGCACACAGTCTGTTTATTCCACTCCCTTGGTAGAAGGGGCATGATTAAAACTCAGCTTTTAAAAGTGTATGTATGCAAATAACTATAAATATATGTACATACATATAATCAAGTGGAATATGAATTTTACAGTTGATGCATGCTCACAACAATCTATTCTTCCCCCAGGAGATCTTATATTTGACATCAAAGAACTATTGTTCTATTGTTCCTTCTCATTCTCTATTGTCTCTCCTTTGAGTATTTTGTCTAACTTGAGTAGCTGAATAGATTGCCTGTACTGAGTGTTGATTCTATTGCATTAAGGTGGACTTAGGCTCTACTTCCCAACTAGTAGAAGTTTGATCGTGGGCAGCTGCTGAATTACTCGTTTCTCAAAAAACTCGGTTAATGCATGCTTAAGATCCCCCTAGAGAGCAGGCCCCTGGAACAAACCTTTTCTTTTGCTAATAACGTTCTTGTCTCTACCCTCCTATAAGACCTTCGATTTTGTACAACTCCTTCGAGCCGCCTCAACCTGCTAGATGGGATCCTGCCCGATTCATAAATCATGTAATAAAGCCAATTAGATCTTTAAAACGAACCAAAAATGCATTCTTAAAATATACAGAGTGTCGTGTAACATTAAGGAAGAATATTTAATAAAAATGCTGGCATGATTCTGTCCCCAAGTTAAGGGGCAGATGTCTGATATAAGAAAGTCAAACTCAACTGCATTTCTCTTCCATTTTTTTTCTTTCCTCAGTGGACCACTGGCATTGTCTTCTGTCTAGCAAGGTTTTTACTGTCTTGTGTTTAAGGTATAGCTACATAACTAGGCTGAGCCTCTTTATCTTTCCCCAGTTTTCTGGAAAAACTCCATGATTGGTTTGCTTGACATTTAGATAATATCATGTGATGTGGGATTTGGGGGAAGTCCTGAATGAATCTAACAGATAATTTTTGAAACGGGATTTTGGGAAGGCTTCGCTCCATCTATTTGCAGATTTTTGTAGTGGTAAATGATTGCTGCTATATATCCAAAAATACAAATTGCTCACTAGTGTAATCATGACCTTTAAGGAAAACAACTCTGAAATCTTACTCAACTTCATTTATTGCTCACTCTTTCTGTTCTTACTAGTAGTAGATATTGTTGATGCCCTACCCAGATTTTCTTTACCAGGCTAAGACTCCCACTACTAGCTGCTAAAGGTGTTAAAAGCTAAGGGCTCATACTTTTCATCCATCACAAAGAACTGCCCATGATGGCCGGTGCTTGGGAGACCATACTATATGTACTTCCTCTCATTCTTAGGCAGCATCTAGTCAATGATTAAACTCAGGCTAGAGTTAGCACATCTTAGCTTCGTCTCTTCCTGTTCCCTACTTATGTTTCTCTCACTTCTTTACAGGTTTCTTCTTTAAAGAGTCTCAAAAATCACTTATATAAGGATCTACGGCTCAGGCTTTGCTTCTGACTGAGGAACATGACTTTACACCTGCTCATATATCAAATGTTTATTAAAAGGAATGGGGGCTGCTAAAGTAAGTTAATGGGACTAAATAGGAATGGTTATAAACACAAACAATCATTACCATAATAGAGTTTAAACAATGTGATTCTTGGTAGGATAAACATTTTTGATTTTCACTTGATGTGGAACATTGGGTGAAATCATTTTCTTGAGGTTCTTAAAGCCAACAAATCTTGGTTTTTCTCACTACCCAGGAAAGCTACAACCACAGGGATTTTATAAACTACAGGACTGGGCAGTAATGACGAAATGATTTCTAAAACATGCTAGTTTTGTGATGTGAGGGCCTGTGGTGAAAAATAAGTTGTATACAAGGTATCATACCCTTTTTAGGGTTTCTAAAAGAGTGCAGTTAAGCATCGATAATCTCAGAACCTTTGCTGATAATGCCATTCTCTAGAACCTAGAATCTAAAGAAGCAATGGAATTCAGGTAAAAGCTGAGAGATTTGAGAAAACTGATGTTTCAGTCATCTTTACTTTCATTTTCCCTAAGGATTCCATTTGGAGAAAAAAAGTTAAATTTCAACTCCTACTTTATCTATTCCTTTCTTGCTCTTTTTTGCCTCATCTTGCTGTCTTCTAAATAGCAGCAGCTGTCTTTATTCATAGATTCTGATCCTGTCTTCAGCTGGTTACCCTTTCTCCCATTCTTATGAAGAAGATGTTTCAACAGCCTCTGGAATTTAACCCAGGCAATGTAAACATCCTCCATTAAACACACAAAAGTCTGTTCCCAAAACCAGAAGAAAACTTGCTTCAGAGAGCAATCATTGCAATCTCACAGAATCTTCAGGAAACTCACGTTTGGCTTTGTGGCGATGACAAGAGTCAGGAGCCTGGGAAGCTGCTGCAAAGTTCATTACAAAGATGTGTTCATGGAGCAGTACATTCTCTTTCTCTTTCTCATTTTTGCTTAATATCTTGCTATATAATTATAATCATTTAAACAATATGTACAAAATTAGGTTGGAATTTTGTAGTGTCAAGAAATGAATCGGGTTTATTTTAAAAATATGCAATACGGGTAAACCCAGACCAAATTTTCAATCTGTCAAACTTTTGGTCTAATGACCGTCAGGGAAGACTGAAAGAGCCATGGTTTTTAATTGGTCTTTCCTAATGGGGTGATACTTTAAGGCTCATAGTTTTTATATGGTACATGCAATTTTAACTGCTGCTCTATTGTTTTATGTATTCTAATTTAACACTTTACATGTTTCGCTTGCATCCTTAAACTGATCTAACCATGAAGGACACAATATTATAACTTGAAGATTGACTTGGAGGAACATATAAGGGATTCAAGGGAGAAGCAGAGAATGCAAGTAGCTTCAGGAAGGTTAAAGCCCAGAATTAACTGAGACCTTTGAGGAAAGTGAAGGACAAAGCAAAGCAGCTGGTTTGGCATAATTCAGAGCATGGCAAGAAGTACTGTGGTATGAGTTACGTTTTTTAATAAAAGACAAACATAGGGCATTATTTGATTGTGTTTTGTTCTTGTCTTCTCTATCCAAAATAATTAGTTTCAAATTTCAAATGATAGAATAAACACAGTTAAGAGGAGAACACTGAAAAGCAATAAAGGTATAAACATTTTGAGTAACCAAATGAAGTTTTAAAAAGTTACCAGTAGGAAAGAAGAATAAATTAAAACTAATGAGACAGACTTAAACCGGAATCTATAAGACTATGCATATTTTTAAGAGACTCATACGGGGTTTTATAACTCTTCACATGAATTAACAACTACAACTAACTCTAAGAGATTTGTCCACTGATTACTAAAAAGCAGACAGAACTAACTATAACACAGCTACCAAATAATTTTATTCACAGAGAGTAGTAAAAGACTATTAGTACCTCTAAATGAATTCAGGTCTTCAGGACCAGATGAAATACATTCAAAGACCTAAAATTATAACAGATCTAATCACAGAACCACTTCATAAATCTCTGAGACTTCATGGAGGGGAGAAGAAGTTATGGCAGCACAGAGGTGGGTGAGATTGGTAAAGATTCCAGGATTCAAAGTGAAACATTCCCTCCATTTTCTACCATCTGACTTGGGACCGGCAATGATTCTGTTGTTTTAAAAACTGCACTTTTAACACTGTTAAAAGTCAGCACACCAGGATTTTTGAAAAGTGAAATTGGGGTTGAAAATCAGAGGTTGTAGCAACAACCAAATAACTACCAATATTAATTTCCAACAGTACTGCAGAAAGAGTAATAAAATGAAATGACATGAGAAAAAAAATTTAAGGAAGCATTACACTCTGGAGGCTCCTGTGAAATCATGCTGTAAGTAAAACCCAGGTTACTAAATGAGATTGAATAACAGATGCATTGTTCCTTGATTTTAGCAATGAATTTGAGACAATTTCTCAAGATGGTTATAAGATAAAAAATCAAAAATATGAACTATCGGATTTTACTGAGTAATTATAGACAAGTTATTCATTTATAGAAAAATATTCCCCAAAATGAGGCCTAGGTCTTCATCCAATAATCTATTCCAGTGTTGTAATCAGTGCCATGTTGGAGAACACAGAATGGCAACAGATTACTGTTTTTTCAAATATCATCGAGTCTCTACAAGAGACTTACAAGGCATTTTTCTAAGTGCTACGTTCACAGTAGTGACTCTACATTTTAGAGTGGGAAAGATAGATAATAAACACGGAAGCTAAACCATACAGTATCAGATAAGAGAAGGTCCTATAAAGCACACAGAAACATTTTGAATGGTGAAATAAAGTTTTGAAAGGTTACCAAGGGGTAAGAACAAATTAGAACTAACGAGACAGACATACATAAGGATCTATAAGACTATGTACATGTTTTAAAGGACTCATGTGGCACTTTGTAACTCATCATGCAAACTGCCAACAATATTAACAAAAACAAACCCCAAGGGATCATATCCACGGACAACTGAAAAGCGTGTGGAGATAATCACGTGGCATTACCACCAAAATGATCGTGCAAACTTCACTGAGATTAGTAAAGGTGTTGAGAGTTAACGGGCATTTTCATTAACAGATTGATAATACAAGTACATTATGTTCAAGGAGAAGGCAAAAGTGAGAATTTCGGAGAAGAAATGAGGACTATTACACTGGAAAAGATTAAAACTAAAATTAAGAGACAAGTGGATGAGTTAAAAGCTGGAGAGAAATTTTCTGACCTGGAGATATCAGGAAGAACTTACATAGAATGAGGTAATCAATTCTCAAAGAATCAAAACAGAAAGAGACACGTGGAGGCAAAGGAAGTGACCAGGGTTACACAGGGACAATACCTGCCATATGAGTTATTGGAGTTCCCACAAGACATAATGAATGAGAACTTTACAAACTGGTGAAAGAAATCCATCTTTAAATTGAAGAAATATTATAAATACTAAGCTGAATCAATAAAAGAAACACGTACCCATTCACACCAGGCTAAAACTTATGAAAGCCAAATATAAAGAAAAACATCTTAAAAGCAGACAATATTGTTACCACTATGAAATGAAAACATCAGAGTGCAGAAAGAAAATACACCAATTCAGAAGTCTATTCTTCATTATTGAAGGTAAGATAAAAACATTTCCAGAAAAACAACAGTGAGAGATTAGTTATCTACAGACCTGCAACAAAAGAAATACTATTTTTTTTTATTTTTTATTTTTTTTTGCCTTCTAAGTGATCCAAGATGGAAGTCTGGGGATACATGAAGGAGAGAACAGCAAAAGGAAAAATAAAAATGTAAATTAATGATTAAGTCTAAATAAACATTGCCTGTATAAAATAATAATTTTATAGGCTTTTAAGTACTGGGATAGTTAAAATATATTATAATACACTGGGAAAGAGAACAGATTGATGTGTTCCTCATTTCTTGCATTATCCAAGAAGAGGATACAATTATTAATTATTATCACAATGTGATAATATCCACAAGTGTATATCACAACCACTGACAGTACCACTAAATAGTAAAACACTATATAACACAGTATATAAAACAATATATAACAGTAGTGTGGGTGTGGACAATTACCAATTATTTGATCTAGGTGACAGCTACTTGCTTTTTCACCTTATTAGAATTTGATAAGATATATACTTTTTCTTTCTATTAAGTTTTTATTTTAATTCTAGTTAACATACAGTGTCATATTAGTTTCTGGTATACAATATAGTGAGATATACACCTTTTCCTTATGGATTTTTTTCTATATATGTTATATTCAACACTTTTTTTATTATGTAAAAAAAAAAAAGACACACACAAAAAAACAAAGGAAACTGGAAAGTAAACCTGAGAAAGTAGGACAGGACTAGACAAATTATCATCAACATGAGTAGAACTGTCATGTAGAACTTTTTTTATGCAATTCTAAGATTGATGTTTTAAAAGAATTAAAAGAAATAAAATAAAGATGTATCGGGTCAACATGGAGTAAGAAAATTGGATTCCTAAATAGCTTTTGATATAAGCAAATGAAAAAGAAAAATTTTGAATAGTTAAATGGCATTTCCACAGTCATCCGGCTATAAAATGGCAACTCTGGGACTAGAATGCAGGTCTTTGAGTGCTATTTCATTGCTCGTGACACTACACAGATGTATGGGTCTTTAAATGTGGAGGTATTAAACAATTTTTTTAAATGCTCCTTAGTCATGTCCTATCAGAAGGGTTTTTCACCTAGATGGAAAAAGAGTCTAAATGATGTCTGAGGAATGTGAAAGGGAATTCTTGCATTTATTTGACATTTGAGCTCAATGACTTATTTCTGGTTATATGTGATGGTTAATTTTATGTGTCAATTTGACTAGACTAAGAGATCCCCAGATAGCTGGTAAGATATTCTTTCCAGATGTGTCTGGGAAAGTCTATCTGGAAGAGACTGGCATTTGATTCTGTAGACTGAGTAAAAATCTGCCCTCACCAATGTGGGTGGGCATCAGCCAATCCTTTGAGAACCCAAATAGAACAAAAAGGTTAATAAGAAAGGAAGAGTTCCATATTTCTTCTTCCTCTGGGATGCCCATCTTTTCCTGCCCTTGGACATCAGAGCTTCTGGTTCTTAGGCCTTTGGACTCTGAAACACACCAGCTGTCCCCAGTTCTCAGGCCTTTAAGCCTTGCACTAGGAATTACACCATTGGCTCTCCTGGTTCTCAGGCCCTCAAACTCAAGACTGAATTGTACCACCAACTTCATCAGCTTGTAGAGAGCAGATTGTGGGGATTCTCAGCCTCCATAACCTAATGAGCCAATTCGTGTAATAAATCCTTTCTCTCCCTCTCTTTCTTAATCTCAATCTCTCTCTCTCTCTCTCTCTCTCTCTCTCTCTCTCTTTCACACACACACACACACACTCTCTCTCTCTCTCTCTCTCTCTCTTTCTGTCTCTCCCTCCTTCTCTCTCTCCCTCTCTTTTTCACACACAGACCCTTTCTCTCATATCATATTGGTCTGTTTCCCTGGAGAACCCTCACTGATACATTATATGATTCCCATATGTATCTTTATAGGATTTTACAAAAATATGAGATGATTTAAAATCAAGGAAACCTACACAAACTATAATAACCTGAGTTCATTGGCACAAACTTCTATAACTTCTCTCTCTCTCTCTTAATAGTTTTCACAATAAACAAGATGTTTGTCATTGGCAGGTATTCATTTTGTTTCACACATTAAATAACAGAACGATTTATTGTTACCTGTAGTGATATAACTCAATAACTTTTTGGAATCTTGACTTCTCAAACTAAAATTTTGATTACAGTCACAGAAATTTTTTTTCTTAAGTGAATATATTGTTTTACAAAATTGTTCTTTAAACAGAGGTGATTTTTGACTTTTTTATTATTTCAAATATTTTACTCTGATAATTGGTTATTAGTTATATTGCCCTCAAAACATTGTGCATTTTTAAATTTGTATTGCTTTGTCTAATATGCTAAGAGATACTGTAGAATTTTTTCCTGCATTTTAGAACAATTAATCCTGGAAATCCAAAGTTCCACAGAAATCTAAGAACCACACTTCAAATCAGCTTTGAAGTTGCATTAATTTAGATGCCCATTTTTCTCTCTGTCTTCAAGAAATATTTTGCATACTTGTATTTGTGTTCAAAAGTTGCCATAAATTTAAATCTGAAATAATAAGCTACGTTGCAGTACCTTCTGATTCATTATCCTTATTTTCCAATAAGAAATATATGAAAGGTAGAACAAAAAATGGAGGTAAAATATCAGTTTCCTCCATACAATAAAATGGCAACCATCCTGAGACACATAAAAAAGATTATTCTTTTAAAAAGAGGCAAAATCGATCTAAAGAAATCTCATATGTGTGCTTTGGACTACATCAGGAGATGTGATGTCTATTTATTCTAAAACTTTCAAATTGTTCACCATAACCATAATGGTAAATTTTATGTGTCAACCTTGTTAGGCTACCGTGCCCACTTATTTGATCAAACACCAGTCTAGATTTTGCTGTAAAGATATTTCTTAGATGTGATTAACATTTAAATCAATAGATTTTGAATAAGGTAGATTATGCTCCATAAGATGGGTGGGCCTTATCAATCAGTTGAAGGCATAAAGAGTAAAGACTCCCATTTCCTGAAGAAGGAATTCTTCTAAAGACTGTAACTGCTGACATGCTATACAGACTTAAGACTTGGAAATCTCCATGATCATCTAAGCCAATTTCTTAAAATCAATCTTTTTTTCCTCTCTCTCATGTATGTGAGAGAGATTTTATTAGTTCTGTCACCTATATTACAATTAAACATTGGCTGTAAATTATCCTTAGGGGAAAAAAAATGAAAGAGGTAAAAGAAGAAAAAGACTTTCAAGGTTAATACCATAGGAATATAAAAAACTAATTTTAAGAATAAAGATGCCATTGAGAAGATCAAAGGTTTGGGGATACTAGCATCAGGAGTTGTTGAGTTCTATCCCAAAGGAATAGTACAAAACAAACATCTCAGAGGCCTCAAAAATCTTGTCTCTTCCTTATCCAGTCTGAAGTCCCTATATAATTACTGCCTCCCTAATCATTTCCTTTAAAGAGGAAGTACAAGAAGCTGGCTCTTCTCTTGACCTCTGCACTCTTTCTTCTGAAGATTCCGTTGGTCTTTGGGGGCAGATAATTTGCTTTACTAGCAGACATTTGAATCTTTCATCTTTTTGGTGTGGGTGTTAATTCTTCATTACGTGTCAAATAGAATAATCAGCGAAACAATCTTTTCCCATGTATTTCTTTTTTTGTCATTTTTTAATTGCAAGTTTAATTTCTTTAATGGTTACAAAGTATTCAGATTATCTTTTTTTTTTTTATCATGGTTGAGTTCTGGTAGTTAATGGTCTTTGGAAAACTCATCCTTTTCTGCTAGGTTGTTACATTTATGAGCATAACGTTGTTTACAGTATTAACTTATTATTCTTTTAAAAGCTACAGGATCTCTAGTGAGATCTTGTTTCATTCTTGATGTTGGTGGTTTGTGTCTTCTTTTTTATTTTTGTCAGTCTTGCTAGTGGTTTGTCAATTTCATTTATGTTTCAAAAAACAGTTTTTGTTTTATTGATTTTTTTCTCTTAATCTTTATGATATTTTGAGTCACCTTGTTAGTTTTTCACAGTGACCAAATCACATAAAGTCCTATGTTTGTGGACCATTGTCATTTCCATTGATATCAGTCATGGACAATTTACAGATATATAAATTTGCATAAGGAAAATGCAAGGCAGAAACACTGTTGGTTGAGACTGTTTCAAAGTTTTTCAGAAATTTGTCCTGCAGTTTCCTCCAGAAATTCTGTCTTCTGCTTGTTCTTTCTTTCTCTCTTTTGCTCAGTACTTGTGGTGAATGTCTTTAGTACTGCCATTCTTAGAAGTGGGAACATAAACTGCCCGTAGAGCAGTAAGAGTTCAGGGTCATATCTAGAATCCTGATAATGATGCAGAAGGAAGATACATAACAGCTCATGACTGTCATGCTTTCTCAAGCACCGAAAAGATTTAGCCTAATTAGTCAGGCCATCTTCAAATCCTTGCTGAAGAAAACGACCCACCATAATCTTATGCGATCTTATTCTGAAGGGTCAAATTGTGTAATAGTTTTCTCTATTAGAATATTGGAATTCAAGCAGAGTGTGAAGTGTCACTTGAATGCACATGCCTACCTGTTCCAACTTCTGCTTAACAGTAGAGAAGCAGGTATATGTGATAGAATTGGGACAAGAGGGAACCCTACCCAAGTCAAACTGTCATCTTCCCATGTGTTCTGCTGGGAAATAGTGATTGCCACAGAAGTGATGCTGGATCTAACGGGCTTTGTGTTCTGCATAAATCTTATTTTTAAGTAAAATATTATTTTGGATGCTAGTATAGTTTTCAAAAAGACAAATCTAGTTGGTAAATTAGACAGCAGGACAATCTTAAAAAAGATACTTAGGTACAGTTTTAGATTTTATGCAACTTCCATAAATGGTGTAGAATTTAGTTAACTAGTTCTTGAGGCATGCATACAGTTTATAATATGTTAGTTAAAATAACTTGCATTTAACATTGACTATTTTCTCTGACTTCTGATAAAATTTAATAGATGAAGCAAGACTGTTTTCATGACAAGTGGGAAAAGCAAATATGCTTCATTGACACTATTAACATAATGATTGTCCTTACTTTTTCATTACTTTTCTATCCAAAGTATAATAAATAGCAAACATTATCCATGTATATAATGATGGTTGTGTCATCAAGCATGCATAAACAATAAATTATTTCTTTTATTTCTCCTAAGTTAAAAAGGCATATTATTTATGTTTTTAAGTATACAGTTCACAATATCTAAGATTCTATAGTCTTGGAGGGTCCAGAGCTCTCACATAGGTTTTCAAGAAATGAAACACAACCCCATTTAAGGGGAAAAAAAGTAACCATTCTGAGGGATGTATTTGAAAAATAATACCCTCAACCCCTCTATAATACTCTCATTTTGGAGTTGGGCATTTGACAAACGCATCCATCTGTCCACTTATCACTGATTTTAGAGTTGATTTCTGACTTTGTGAGGGGTCTTCTCTTGAGTTTGACAACTTTTGATGAAAATATGAAATTAGGAAAAAATAAGCTGAGCTGAGACAGATGATCAACGTTATCTGCAGCACTGAAAATAAGTGCCCTAGTCTTGTTCTCAGATTGATGATTTACTTATCGAAATGCACTGGGGAAAGTGAAGACTATCACAAGTGATTGAAGGGAGAAGCATAAAGGATAAAAGGGCAATAAATAAATAGGTTAACTTGAACAGTATACCCCCCAAATGCCCCCAAATTTTAAAAATTTCTAGACAGGCCAAGAATTTGCTATAATTTAAATGCCATACTCTTTATAAACTTATTTGATAAGACAAATATATTCAGGAAATAAAAATGAAATATAAAAATATTATTTAGGAAGGCATTTTGATATGCCATTCTGGATAAGATAATTTCATGGTGAGTAGAGAATGACATTGTTTTCAGAGCTAATGTTATGTCCTTAGAAACTTACTATAAATGATATACAACATAGGCAGGATATATTTTCTATTCAGTTGTACAGTTTTGAATCTTTGTGGTCCTCTGCTAAGTGTATATGAGTATATGTGAGTGTGCAGTTGTGTCTGTTTAATAGAGAGTGCCACAAAAAATAAACCATACAAATATAGTTACGTGAAAGGATTTCAATCTAAAATGGAACCATAGGAGATGAAATGGAGACTCTCACACATGTGTTTTCAGGAACACATGCGTAACTTAAGAACTAAGAGAACAATTTCCATTAAATGCTTGATTTCCAGAAGACTGAGACTTATTTTCTGACCAGTGAACACCTGCCAAGAGTCTCTCCATATCCTCAAGTCCATGAACACAGTGCTTACACTCTGGCTGGACTGCCCCTTCTTTGCACTCCTTGTCCATAGATATAGCCTACCCCAAACCCTCAATGGATTTGCCTATAGCTTGCTACAACATGCGTTAACCAAATTGCAATTCCTCTGCTACTTCTGAATGAACTCAATTTCTGGTAATGTGGCCTTGCCTCAGTTTATCACCTTATTTGGATTAACGGTATACGTTTTTACCAGATGGATTTTACATAATCATAGAAAAATGTCTCTAAACCTCTTTCTGTTTTTTCACATGATATATTATGTAGCTAATTTTTATATGCAAAGCCCAATGTAGCTCTAATTTTCTTAGTTCCTTCTTTCTAACATCTTTAGGCTCTTTGAATTTCTGTGCTGTTTTAGAAAACTTTAAGATCGGATCATTTATCTATTGCAATAACAACATCCAAGAAAGTAATATTCCTCATTGTATTGAACTTTCAATTAAGCCAAGTAGTGTAAGGTCAATCAATATTGTAATTGGGAAAAGATTATATTATTGTTGGCTGCTTTTGGCATATTGCCCACGGGCTATGTGCCAAATTAATAAAAATATTCAGTATTTGGTTTCCTGATATTTCATATATTTGCTGCTCCTGAACCAGAGCCAGTATGTTCTCTTTGAGAACTGTAATTCATTCCTCCCAGCTAAGTCAAATCTCAAATTGATCTGCCTTGACTGTGATTACTAAATTGATGGAATTGACATTCATCAAGTAGATTGTTCTTGACATATTCATAAAATATTTATTACATTTATAAAAAGAGACAGAACCACATTTTGTTTCTGTAGAAAAAGGAATTTCAATTTGTTACTTTATGACTGAGTTCGACAAACTACAGCTCATGGGCCAAATGTGACTTGCAGCCAGGTTTTGTGGCTAACACTTTATTGAAACATAGCCATCCCCACCTATTTGCATATTATCTGTTCCGGTTTGGGGGTGGGGCTACAAGGTCAAAACTGAATAGTTGTGACAAACCCCATATGGCCTACAAAGCCAATATTTACTTGCTGTTTGGTCTTTTACAGAAAATGTTTGCGACCCCTGCTATAAGAGCAAATAATTTTGAATTTTAGTTTGCTGCTTAGAAACTTCCGTTAATAATAATAAAAATAATGATAACTAAAAACTACTACATGGCAGATGCTGTTCTGATCACTAAACGTCGTTAAAGTGATTTCATATTCACAACTTATATGTCAGAAGTGTGGGTTATTTCAATGTTAAAGATGATAGGACTGAAGCATATAGAGGTTAATTAACTTGTCTAGGGTCACACAACTAACAAACACGTGGCATCACAGGGATTAAAACCCTCAGATCTAGCGCCACTGTCTACACTTTAACCACTACACTATTTCCATGACTGCGAGATGTGATCGTTGCTTAAGGTCTGTTTTTTTCGCGTTCACTGTCATCTTGATATTTTAAATTTGGTTATTACATTCTACTTTTTAACTTGGAAAAACCACACTATGTCAAGAGTGATTTTTAATATGATATTATCATATGTACTAGTAAAAGGACTCTCTTAAAAAGATGCTGATATATTTAAGTTCACTTGATTCCCACCATTCTAAATACAACTACACCCTTGCACTTTTTCCTTTCAGCAACAATGCTGTAATAATTATAAATGTAATAACTCTGTGGCACTTTCCAATATTTTATGGTATCAATTTAGTTGTACTTTTTTAAGTCCTTGGCAATTCAGTAACTAACTGGAGCACTTACTTAGCTAGAATATTTCATTCACAACCATTTCAACAAGGGTTTTCTCCCCTTTATATAAGAAGTGCAAACATTCGATGAGTACAGTAAAACCTCAGTTTGTGAGTATAATTCATTCCGGAAACATGCTTGTAATCCAAAGTACTTGTATATCAAAGGGAATTTCAAGAACCATTGGCTCACTTGTGATCATGTGATGTTCAGTGTCACGTATACTACTCGTATTGCAAGACATCGTTTGTTTATCAAGTTAAAATTTATTAGAAATGTTTGCCTATCTTGCAGAACACTCACAGAACAAGTTACTCACAATCCAAAGTTTTACAGGAATGAGTCACTCACATCAGGCCCTACATCATCAGCCACCCAACTCCCTTCAGTTCTGTCTTACCAACTGTCTGTACTCATCTCCCAGGTCCTGTGTATTTTGCTGCTCAGAGTTGACACCTGTGACCTTTAGCTATGCGACCCTTGGCATGAGAACTCTCACTTCTTTGTAGAGCATTATACATTGGCTAGTTTTATGACTACACATCCACAGCCTATAACCAATGACTGATTAGTGTGGGGTTACCCAGCCCTTCATATTCCAGATTTCCCTGCAGAATCAGGCAGAATATACCAATACACCTAACCTTCTACCCTAGTTTGGCTTCTCACTGTCTACTATCTTGCTTCTTCCATACATGTACTAATTTCTCCTGGGGGCACTTCCTGAATCCATCACTTTCACTTTGAACCCATGGTCAGGTGTGCTAATAGAATCCTCCTGGATATTGTAAGAAGGAAGTAAGATACAATCAAGAAAAATTAGGACGTACTCCACACTGATATTTACAGATTAACAAATCTTAAGTAAAGGGGGAAGAGGCCATTAAACAACAAGAACAGCAACCAAAACTGTAAGCAAAAAATCTGGTACTTTATGGAGCACCTGTGTGACAGAGTCGGTTAAGTATCTGACTTCAGCTCAGGTCATGATCTCATGGTTTGTGAATTTGAGCCCCATTCCGGGTCTGTGCTGACCTCAGAGCTGGAGCCTGCAGCTTGCTTTGGATTCTGTCTCCCTCTCTCTCTGCCCCTCCCCCGCTCATGCTCCATGTCTCTCTCTCCCTCTCTCTCTCTCTCAAATAAATAAACATTATTTCTATGAACTTCTTGTATATAGCAGTAAATGACAAAAAAAGAAAGGAGGGGCAATGGTGTGAGTCTCTCAGGCAGAAATATCTCTTCAATCTGTATGTTCTTTTTGATTTTTCTTCTCCATTCTTCACCACACTAAAGCTGCCTTGGGCCTAATTGAACTTGACTTTGGGGTGTGTGTGTGTGTGTGTGTGTGTGTGTACACATATGTGTATATCTACACAGAAACACTCACTCACACATATTGTTTTTTCCACTTTGGTAAAAAGAGGGGAGTAAGAAAGAAAAGAGAAAAATACAACTTTTTCTTGGTCCTTATTCTTCGATATTCTCAAATTAAAATCATAATATAAAAAATATTGCATTTAGTATTCATGGTTCTTGGAAAACTAAAACAGATGTTTTTTTTTCTTACTTTGTTATAATATGTTATTCAAGGTATAGTTTTATAATTACCTTGGATTTCATCATTTGCTTTTAACTATAAATTTGAGTATCCTACAGTATGAAAAAAATTCAGGAGTTTCAGCTGATATATGACCAATGCACAGGTTCTCCTAGGATACTTTGTGAGCAGGGGAAGTCAAATTGCTACACACTGAGTGAATAGAGTTTTTCTCCTCCTACACTATATAGAATGATGGTCTTCAAACTGGGGCATCTACACCTTAAGAGTATACAAAGTTCAAAGCATATAAAATACTACATCTCTATGGTCCAGTGTCCATTTCCTCAAGTTGGTCTGCATTAGCAAAGATCTACGGTCCAGTGGTATTCCCTTTCTATGATCTTCTCACACATCCTTCACAAGGGACTTTTCTCCTGATTTTTAAAAGAATGTCATATTTTACTCAGATTATCTTTTGTTGTTATGTCATATAGCGCAAAATCCTGGGCAATATGGTAATTCCTGACAATAATATATTTACAAGGAAGAACTGAATGAATCAAACACCTAACAACAAGGCACTTTCCAACATAGGTTATTTTCAATTTTTTTAATGTTTATTTATTTTTGACAGAGAGAGAGAGAGACAGAGTGTGAGCAGGGGAGGGGCAGAGAGACAGAGGAAGACACAGAATCTGAAACAGGCTCCAGGCTCTGAGCTGTCAGCACAGAGCCCGACGCAGGGCTCAAACTCAGGAACAGAGAGATCATGACCTAGACCAAAGTTGGATGCTCAACCAACTGAACCACACAGGTGCCCCTTAATTTGGGTTATTTTCAAATCATTATTTCAACAAAATTGAAGAACCACTGAATCTGGGTTTCCACTTATGAATAAAGTTTTGAATGCAATAGCAAAACTTTGAAGAAGTGAGTTATATTGCTAGAAGACAGTTCGTTCTATTCCTTCTACCTATTTATGGAGACATTAAGTTCATACTATTTATATTTGTTAAGAAAAAAAGAGGTAGGGGTAGAATTAATACTGGAATCATATCTCATTCTAATAATCAATAACTTGTGCTCATGCATTTGTGTACTTACTGGAAAAACTAAAACTCTTCTCATTCCATTAAAAGCTATATTTTCAACAAAATCTTTTAAGATTTAATAAAGATACAAACGTACAAAATACTTGTTTTTATCAGTTGTTTGTTATTGCACATTAATTTTTTAAGCTTATTTACTTAAGTAATCTCTACACCCTACGTGGGGCTCAAACTCATAACCCCAAGATCAAGAACTACACGCTCTTCCAACAGAGCCAGCCAGGCATCCCTGCACGTTAACTTTTTAACAACAAAGGGACTCGCAGCTTCTCACCAAAAAGGAGTCACATATGTGGGTCTCTATTCTCTCTTCTCTATTTGTGCCATCGTTATTTCACTAATACTACCTTGAAGTACGTGGCTTTACAGTAAGCCCTGAAATTAGATAGTGTGGATGCTTCCACTTTCATTTTCAGTGTTGTTTGGGATATTCCAGTTTGCCTTTCCTTGTCAATGTTAGATTTCAGATTGTAGGTTTTTCTACAAACAATTTTGCCACAGATTTTGATGGGTTTGGGTTTACTCTAGAGATGTATTGAAGAAAACTGACATCTTGACTATGTTGAGTCTTCTACTCCATGAACATACTGAATGCTGAAAATACAAATGAGGTGTTTTCCATTTCCTCTTTTAATTCCATTTTTCCCCCTTTTCTACCCTGATTGGCAATCCAGGACCCTGACCTTTATACTACATCAAAGGTGTCCTTATCCTCTGGCTTCCTATTGTCTTGGGTCAAAGAGGGCACCTATAGGAGTTCAGAAGACAGAAGATGAGGGAGGGTAAGTTTCGATACCAAAGACACAGCTCCTATTCAGCAGCCTTCTTCCACAATTACAACTCTCTGGACTTTCCTCCTCCACGCTTACAACTGGCAATGATATACACTATCCTTCACTGATTCCTCTTACGTCTGCCCAAATCTTTGAAATTGGCCCTCAGTTAAACTCTCTTAAATTGTTCCTTTGGAATATGCCATCATTTTACTGCCATGGTTATAACATTGTGTATGTGTTTTCAGGTGAAGTGTCATTTAAAGAAAACATGAATGTGATTACACACACACGCACGACACAGAGTCTCTACTATTGGTAAATATACTTACATGTTTGTGAATTAAATCAGATGACCAGTATTCTTTAATGTGTATTTTCATTTTGCAGGGTACAACTATGTTTGTACATACAAAGGGCTGTTCACTTTAATTAATAGATTTTCATGTTCTGTGAGCTTTCTCACAAATAAAATGCTCTGTGCTATGAATTCTGAAATCATATAGCACATATAATAAATAGACGAGATGAAATGATCATTTCTCCCTGGATCTAGACACTTCCAATTGTAAGACCAAGGATTTTTAAATGCAATATATATTCTAAAATCATCAGTTTTTGTAGATGAAAAAAATTTTTAGATGTTTTAAATTATAATATTCTATTTGTAGTTTAAAATGTGGTCTGTAAAATTTAGCCTATTAAAGTGTATATTAAAGAGTCACACTTGGAAAGGAGGAAATTGTGATGAAATCCATATAATGTGTTCCTTTAAACAAGAATGCATGTATTTCATTGAAATGGGAAATATTAAATGTTATACACTATCTTCATTGTTATCAGAACTCTGATAAGATAATGGAGTGCTCAAGAAGATTTTTAAAAAGCTAATGCCATCATTTTTCCATATATCTGAATTATCACTGATGAGAAACTTCTAATTAGCATTTTGACCTTTAAGCAGATAATTCAGTGAAACTTTCATTAGTAGTAGATCAAGAAGAAACTGCAAATTAAAATGCAATTTTCTGACTTTTTAGAAAACCTGCTTACTGAATTTAAGGACATCTATGTATAATTATACAATTTTCATTATCAAACATGCTGATAGTAGAACCATTCAAAAATATGTCACAGAGGATACATAAATTACAAAGTTTAAGAATTTAGATTTTATCTTTTGTACATTACTAAAACAATCAATTTCATGTAAAGTTGTTTAAAATGAGATAAGAGATAATATGTAATATTTTCTCTTATTTCATTAAATTTTAGTAATGTTTTCCTTTTGATAGTCAAATATTATTTTAAGGTTGGCAGTGATTTTTTTTTTTAAGAATGAAAGGGACAGGGGGCGCCTGGGTGGCGCAGTCGGTTAAGCGTCCGACTTCAGCCAGGTCACGATCTCGCGGTCTGTGAGTTCGAGCCCCGCGTCAGGCTCTGGGCTGATGGCTCGGAGCCTGGAGCCTGTTTCCGATTCTGTGTCTCCCTCTCTCTCTGCCCCTCCCCCGTTCATGCTCTGTCTCTCTCTGTCCCCAAAAAAAAAAAAAAAATTAAAAAAAAAAAAAAAAAAAGAATGAAAGGGACAGATGTGCTCTTTCTCCCAAAATTTCCCGCCAGTTTTTTGTCTGTTTGTGTTTTGGAGAGTGAGAAGTAAAAAAAAAAAAAAATAGGTTTATTGTTTTCAACTACTTCTTACAGATGGTATTGAATGAAAATCACCAATTCCATATCACCAATTCTTCTATCTTAGTTGTTTTGTGTAACTATGTAAACAAATCTTTGCAATGTCAAGCTTGCAATATCATTACACTTATCACTAGCAGCCTTTTGGAAAACAGCAATCTATATCCTCCTTTTACAGATTGATTTCTCGTCGCTAAACAAATTAAAGTGTTACTAATGATGGCAATGATTCTGGCCCTCAGGACAACTCCAGTGACTACATGTGTTTATGATGGCTACCGTTTGCTACTCCTGCCCTTTTGAAAAGCCCGAGGTTGCTCTCTGGCATAGTTAAAGATTATTAAGCACATCCCATGATTATAGTTTATCCGCAATTGCATTGTGGGATAGCGCAACACAATGGGAAGACTAAGAGTACGACTATCATTATTACAAGTCTTATTTGCACAAATTTACTACAAGAGGATTGAAAAGTAAAATCCATGTCAAATGAAGACCAATCGCCTGATACTGAAATAGTAAGAAATCTTGTTGTGAAACGTGGGCCAGTAAATCATTGAGGTGGATTGCCTATGTGAGGATTAAAAGGACCACAATTTCTAAGTACACTGGAATTGAAATTAAAATTTTTAAAAAAAGGCCCTACAATTTTCAAGGCAGCCACTGATTTTAAGTTGTACATTTTCAGAGCTTAAGTTGCACAGAGCTTAAGTTTCGAAGTGAGAGACTTAAATATATTTAGTGCATCATCCCTACGTATTAGTGAACACTTGAGAATCACTTCCTTTTTCTTATATGGAAAACCTTTAGCAAATGCCTACTACATTCCTATAAACGAAATATAGTCTTTATCTGGTGTTCAATTCTTTACGTGAAACAGGCTGCAGGCATTACATATAATTGGAAAAGCTATATAAATGATCAGGAGTCCTAGAAAATTTTATACTGTGTCAACATAAAAGAAAAACAACACTTTTCTTAAGTTATATCACTCAAACTTAAGTATCTATTTTCTCTGATTTTTGCTTTCGCACCAAAGCAATCAATGTGTGAATATGAACGATGTTGGCATAGTATATAGAAATGAAACACAACATAAAATTTTAATGATTAAATGTGTTTATCAGAAAAGGCTAAATACTCTTTAAAAACTCTAGAAAAGAACTCTAAAGAACACAGAACTCTAGATGTGGTCTCAATGAAACTAAGTATGATGTATAAAAATTGCATTTACTTTAGAACGTTTTCATCAAAGTGTGTGCCAAGCCTGTCTGATGAGACAGCAGATTAGGGAAGCATGTCACCGAACACTGAAAATCTGAGAAAACGATACTCAAAATACATGACAAAGTTAAAATTAAAGAACTATGAAACGCGTAATAAGAAGAATGAAATAGTAAAATCGGAAGAGAACCAAAAGAGACCAGTTTTTAAAAAGGGTCAGTCTGTTAAGCAGTCAGGTTTGCACGGATATCAGGCATACTTTTCATAATTTCTGTGCAAAAGGACCCACTCAGGTTACTTTCATTAATGGAGATACTGAAATGAAGTAAGTAGGACAGGAAATTTTATCAGTTGCTGCAAAACTAGAGCTCACAGAAAACTGCAACAGAATAATCACGGCTAGGATGCGTTACAGATCTAGCCCTGCACGGCAACAGTGGTTCTAGACAAGTATTCCCATAGTCACACATGTGGCCACAGTGTCTCGTTCTTGCCTCTTCCTTACTACTTTACTGTAATGCCACGGGAGTGTTCTCTCTACTTCATGGTACCATTTTCTTCATGACGAAAAACACTTCTTGGCTTCTGCTTATTCAAGTTTCTGAATTGCTTCAAAATTGCTTCCCCAATTTTGACCTCTCTGTTCTCTACTAACTTTCCAGTGTTCCCTGTCAGATTGTTAAAAAGGGATATCTGGTTGAACCAGCCAGTTATGATCCCAGTTAAAGTGTTCCTGAGGGGTTGAGCATCTATTTCATACTCTCCTCTTTTAAGCATGAGGGTCAGGTACCAGTTATCGTTCAAACATCTAGTTCCATGTTGTACAAAGCATAGATTAATATGCAATTCTCTGTGGAAAAGTCAAAAATTTAATGGGCACAGAAAGCTATGACTTTCCCTCTGGCCACCTTCAATTTAGGTACATCTATCTAACATGCCCAGCGTCTAAAAAGTTGATTAATTAGACTAACTCATGCAAAGTCCCGAATTCCTTTAAATTCCTTGCTGTTGTTTTTAAAAATAATTTGTGTGTTTTAGTAAACAAATTTAAACAATGGAGAAATATGTAAAAGAAAACCTGGAAATTCCCCATAATACACCCTGAAAAAATTATTAAAAATTGGCTGTTTCTTCCTTGTTAGCTTGCAATCACACCATAAAAATACTATGTTTTCTAGGAGTACCTGGGTGGCTGAGTCCGTTAGGCATTTAACTTTGGCTCAGGTCATGATCTCATGGTTCTTTAAGTTCGAGCCCCACATTGGGCTCTCTGCTGTCACCACAGAGCCCGCTTCAGATCCTCTGTCCCCCTCTCTCTGCCCCTCCCCCACTTGCATGTGACTGTGTGTGCATGTGAGCTCTCTCTCAAAAATAAATAAACTTAGAAAATAGATAAATAATAAAAAAATATTATTTTTTCTAAAGTGGGATAATAGAACAATTTTCTGTAACTTGTAGATTCATATTCATTCTAATGGCTACCTAATCTTGTATATAATGTATACTTAATTATTTTTTGACACTTTACTATTACAAATAACACCTTTATAACTCTGTAGTTATATATGTGTACATTTATGTAAGAATTTCTACACTAATTCTAAACATAAAAAAAATATTGGATCAAAGATTTCTATAGATAAATCTTCATTATTTAGGTACTTAAAATAAATCATGCAATGTGGAACATGATGGTGATACAAAGGTGAAAGTATTATATACCTTACAGTCTTGTGTATCTCTTCAGCTAATATTCTGCTGGTGTTCTCAACCCCATACTTCAGTGCTATTAGATTGCTCTTCTGCAAAGCAACCTCCCTCTGACCGTATCTAACCAGCAGCCATCTCTGGACTGTCTCAAGAGAATAGTATGTTATAGAAAAAAAAAACTGAATGAATGAACAAATGAATGAGACAATGCACTCCCATGGTTACCAAATTCAATGGTTCCTAAAATCTGCTGCCAAATTCTTTCTAGTTTTTCCTTGTTTTGCTCTACTTCCTGGAAACTATTCTTCACATTTTTCATAGAGATTATTCAAAATGACTCTATTCTCCATAAATCTTGAAATCCATACCCTCTCTTAGAAATCATCTTGCCTTATGCATCATACAAAAGAAACCACGTGATCAGACCTCTCTTAAAATCCTGGTATGAAACCACAGTCTCTTCCCCTTCCTGTAAATACAAGAGTGTTAGTGTTTCCTTAATCTAGGCTTTTACGGATCCCAAAGAGCAAGGTCTTGTGTTTCCTGGAGAAGACAGGTGCTGGCTGGTAAAAGAAAAAAAGAGAAGGGAAAGTCACTAGGATCTAAGCTTCTCTTTTGTAGATTCAGAACCTGAATCTTTTCATTGTTCCTGAGATGAGCATCTCTGGAGTGCTTTCCTACACACACACACACACACACACACACACACACACACACAGAGCAAAAATAAAAAAAGAAAACAAAATAATCATAAAATAAGAATGTGCATTTAGTAAATCAGAAATATATATTTTTGTATAATAAGAACTTTAAAAGCTATGAGGACAGGAGATTATTAGTGACCAAGGATTGTTTTACTTATAATGGGATGTACAGAAAACAATTAAAATCACATGTTCAATTAGCACAGAAACAATAAATGGAGTTACTTGCATGCTTAAAATGTCTGATATATCTGCCTTCACAGGAGAGATATATAGAGGGCTACCCTCTTCTTTGAGAACTGTTTGATTTTCTTTTAATTTCTGTTTTTACTCTGGATGTGGATCAATTCTCAGTGAGAATTACTATTGCCTGTTTTACAGACCTTGTCTAATAGAAAGTTAAGAATGGTTACTTAAGGGTAGTTCATGCTATTTGCATAGTACCTCAAAAGTACTAAGCACCTACCATGTTCTGTATACCCTTTCAGCCATTAGAACAATCCTTGGCTTTATACCTGTATTGCACACATATATACAGAAATTACAAAGGCCCTCTGTAAACAGAAACTGAAAAAACACAAGCATACTTATCTTTATGTTTCACGAAACTGTATTCATGTAATTTTCCTCTGATTATTCACCTCTGTTAGTTTTGGAACATACTGAATCTCTAAAATGTTGTTTCATTTGTTGGATGAAAGCGCTGGAAGGAGAGACAGGACACATGGCAACTCATTACAGTGAATTAAATATCCTTTAATCTCTGTGATCAAATAAACATTAAATCTTATCGTGTTATTGCAGCTGGGTCTGAGGCAAAAGCTGAAGTCTTTTGCTAGACAAAAAATTTTTGAAATATTATTGCTTTAAAAACAAATTCCTCATTATGTCTAGGGGCGCCTGGTGGCTCAGTTGGTCAAGTGTCTGACTCTTGATTTTGGCTCAGGTCACGATCTCACAGTTTGTGGGATCGAGCCCCGTGACAGGCTCTGCCCTAACAGCATGGAGCCTGGTTGGGATTCTCTCTCTTCCTCTCTCTCTACCCCTCCCTCTCTCTCTCTTCCTCTCTCAAAATAAATAAGTAAATACTATAACAATAAATTCCTCATTAAGTCGGAGTTAAATGAAAAAGCTAAATAAGGTGTGAGAGGCTATGCTAGAAAAAATATGTTGTCTACTGGAATTCATGCTTTCATTGGACAGCATAGTCACTCACTGGCTAAGTTACAAGACGAAAGGTCAATGGGTACTATCAACAGAAGAAATAAAAGGTAGAAAGAAATCCACTTACCAATCCAAGCACTGGATGATTAGGTAAGTGAGGAATAAACTTTATATGTATATATTATATATATAACTTTATATATAATATATATATATTATATTAATATATATGTAATAGTGGTAAAATTACTGAACATGAGATATACCCTCTTAATAACTTTAATGCACAGCACAATATGAATAAAGAACATTTGGTATATCAATACAATGCAGTATTGTTCAGCCTTAAAAAAAGAAGAAAATCCTGCCATATGCAACAACATAAAAGAATCCTCAGGACACTATACTAAGTAGAATAAGTCAGCCACAGAAGGAATAAACTTTTAAGACAATGACATTTGAGGGATTGTATTTTTAAAGCAGCTAGTTTTGTCTTCCCTAATACAGTGAGTATGCACATTTGTTTAAAAATGTGCATTTTTTATAAGCAGTCTTCTTGAAAAAATACAATATTCTTGACTTCATAGAGACTACATTTTAACAGAAGAAAGGTGAAAAAGAATTAAGCAAATAACTGGACATGACTTGTTTCTTAGAAAGCTAAGCATCAAAGGGGGTGCCTGGGTGGTTCAGTCGGTTAAGTGGCCGACTTCGGCTCTGGTCATGATCTCGCAGTCCGTGAGTTCCAGTCCGGTGTCGGGCTCTATGCTGATAGCTCAGAGCCTGGAGCCTGCTTCTGTTTCTGTGTCTCCCTCTCTCTCTGCATTTGCAGCAATTCATATGTGAATAGATTGTGATCAAGTATGAGTCATGCGGAGAGAACACTGTGCCAAAGAAGAAGGTGGCCAAGCACCTAGGGCTTGGGTGTGTTTGACTGCTAAATTGACAGCAACATCAACTTAGATCCTAATACGATAAAAATGGAACAAAGAGGTACTACAAACTGAGGTTTGAGCTGTACCAAGAGACAACAAGCAGCATCTTCTAGTAAAGCAGTCTCTGGATTTTCATCTAAAGACTATGAGAAACCACTAGAATGTTAAGTAAGGATGTTATTGGCTTTGTTTTATGTTATATGGATCATTCTCCGCTCTGTCATCTGGTTGACGAGGAACAACAGTGGATCCTTAGACAAGAAGAGGATTCTGCAATTTTCCAGGCAGGGTTTGAAGATGGCCATGAACAGATGATCATAGTGCAGGTAGAGAGCACTTGGTGGATTCATCACCATAATTTCGAGGGAAAGTTATATTCACAGTGGCATTTGCAATTTCATTTCCTCAAATATGATTCAGATAGAAGTCCTATTATTAGTAAATGGAAGGAAATATTTACCAACTACTGATGCTTTTCTGAAGTTTTTTTTTTTTTTGTACAGATATAAGAGTTAGATATATTTGGTAATCTCATATTAAGACAATAAATTTCAAAAGTGAGCAGAACAATGGGTAAATTGTTCATCAAATATTTGTATACCTTTGTTGGCAACATTTGAGTGTAATGAAATAACATAGCTCTGAACAATGTTTTTGTCTGCCCTTTTTGAAATGCATTTAATACAGAGTGCTTTTAGAAAATGATAGATTGACACATACAGAAACTTTGCATAGGAAGCTTTAAGTTGTAATTTTTTTTTTCCTAACTGGAATATTATCTGGAGTTTTTACCTCTACATAAAATAAGGCACTAACACTTTGGTACTCTATTAAAATGTAGTGTCATTTTGATGAATTAGGTAATGGGCTGACATCAATACATCAAAACAATGAGTTTCAGGAGAGATTCAAAAAGCCTTATGAGCTTAAATCCAAAGATACTGAATGTTGAATGCTAAGTAGTAGTTAGCAACAGAATATGGAATTTGAGAATGTTAATGTGTATACATGAATTAAATCTACCGTGGCCAAAGGCTATGTATGTTATTCTCTATATTAATTAATATCAAGTAAAAAATCAAAATAATCGCACACATATGAAAAATGGAATCTCGATCAAAAATCTGTTATTAAATTTGTTGTTTTATCACTTTAAAGAACATGGTTGTGTGAATAAGAAATGAGGTAGTTGACTAATTACACAATACAAAGTATATCTACAAAGTAATTCATTTAAATAATGATAATGATAATAAATAATAATGATCTGAATTTGAAGGGTTATTTTGCTTTATGAACTACAGCGAAAGAAAGCATAGTCCTGATCACTGGATGACTACATACAATTGCTTTCATGACTGGGAGGTTCCTTTTTTGCCTCTTGCTATTGGCTTGCTCTAAGATCTCCTATAGCTTGGTTTATTGCAAGTCTCAATAGTTCTCTTAGTAAGAATGGAATAATTCACCATTCTCCAATTTTCTCCTAACTTTAATTTGAAATCAAGAAGGTGTGGTGTATAAAATACTGTAGTGCAGCTATGATATAGGTAACAGCCTTAGCAAAGGCAATGAGTTATGCTAATCTAGAGGTAACTATTAATCTTCCTTATTTTTTTAATACATTTATTTATTTTTGAGAGACAGAGAGAGACAACGTGAGCAGGGGAGGGGCAGAGAGAGAGGGAGACACAGAATCCGAAGCAGGCTCCAGGCTCCGAGCTGTCAGCACAGAGCCTGACATGGGGCTAGAACCCACGAACTATGAGATCATGCCCTGAGCTGAAGTCGGAGGCTTAACCGAGTCACCCAGGTGCCCCAAATCTTCCTTTTTTAAAATATGAAATTTATTTTAAATTGGTTTCCATACAACACCCAGTGCTCATCCCAACAGGTGCCCTCCTCGATGCCCATCACCCACCCCCCCTCCCTTCCACCCCCTCATCAACCCTCAGTTTATTCTCAGTTTTTAAGAGTCTCCTATAGTTTGGTTTTCCCCCTCTCTAACTTTTTGTTTCCCTTCCCCTCCCCCATGGTCTTCTGTTAAGTTTCTCAGGATCCACATAAGAGTGAAAACATATGGTATCTGTCTTTCTCTGTATGACTTATTTCACTCAGCATAACACTCCAGTTCCATCCACGTTGCTACAAAAGGCCATATTTCATTCTTTCTCATTGCCAAGTAGTATTCCATTGTGTATATAAACCACAATTTCTTTATCCATTCATAGTTGATGGACATTTAGGCTCTTTCCATACTTTGGCTATTGTTGAGAGTGCTGCTATAAACATTGGAGTACAAGTGCCCCTATGTATCAGCACTCCTGTATCCCTTGGGTAAATTCCTAGCAGTGCTATTGCTGGGTCATAAGTAATTATTGCTAAGGTAAAAATACTGAATAAATTTGTGTTCTTAGAGTAAGTGTATATGCATGTATTTATGTTTTCACTTGAGTGTGTGCAGATGAGGTAAGAGTTCAAAGTTATTTGAATCACAGGATGAAGAAATGAGATATACAGTCAATTCCTGTTATCTATAGTAGTTGTATTCTATAAAGTCACCATGAACACTGAATTAGTGAGTACCAAATCCTTATTCCTAAGGAAAATACAGGGTTGGGTTTTGGAAGACTTTGGTCAAAACATTTTATCAATACATCAATACATAACCTTGTTTTATGTGCATTTATTTTATTTTTTTTTAAATATTTATTTTCGGGGCGCCTTGGTGGCTCAGTCGATTAAGCTTCCCACTTTGGCTCAGGTCATGATCTCACATTTCCTGAGTTCAAGCCCCTCATTGGGCTCTGTGCTGACAGCTCAGAGCCTGGAGACTGCCTCAGATTCTGCGCCTCCCTCTCTCTCTGTCCCTCCGCCACTCACACTGTCTCTCTCTTTCAAAAATATAATAAACAAATTTTTAAAATATTTATTAATTTTTGGGAGAGTGCAAGCAGGGGAGAGGCAGATAGAGGGGGACAGGGGATCAGGAGTGGAGTCTGCACTAACAGGCTGACAGCAGCAAGCCTAATGTGGGGCTCGAACTCACGAGATCATGGCGTAAGCCAAAGTTGGTCGCTCAACTGACAGAGCCACCCAGGTGCCCCATGTGCATTTATTTTTAAAGATACCTTATTTAATACATATTGTTGATTCATTAATGCTGCACTCACAGCCAACACATTAACTCATGACTCAGTGAAGATTACTTAATGTACTTATTTTCCTGTAAGGTGCATCATACTTTATTCCATTTAGGAAAACTACACAGTACCCAACACTACACTTAGGAGCCATCTTAAACAGCTGGAATCGCCATCAACAAAAACAACAAAAGACAGAAAAATGCAAGAAATTTGGCAGTAATTATAACGCAGAAAGGACATGTTTACCGTATGAAAACTTGAACGACCAGGTTTAACCTCACCTGGGAATGAGAGCATTAGGTCACATAGATTTTTCACTATTCTGTGCATGTGCATGTCTACAAATGGCCATGAAACACTCCAAGTGTTGAGTTAGGATTACAAAGCATTTTAGCAAGTAGGTAAATTCATGAACATGAAATTGCTAATAATGGGGATATGCTGTTTAGTCCTGGAGAGTAGACACATTAGTGAAAGTAGAGCACCAGCATATATCAAGTTCCTTTTTTTTACAGAAGAAACTGACATTTTTTAAGTAAAAACTTCCATCTTAGTCTTCAAGCTCAAGTTCAAGGGAATTATGACTACGTGAGTCTTGCCCTTCTAATGTTCTGATTTGAAAAGGTTTGAGAACACTGGTTTTCTGTTATTTAGAAACACTAGACTCAGAATAAAAAAAAATTCTTTCCTTAATACTTACTTGCCTTCAAATAAATCATGAAGTAGTTTTGAGGAATTTTTTTCCCTTACCTGTGAATTGGGGTAAATAATACTTGTCATGTCTATATGTCCATTTCTTGATCATTCAAGACAGTCACTGACGGCCCATTATAAGTCAGCACAAATAGAGTGGAGTTATGGCTCCCTGACTCCACCTGTGTTGACTCATGTCAGTCATAAATTCGACTACGGGACAGATATTGGAAGAAGTATGTTACACATCAATTCAAAAAGTTTTGATTAAGTACCTATATTTTATTAGGCACTGTTAATTGCAGGCATGTACCAGTGAACAAAATAACCCTGGTCTACTGCCTTTGGAGAATAATAATTTACGGTGCCTCATCAATCACAGTGTAAAAATAGCTGCTGGTTTTTGTACATACCTGTACAGGTCTACTCAGATTCCTTTAATGACCATTAGGAACACTCTTATACTTAAACAGAAATATCTACTGGTTTGAAATATTTTGTGATTAAAAACATGGTTATTATTTTTAAATCAGTTGAGGAAAGGAGATCCAAGCCAGCTCTATTCCATCACTGAAATAGTCTATTAATATTGATCTTGAAATATTAGTCATTGAATTAATATTAATATTTCTTGGTTCCAGAAAATATTCTAAATATGAATGACCGCTACAGATGGCATACAAAGTTCACCATATCTTTATAACTGCATGGAAGGACTCCTGTCTGTATTTTGAAAAATATAAAGAGGGTAAAGGGATTGGGAAAGGAAAACTGAACAGCCTGTAAATTGTATACATACAATACACACGTAAAAAAGAATAGATATAGATAGTTATATATTATGTGCATATAGCAATTTAATGTTTTTAGAGCACATTTTGAGGATTTATGATATGTCAGTTAAGTTTTTCTCTTTTTATTGGTGTACAATTTACCAGGATTACTTAAACCTGAAGGCAAGAACATCTGTGTAACTTTTACAGTCAAGTTCTAGGACCAAAACTTTACCTCTTTCTCTGTCCATATATTTTGCTAAGCCATGAAACTTGGGATATGATTATTATATATAAACATATCACCAATATTCCATTATTGATATTGAATAAGCAAAACGAAAATACTCTTGAGGGTTGGTCAATATTATCATCATCTTATACAAATGTCAAAGTCCAAATGAGAAGTTCTACGCTTGAGGAACTTTCCAACCAAGTACCAGCAGTTTTGGTGGGTATGAGTCAAGGAAACATTTGGAAAATGCCTGGAACCATTTTTTTCAAAGAGGATCTTTAACTGATAAACTCAGAAATATAAAGGACATGTAATTAAAATTTATAATATTCTATTGTGTGCTCCCAGATAAATATATTTTAGGAAATGAATTGCCAAGATACTTTAAAATTATATTTCACATTAAATAATGGCATAAAGTTTAATGAAGATAGATTTCTATCTATTGATCCATCTAGCTATCCAAACGGCACATTGATCTCAAATGCGTCTTTATTTACATAATACGAAGGAAGGTGTGTTATTATTGGACAGGGGAGCCATATCATTTCCTAAGGAACTTACAGGTAATTTTAAGCAAATAATACTAAATTTTTTTAAAAGCTAAGGATTAATATAAATGCTCTTATATACCAGCAATGTTTATGAATGAGCTTATACTTAATTGTATAAAAGTTAATAGAAACAAAATGATTAGTACAAATTCTATTTTTAACTAATTATATTATCTAACTTTGCACAAATTGCTCTCTTCCTGTTGTCTTTCAACCTCACCTGCCTTCTCTGTGGGAAAGCTCCTAAATTCACTTTATAAATACAGTGGTGACAACACTGACTTAAAAGATAAGCACAAAATATGTTGTCACCACTGATGTGTTTATATACACCTGCATTGCAACTGGGACAAATATTTTTGTCTTGGAAACAAAGCCAGGTGAGCTTGAAGTAACTTGTCTATTTTAACCACTGAGCCATTAAATTTTTAATGACTTTAAGGTTTTAAATTATAAACAACTTTCTCAAGCTTTTTTTTGGATCTCTGTAAAAAGCAGATTGATATGAAAAAGAAATACATACAAAGAAGAAAACAAGGAAATAAGATAGTCTTATTTTGGTTGCTTGTATTGACATTTCCTAAGTAGTATCAGTTGATATTAAAATATAAGTTAGGATGTGCAAAGGCTCTAATGGAGAGATTGGCAAAAAGAGAAATATATATATATATACATATATATATATATATATATATATATATATATATATATATATGTATATATATATAAAATTCTTAGATATTTATTTATTTTTGAGAGACAGAGACAGAGCATGAGTGGGGGAGGGGCAGAGAAAGAGAGGGAGACACAGAATCTTCAAGCTCTGGTATGTCAGCTCAGAGCCCAATGTGGGGCTCAAACTCATGAACTGTGAGATCATGACCTGAGCTGAAATTGGATGCTTAACCAACTGAGCCACCCAGGCACCATGATTAAATGTCCAACTTTTCACATTCTCATGACAATAATTTCAAGCAAGTTATTGCTTATTATATTACCTGTTCAAAGGCATTTAAAAGTGATGGCAAGGAATTTAAGTCTACTTCCTTTCAGAGCTATCTTAATTTTATTTTTAACTTATCAGGGTACAGTCAGGTAAACAAATTCATGCCAGGTGTTTCAATGGAGGGAATTTAATATGGAAAATTCCAGAATTTTATAACAGGAAAAGGGTAATTAGAGAAGAATAAAGAAATCTCCAATTTAACAACTACTAGAGGCTACTACCACTCTTAGGGTTGAAGAAACATTGGGAAGGAGGTAGTGGTACCAGTTTCAGGAGTTAGAACTTGTAGTGAATGGAGGGGCCAGAGCAGATGTACGTGACAGGACCTGGGACCATAGAAACATAGTTGGTGTGGTGAGAGCTGGCAATGCAGAAGATGCTGCCAGAGATGCTGCCTGAGGAAGGAATGTGTAACAGACACCTACTCGTTAAATTTCCTTCCATCCCTAAATCTAATGCATTGAGTGAATGAACCTAGTCAGAAGTGAATAGACAAGGGAGTCTGGAAAAAGTGTGCAGTCCCCACTGTTAGGCCAAGAAAAGCAGCGGCGAGGCAGTGAATGAAACTGAGAGCAAATGACTAACACAGTCCTTTTCTAAAAGCTTTGATCTATTTATGTCTCTTGCAATTTTTAAAGTTTCTAATGTTCCCCACTGCCAACGAAAAAAGAGTTAACCTTCTTTAGCGAGATCTTCATTTTGCAGCCTAGCACTAGCCTAATTTTCCAGCTGGTCTTCTGTCACTCCTGAACTTTCAATCTAACACAGAGGGAAAAACTGAATGCCAGGTCCTTACCACTTAGAGTAATATCAAGTCACTAAGCCTTATTTTTGTTATTGTTTTCGTCTAGAATGCCTTTGCTGGTCATCTCCCCGACCCCACCACTATCCTATCCCATGATTCTTTATACCTTAGGAAGTCAATTCAAATGTGTTTCTGTGGATGTTTTTTGACATGCACGTAAAATTAATTACTTTACTGTGATGAACCATATTATTAGTATAATGTTTATAGTATTATTATTAATGATATATTTTCATTTCTATTAATAAACAACTTCTTCAGGGCACAGAGCAAGTCAAGAAGCACAGAGAATGGGTTATTACCAGTTGTCAGTAAGTGTTAAATATACGAATGGATCATGTTTTCTTAAGCACAGAGAATGGGTTATTATCAGTTGTCAGTAAATGTTAAATATATGAATGGATTATGTTTTCTTAGGATCCAAAAATTATATTTGAGTTCCAAGAAAATTTCCAATGTATTAATCATTGTGGTGACTTTCTTTTTGCACCTGCAGGGTTAACGCTCTGCAGGTCCTCAAGACTTACACTGATATACAGAAAAGCAAAGTATTTAATTTTTGCACTACCAACCTCTTTCCTAATTAGTATTTTATCAGACATTTTCTTTAAAAACACTATGTTCCCAGTAATATAATATTTGCAATCTCACATGGTTGGCAGAATATCATTATTGTCATTTGCAAACTGGTACATAATCAATGATGCCTGCAGACCAAAGAAAGATGATCATGAACGTTGAGTTTATTAGTGATAGCCATCATTTCTTTTCTACTCACATCTATTTCTACTCTGCCCAGAGTCTGAATAAAGAAGTCCTATGTAGTGTAAGAACACAATTCTCTAGCTACGAATGACTGAGTCACAGATAAATTATTGACTCAAACTGGGAGGAAGTGTCCCTTAGCAATGTCTGAAGGTTCTATCCCTCCCTAGCATTATGTTTGCATTTCAGGTAAGAAGAGGGAGAGATAGTAAGTAAGAATGCCTTTTTTCCAAACGCAAAGTTTTTCTCCATCAATTCCAGTTCGATTTCACTTTGTGTTTCCTTGTGTTACATGGCAGCCCTTAAAATAAAAGAAAGCAAGAGTGGTGTGCCTCAGTGGCTCAGTCAGTTAAGTGTCCGACTTTGGCGCAAGTCATGATCTCACAGTTTGTGAGGCTGAGCCCTGTCTGGGGCTCTCTGCTGTGAGCATGGCCCCATCTTGGATCCTCTGTCCCCCTCTCTGACCCTCCTCTGCTTGTGGGCACATGCATGTGCATGCTCTCTCTCTCTCTCAAAGATAAATAAACATTAAAACAAATAAAAGAAAGTGAGAAATTATGGTCTTGGCTTTTCAACCTCTATAGTAGAGGAAGGAAATTGAAAAAGGAATGCAGATGGCATTCTGAATGAGCGAACCCACAGCCTCTGACCAAACAGCATGGAGATTTGGAGTTAGGAAGCACAGTGAGACAGTAGAGGCCTTTAAAGGTAATGAAATCTCCTCCCTAAGCCGCATGCAAACCACATGTATAATGTGTATTTTCCAATGTGTACTTTCCAATGTAGAAAGTAAAACTTTTGCAGAGGAAAGCGGTATGTAGAGATGAGACTAGAAGAGAACAGAAAGGAAAAAGACCACGTGGCCCAGAGTAAGAGATAAAGAGAACAGCCGTCTGACGTTTCATTTGCTAAGCAACCAGGTAAAATTCTAGTAGGAAGATTTCCAAGATTCGTATCTTCAGAAAAACTTGTCTTTATTTAAGACGGCTCAAAAGAGTTTTTGTTGTTGTCGTTGTTGTTTCTTTACAATCAAGTTTCCTGGTTTATAGAAGAGCTGATGGAGATGGAGAGTCAGCCAACATCTTTTCTGTCTCTTCATTACGTGTCCCCGCCCTCATATACTCTATGAACTTACAGGAAAACCCATTCAATGACTGTATTATTACATTTCTCTATTTTCTTCTCCATTTAAAATTATCAGCAATCTTCATCGGGCTCTGTGCTGACAGCTCAGAGCCTGGAGCCTGTTTCCGATTCTGTGTCTCCCTCTCTCTCTGACCCTCCCCTGTTCATGCTCTGACTCTCTCTGTCTCAAAAATAAATAAATGTTAAAAAAAAATTAAAAAAAAAAAGGGGGGGCGCCTGGGTGGCTCAGTCGGTTAAGTGTCCGACTTCAGCTCAGGTCATGATCTCGCACTCCGTGAGTTCAAGCCCCACATCGGGCTCTGTGCTGACAGCTCAGAGCCTGGAGCCTGTTTCCGATTCTGTGTCTCCTTCTCTCTCTGACCCTCCCCTGTTCATGCTCTGACTCTCTCTGTCTCAAAAATAAATAAATGTTAAAAAAAATTAAAAAAAAAATTATCAGCAATCTTGAGAAGAATTGTTTTAAAGGATAGCTTTTTCCCACTATCTAAACATTTAGCTAATCATTTAGCATTTAATGGGAATCTGTCAAAAGCAAAATTAAGACGAATGAAATGCAATGAAACATCTGTTCTTGTTCTTCTTACCTCATGATACGCTACTTTAATTCTTAGGAATGTCTCCTAATAAAGTTTCCTTTGTAAATATTAGGGTCTGTGAAAATGCAGCCAGAGGTTATTACTTATCATTCTCTTAATATGTATTTCTCCTTTTACTTGATATGCTTCATTTCTGTTTAATACACATCTATGGGATATTAGGGAATTCAATGCATTAACCCAAACATTACCTGACAGATTTTAGCAATTCTCTCTGTGGAAGTTTGTTTCCTCCTTGATGCTTTTTCAAACATCCTTCCTAAAGCAATGCAATTGCTTATAAGATCAATACATCTTTTTGGAAGGAGCCATCTGATTGCCAGGAACAAAGCACATAACATCAACTTTAAAAATATATGATCTGTTAGAACTGTAGCATGGCTAAAAGGGAATCAAAGCCTGTTTTGTTTGTTTTGTTTTAGTAACTTAGTAGGGGTATCTGGGTGGCTTAGCCGGCTAAGTGTCTGGCTCTTGATTTCATCTCAGGCTGTGATCCCATGGTTGGTGAAATAGAACGGGTTCTGTGCTGACAGTGCAGAGCCTGCTTGGGATTGTCTCTCTACTTCTCTCTCTGCCCCTCCCCCACTCACGCTCTGTCTCAAAATAAATAAATAAACTTAAAAAGGTAAATAAAATAACTTAGTAATGATTCAATATTTGGTGATAGATAATACTGAAAGAATTTTTATTTTTCTAAAAGTTTTGCTTATTTTGCATCACTTTTTATGATATTAAGCATCCCATTTGCAATTTCTGCTTCAATTTTGTTCACAAATTATGCATCCTATAGACACATCTTCCATGTATGTCTGTATGTATAATACATACTTAGCCTAGATCACTGAATTATGGATAGAAGATAAAAGAAAAATATTTTATCATTTTCCTCTATGACATCACATGACAGCTTTAAAAAGGACATGGTAATATTTGAAATATGTCTAATAGTTTCATGCATTTAAAGACATAAAGTCACATAATTTCTGTGAGTTTCCCATTCCAGAGTAATTATAGCTAGATATTTAAAAAATACGTATTATATGTATTAAATGCATATCCAAAATACCATCAATAGCTGATTTAAAGAGTAAGAGACCAACAGTAGAGTTCAGGATCTTTTAGAACTATACTATATCATGTTCTTGTTAAGAAGAAATTACTAAATATAACAATTTCACTGGTATTGATTAAAAAAAAAACTTTTAACATTTAAATGGAAACAATGCAAGATTTCCAATCTCTGTGATGTAATTTTTTTGTTCTCTAATAATAGAAAGGGGATGTCAAACATAGAAGGCAGTATGAATAGTAAAACCTACACTATGTCAATCGATAGTTAAAATATATCCTAAAATATAATTACAATTTGAAAACAAAATAGTATTTTCACTGTTTTGAAAAAATCAAACAAAAAGCAAATGTTGCATTTCAGAAAATATGCTCCTTTGTATTGTTTTTGAATACACACATGGAAACTGGGTAGTTAAAAAAAATTAATGTGTATTTTTGAGAGAGAGAGAGACAGATCGTGAGCAGGGGAGGGGCAGGGAGAGAGGCAGACACAGAATCTGAAGCGGGCTCCAGGCTCTGAGCTGTCAGCACAGAGCCGGACGTGGGGCTCAAACTCATGAACCGTGAGATCATGACCTAAGCCAAAGTCGGACCCTTAGCTGACTGAGCCACCAAGGTGCCCTGAAAAAGGGTAATTTAGAATAATAAGGATACTGCCACATGGACTCTCAAGTGGCAACCTGTAGAGCTCTTTCCCCTTTAAGAATTTTTTTAATATGGTTCAGGAATTTAAATTCAAATATTAATCTTTTATTCAACATCTATTTATTGTGATCCTGCCATATACTACCCATTTTGTGTTAGGATATAACTGTGAATTGGGTAAGGCACAGTCTCTACTCTTATGATGCTTATCACCTACTTGATAAAAGAGATTAATCAGAGAACACTTACGGAAAATATTTAGAATAAAGAAACTTTGAAATGAAATTTCCAATGTGAAGAAAATAGATCAAGGTCTTTACGAGAGTGAAGGATGGTGAGGTGGGGTGCTATTTTAGATTGGAAAGTTAAGGAAGGCGACTTTGAGAAGGTGACATTTGAAGAACTTGGCCATATGCAGATGTGAAGAACTTCTGGAGCAAAGTAAATATCTGTTGTAGATACCTTCACTGAAGGAAGCTTTGCACATCTCATAACTGAAAGGTGGTTGATGTGGCTGAAACTTAAGGGAGAGCAGTGTGAATTGAATACCAAAAGGTAAGCAGGGGCTTGATAATTTAGATCCTTGAAGGCCATGGAAAACGTGTGGGTTTAACCTTACATACATATTAAAAGCCTTAAAGTAGGCATGTATTTTTATTTAAGAATAGCGGAAGAGTCAGATATAGTTGGGGATGGAGCAAGTAAAGTAGAATGAATACAAATATGATGAACCATTACAGAATTTCAGACTGATGGAAGACATAATAGGATTTGTAAGACAAAAGTTTAGCAAAACTATGAATGGTGATCAGAAGGGTGTGATGGTAGTAAGGAAGACCAATTAGGTAAGCATCTTAGTAATCTAGAGAGAAGTAACCTAAGTCTTACTTCAGAAGTACAGAGGAGGTCCCCATTTGTAAGACATTTATTAAGTAGAATTAAGGGCAGTGAGATCCTGAGTTCCTGGTTAGACATAAGAGATTTTTCTATATGTAACTATAGGCACATAAATAGATAAAAATAGTAATTGCAAATATGTCCATGAATTTTGAAGGAAAAAGGATACATTTTATAGAGAATTAGTTTCATAACTGTGTAGTATAGGGGCGGGAGATACTCCCTAGGCTGTTCATAACTGTTCAAAAAAGACACTATTTCAACTGAGACTAGCAAAAAGAAGAGGTATAAGCACCCGTTAGGAACAAGATGAACTGCTATTCGAAATGTGGTTCTGATGTCAAGACTGATGAAGCCACATACACACCAAAAGGAAATGGAAGGTTTTTTCTACATGATGCGGCTCTCGGAGAGCAAAGCAATCCTCTCAAACTGATCTAAAAATGGCTTGAGCGAGAAGGAAAGGGGACTTGCTGGGGGGTGTGACTGGGGTCACGAGAAGGGTTCATATGCACAGAAAGGGGGTTGCAGTAGTATGAAACTACGACCGGTACCACCCAGGCTTTCTTAGCAGCTTGTCCAGCCGTGGAGCTGAAGAGGAAAGGGAAAGTGTGAGTCTTAAAAATGGTCAGAAATCAAACATCCAAAACTAGAGACTCTCTTATGGAAAGCTATCTTTGGACAGAGTTGGATGATGGCTCGGGAGAGGGCTGGTTTAATTCTAGAAAGAAGGAAAACTAAGCACTCAAACCTTGAGGCCTGAGAGAACTGAGCCTGATCAAAGCAAAATACTAGTGTGGACACAGTATGGTACATAAAGGTGAGGAAATGTCTGAAAATTTCTAGCAATTTTTTTTCCCATTTCTTAACCAAGATGTCATTCAGAATAACATAATTAGAATGGGCACTAGCCTCAGCTCTAGAATAAGATCCTACTGGTTTTCTGTAAGCCACTAACTAACTTTATAGTAGTCAGATCACATACAAGCCTATGAGGTATTGCAAAGACGGAGGTGCCCAGATCAGTAGGCACCTCGTTAGGAAGCTCACCCACTGGTTTTCTCCCAACGGACACAAAGTATTTCATTCTTTTAAAATTGGTATAGCCCTAGCACTAGCTCCTATAGACTCATCTTTTAATATTTTCTACAAGTGAAGGATGTGGACACTGCAACCTAGGATAAAAAATGAGAACAAAGATACAAACATTTCAAATAATAACATTTCTTAAATTTTAATATATATATGAAGTATAAAAATGAAAGGCATTGAATATATGACTTGCATTCTCTTAGTTTCAGAAACATGTATATTATATAGGAATATGACTAGTCCATATATAAAATCATGTAAGTTTTAAAAAGATTTCTTTTCCTCTGGATGCAAATATCCTCATTCCTCTTCTCCTGAATGAGTGAGCACCACAAGCTGAATTTCGGCTCCTCTGTGCCACTCAAGAGGCTCTTGCACAGTGCACAACTTGAAGCCGTGTACAGTTTGGCCTTAATGTTACAATTTTTGAAAAATAATAATGTAAATTTTATATTTTGAAAATTAGGGAAGAAAAGAATAGTTGTCTTGCAAGTAATAGCAATGAGTTATTATATTTGTATATCTTATTCTATTCCTTATTATGTTCTATATACATTATGTATATTCTAATTCTATATCTATATATTCTACTGATATAGATATATATTATAACTTTAATGCATTTCAAGAAGATATTTGAATATTTCAGATTATTAACATCAGGTTCTGCAAAGCCTTCTGCTAGAGGAAAAACAAGAAACAGCAGCCACTGGTCTTCTGTTCTGAGAAAAGGAATTGGTGAGAAAAATGACTTCCTTCATTTCTTATTCCTTTTAGTCGTGGGTTGATGGTGAAATTATCTCCAGTGTAAAAAGAAAGGACTCTTTTGGATATTTGCTTTAAAATATCACTAGAAAATCCTTCCTTGCACTTTTTTCATAGATGATGGACACAAAGCAGTGACATACATATATGCATGAGCAAAATCACCAGCTGAAATTAACTTTTATTTCCCTGTGGGAACATAACAGAAAATAAGTTGGAATTTCACTTTCATTGTTACTTTTTTTTTTTAATTTTATGAAAATACTAATTATCCTCAATAGGAACTCTGGTAACACATTATTTAATCTTTCTTTGTTGAAATAACCCAAATGCTGTCAGACTATTCAAAATAGGTTTGTCAGTTTTTAAAAGGCAGTCTTTCTGTCAAATGTGGGTGGAGAGGTTGATGAAATTACCTGACAAAATTCATTGGTAAATAATAATTCAGTTTGCACTATTAAAGCATTTTTCATTTTACAGCTGTGATTAAAAGTCTTCGCTTTTTCTTTTGTATCTTATGATGTTTTTGGAGTATATAAATAAAGCTACAACGATTTTTTTCCCCACTGAAAGAGACTTTATATAAACATGTCTTAAGCAAAAAGGAAATTCATTTTTATGGTTGATTTTTCACAGTGACTCAAAAAGACAGACTTTTTACTACAAGTGTATAGCATATTTAAATTGAGAAACCCTTCTTATCTAAGAATTGGTTTTCTCTTTTCCACAGTACTTTTTATGTGAATCCTCTAGCTGTCTGTATTTTAATGAGAATGCTTATGACCAAAGGAATATATGGATTAAATCAGGCACAATAAGCCATTTGCAAGATCAAAGTAAATGCCTTTTGGTAAAACTGTGTGCCCAGACTGTGTTGATAACTGAAGAGTTCTAGTTAAATAAAAAACGCTGACTTAACTTAAAAGTCCACTTTCATAAATCTGCTTTGCCTAAGATTTTGAAGAGTTTCTAAAAGGAATATTTTATTATGTTGCAAAATAATTTAATTGGCCAAATTTCCTAACAGAGTAGAAAACATATAAATATTTCCTTGTAATACAGTGTCTCAACATATTTACAAAAAGTTTGCAATCAAAAGGAAATGAATCAGCAAACTTATTTCAACGTACTTATAATGTTGAAATTTGTAACTGATAAGCAAAGATTAAAGATTCATACATTTTATTGTGTGAGAATGTTACAAAAGCCTAAACTACAACTGATAAAAATATATAATGAATTTATAAGGTTTTTGAAAATCAATCGCCTGATACTTGCCAAGTGAATTTTTACATACTCCCATCTTAAACAACTATAAAAATGTTAATTATTCATCTAAAATTATAAAACTATGATTGTACAGAAGTAACAAATATAAGCTCCGAAATTAAAATAGGTGTGTTTAATACTGTATAGTATTCATTTATGGAATAATGAAATTTTAAAATAGTGACAATAAGGGAGAAATGATTATAATATTTTTCATTATCTAAAATAGTATTTGGAAATATTTTATTACAAGAAGACACATTTAATAAATGCATTACCAAATATTTCTGTTTAAACACAATATACAATATCAGTTTCAAAAATCATATGATTAAAGTTGCTTCAATTAAAATTTAAAAGAAAGTTTACAAATTTATTTGCAAATACATTTTTAAAAGTCATATTAAATTTATAAAATAAAACAATTTTAATTGATTATTTTTCCTTTTCATACTGAAAAAATATAACTATGATTCTCAAAAATTGAGATGCAATGACATTAAGCAAAACAAAATGTAATAAGAATATTGCATTTATTTTGTTAAAGGAGATTCAATCATTCTTCTTTCATTTATGTAGTAGTATCATCATTACTAAACATAAATTTGAAATGCAGAGGGAATATATAGAAGAGAATGCAAAACCACACCTAGAAAGAAAATGGACATGAAAAAAAGTGCTTGGATCCTCAGGTCAAGGGGAGCCTACATACCCTTTAGTTAAAAAAAAAACAAACATAATCACGATATCATCTACCTTGTACATCATGTTATCATTCTAATCTCCATCGAATATGTTGGTTAAGCTTTGGGTAGCTCACTTACTTCAGTACCAACAGCCCTGCTGAAATTCACTCCTGTGGCAGATGGCAGAGGCTGTCCTTGTCCCAGGTATAACTCATAGATCTCTCAGTGTGCAACTTCCAAATGCCTGAGGGCTTTTGTCTCTGGAACTACTGCAAGCAGAACCTCCAAGGAATGAACGCGATCAGCAGTCCTAAAAAAGCCTTTTCTTATTTCATGTAAACAGAGTCTCGCTGTCTTTACCTTTAGGTAGAAAAATTTTAAGGTGTTTTTTGTTGTTGTTGTTTGGTTTTTTTGTTTGTTTGTTTTTTGGGTTTTTTTTTTCTTTGCATTATTTCCACATTTTTTCTATGGGATTAAGTTCCTTGTTCATAATTACTATACATAAAACTGAACTATGCCTAGAGGTGACAAGAAACAAATGCGTACAATAAGTTATTTCTCCATACACTATGTTGAGTATTTACTTTAAAGTAATTCACCAGGTTTACAAACCCATTAGTTTTAAATTTATTCATTTTAATTCAACAGGGTTTATCAACAGTAATAGGAGCTCAGTGTTGCACCACTCAACAATGATGGGTCTCAAGACCCTAGACACTCTTCATGTTTCACAGTGTTCACAAATAATTACATTTCCATTGAAAGATTCATGAAAACAGACCACATTCTGGGCCATAAAACTCACCTTAACAAATTTAAAAGAATAAAACATCAGTGCTCGCTTTGGCAGCACATATACTAAAAAAAGAATAAACATCATACGAAGCACGCTTTCAGACCACCATGGAAATAAACTAAAAGTTATAATAGAAAGATAGGTACACACCCCCAAATACTTGGAGATTAAACAATATACTTCTAAATAGCACATGTATCAAAGAAGACATCTCAAGAGAAATTAAAAAATTTTTTGCACTAACTAGAAATGAAAATATAACCTATCAATCTCTGTGAAATGCTGCAAAGCAGTATTTTGCAGAAAATTATGGCACAGAATGCATGCATTAGAAAAGAAGAAAAAGCGAAAATCAATAATCTCAGCATCCACCTCAAAAAATTAGAAAAAAAAAACCAGCAAATTAAATCCAAGCAGGAGAAAATAAGTATTAAAAGTTAGAGCAGATATCAATGGAATTGACACAAGAAAACCAATAGAGAAAAATCAAAGAAACCGAAGTTGGCTCTTTGAAAAGATCAATGAAGCTGACAAAATCCTAACCAAGCTAATTAAGAAAAAAAAAGAGAAAACACAAATTACTAGTATAAGAAATGAAAGAGGGTCATCACTAACACTCCAATGGACATCAAAAGGGAAATAAAGTAGTACTATGAAAAACTCTATGTCCACAAACAAATTTGGTAACTTAGATGAAATGAACCAATTCCTTAAAAGCCACAATCCATTAAAACTAATTAAATAAGGAGAAATAGATCATTTGAAAAAATATATATATATATAATTTAATCTGCAATCAATTATCAATAACCTTCTAAAATAGAAAATACCAAGTCCAGATGGTTTCACTGCTGAATTCTACCAAGTATCTGAGGAAGAAATCATTCCAATTCTTTGCAATCTCTCTGAGAACACAGAAGTGGAGGGAACACTTCTCAAACTAAGTCTGTGGGGCCAGCATTACCCTAAATACCAAAACCAGACAAAGATATTACTATTAAGGAAGACAACAGACCAATATTTCTCATGAACATGGATATAAAACCCTTAACAAAATATTGACAAACTGAATCAAAATGTGTATGAAAATGATTATACATCATGACGAAGCTGGATTTATTCCAACAATGCAAGATTGGCTCTACATTAAAATATCAATTTATATAATTCATAACATCAACAGGCTAAAGAAGAATAATTTTATGACCCCATAAAAAGATACAGAAAAAGCATCTGATAAGACCCAACAACTATGCATGATAAAAACTGTCAGAAGACTAGGAATAGAGGGAAACTTCCTCAGACTGATGAAGAACATCCACAAAACAACCTACAGCTAACATACTTAGTGATGAGAAACTAGAAGCTTCCTGCTAAAATCAGGAACAAGGCAGGAACAAGGAACAAACTTATTCAACATCACAGTGGATATCCTAGCCGATACAATAAAATTATAAAAGGAAATTAAAGGCATATGGATTGATATGAAGAAATAAAGTTATTTTCATAGATAACATGATTATAAATGTAGGAAATCACAAAGAATCAACCAAAAAACTTCTTTAAAAAATTTTTTTTAAATGTCTTTATTTATTTTTGAGACAGAGAGAGACAGAGCATGAGCAGAGAGAGGGGGAAACACAGAATCTGAAGGAGGCTCCAGGCTCTGAGCTGTCAGCATAGAGTCTGACGCAGGGCTCGAACTCATGGAGTGTGAGATTATGACCTGAGCTGAAGTCAGACGCTTAGCTGACTGAGCCACCCAGGTGCCCCTCAACCAAAAAACTTCTACAATGAATTAATGTCACAGAAAGCCTGCAGAATATGAGGTTAACATACAAAAGTCAACTTGTTTTCCCGTAAACAAGCAATAAACAATTGGAATTTGAAATTTAAAACAATGCCCTTTATGTTAGCACTAAAAAAAGAGTGAAATACTTAGGTAGATTTCTAACAAAATATGCCCAAGATGTATATGAGGAGAACCATAAAACTCTGAGAAAGAAATCAAATAATATCTAAACAAGTGGAAATATATTCCATATTCATGGATAGGAAAACTTGATATTGTTAAGATGATAGCTTTTTCCAAATTTAGCTCTAAGCTCAATGCAATGCAAACCCAAATCGCAACAAGCTACCATATATATATACATATGTGTGTATATATATATGTGTGTGTGTGTGTGTGTGTATATATATATATATATATGTATATATATATATATATATGATGAAATATGGAAAGGAAAAAGAGCCAAATAGCCAACACAATATTGAAGAAGGACAAAGCCAGAGAACTGGCATGACCCAACTTCAAGTACAAGAAAACAATAGTAGTAAAGGCAGTGTGATATTGGCAAAAGAGTACTCGGTGCAAGAGAATTAATATCCCAGAGATGGGCCCACACAAACGTAATTAACTGATCTTCGACCAAGGAGCAAAGGCCACTGACTGGAGAAATTTTAACAAATGGTGCTAAACAACCAGCCATCTTCATACAACAGCAACAACAACAGAATTCTAGAGACTGACCTTATACCTTTCACAAAAATTAACTTGAAAATCTACTCACAGAGTCAAACTATATGTAAGACATAAAACTATAATACTTTTAGAAGACAACAGAGGAGAAAATCTTTGTGACCTTACATTAGCAATAAGTTTTTTTAGATACAAGACCAAAAGCATGACTGACAAAAGAACACATTGATAAGTTAGACTCCATTAAAATAAATAAATAAATAAATAAATAAAAATCTCTGTAAAAAAAAACAAAACCAAAAACAAAACAAAAAACCATTTAAGAGGATGAAAAGAGAAGCCACAGACTGGGAGAATATATTTGAAAAGTACATATATGATAAAGGGCTTATTTTATACTTTCTCTCCTCTCTCTCTCTCTCTCTCTTAAAATTCAACAGTAAGAAAACAAACAACCCAGTTGAAAAGAGGGCAACAATCTGAACACACCTAATCAAAGAAGGTATACCAATGGTAAATAAACATATGAAAGGATATTCAACCTTTATGTCATTAGGAAATTGCAAATTAAAACAGTACTGAGATACCACCACAGATTGGGTGTATTAATATGGCTAAAATCAAACACAAGCTGACAATACCAAATTCTGGTGAGGATGTGAACCAACAGAAACTCTCATTCACTGCTAGGAAAATGCAAAATGGTACAGCCATTTTGGAAGATATTTACACAATTTCTTACAAAGCTAAACATAGTTTAAGCATACGATTCACTCTCCTAAGTATTTGCCCAGATGAATTGAAAGCTTAAGTTAACACAAAAATATTGACATAAATGTTTGTTTGTTTGCTTGCTTTTAATATTTATTTATTTATTTATTTATTTATTTATTTATTTGGAAGGGGAGGGGCAGAGAGAGGGAGAGAGAGAATTCCAAGCAGGCTCTATGCTGTCAGGGGAGCTCAATCTCAACAACCATGAGACCATGACCTGAGATGAAATCCTTAGTTGGATGCTTAACTGACTGAGCCACTCAGGCACCTCTACACACAAATGTTAATAAGCAGTTTTTATCATAATTGCAAAAATTGGAAGTAACTAAGTTGTTATTCCACAGGTGAGTAGATAAATAAACTATAATACATCCATACAATGGAATATTATTCAGCAATAACAAGAAGGGAGCTATCCAGGCCAGAAAAGGCATGGTGACCCTTAAATGTATACTGCTAAGTGAAACAAGTCAGTTTGAAAATCTGTTTGTTCTAACTATATGACATTCTGGAAAAGACCCAACTGTAGAGAAACTGAAAAGATCTGTGGTTGCCAAGTTTCTGGGAATGAAGGCACAGGGATGAATAGGTAGAGCACAAAGGATTCTTAGGGAAGTGAAACTATTTGTGTGACACTATAATGGTGGCCACATGACATTATGCAAAGAGGTGAACCCTAATGTGAGCCATGGAACTTAGTTAATAACGTATCAGTATTGGCTTATCAATTTTATCTCAAATGTACCATACTAATGCAACATGTTAATAATAGGGAAAACTGAAGACAGGGAAGGAAAGAGTGTTTGGAAACTCTTTGTACCTTCTGTTTAATATTTCTATAAACCTAAATAAATGTACTCTAAGCAACAGCTTATTAATTAAAAATAAAAATCAACCTTCCCACCCCTGCCCCCAAAAAAGGATTGCATTTCCAAGTCATCAGCTTACGGTTAACTTTTGAAAATATGTCTGCCAGATCAATGAACCATATGTAAAGTTAATTCGTGTAATAACTAGAGAAAATATATGTTAAAAAGTAATTTTTAATGTAAATAATTAAGTAAACAATACGGATATTATGAAAACTTCTCTGATCACCTTGTTTAAAGTTACATCTCCCCAAACCTGGGGAGCTGGGGAATTCACTGGGTTTGGGAAGACAAACTACCATTTTTCCTACTGTACCACTTCTCTTGCCTCACTAGAATGTAGTTTCCTTCAGGGCAATATTTTTTGACTGGATTGTTAACTGCTGTATCTCCAGGCCATGTAAGTACATAGAATATGTTCAGAATAAGAAAAGATTAAAATGGTTATGTATATATGTATGTATGTATATACATATATGCCATATATATGTGTGTGTGTGTGTGTGTGTGTGTGTGTGTGTATATACATATATATATACACATATATATATGTATATGTGTATATGTATATATGTATATATGTGTGTGTGTGTGTATACATATATATATATACACATATATATATGTATATGTGTATATGTATATATGTATATATATATACACACACACACACATACACACACACATTCATGGTTCCAGCACAGAGCTCCCAAAATTCTTATAATTACCTAAGTTATAAGAGCTCCAGGAGCACCTTTCCCCCCCTAATAATCGGTCTTTGATCCTGATTCCTAACACAGAGCTCCTAAATCCCTTGGAATTTCCTGGGTGATAGCACTGTCTTTTGTTCTAATGAGGTGACACTTGGTGGGCTCCTGGATGGGGGCTGATCATAGATCGACCACGCTATGATTAGAAGCTTGGGACTTTCCGCTCCACCCCCAATCCTATGGGAAGGCGAGAGAGGTGCTAGAATTGGGAGTTAATGATCAATCATGTCTACATGATAAAGCCTCCACAAAAACCCCAAAAGCACAGGCTTTGGAGAGCTTCTGGGTTGGTGAACATATCCACTGCCAGGAGGGTGGTGCACCCTAACTCCATGGAGCCAGAAGCACCTGTACTTCCAGAACTTGCCCTATGTGTTTCCTCATCCGGCTATTCATTTATATATCTTTTACCATACCTTTTACTATATAATAAAGTGGTACACAGTAAATGTTTTCCTGGGTTCTTTGAGCTGTTCTATCAAATGATGGAACCCAAAGAGAGGATCACGGGAACTTCTCATTTAGAACCATTCCATCAGAAGCACAAGTGACAACCTAGACTTTCTACTGGCTTCTGAGATATGGGGGTCAGTCTTGTGAGACAGAGCCCCGAACCTGTGTGTTCCGGGCTTACTCCAGTTAGTGTCAGAATTGAATTGAATCATAGGTCACCCGGCTGGGGTAGCAGAAAATTGCTTGGTGTGGGGAAAAGCCCACATATCTGGTCTTGTGAATGTGGTGGTAGAGTGTGAGTACAGGAGACGCAGACAGTTTTTCCTTATCAGCTATAAAGGAGCAACCTGTCAGTTGTTCCCAGGTCGCATGATAAGAACCATGTATGTGCTCTGGGTTAAAAGTCACCCCCTATTACTAGATTTTAATGCATTTCAAAGTCTCCCACAGCTGTTTATTCACAAAACCCATGAAGTATTTGGGGTAATTAATACCTAATTTGGGGGGGAGCGTTTTATACATAACCAAATATTTTCAGTTTGATCTAAATTGAAGGGGACAAAAAAGAAATGCACACGCAATAATCCAACTAGAAAAAAGTGCATTAAATGCTATCTTCATCAGATACATTTTTGAACACATAAATACGGATTAGAAAGTGTACATAATATAAAGACTAGGATATGTGTTTTGTAAGCACAATTAAATTATAATCTTTTTTATGCACACATCACAACAGATATCAAGTCTTAACAGAGAAGAAGCAAACACATGAAAAATATGTTCAAAATAAGATAGTGCAGAGGGAGAAATAATATATAATTACAATCACAGGAGTAAAAAACATTGCATATTGTGATTCAAGCAGCAGGTATATTTCATAGTCAGCAGATTGTAAGCCAGTACTGAAAGATAGAAGAAAACAAGGCACAGAAGGTCAGAAGGTATTCCTGAGAGGCTTGGATTCACCACTTAACTTCAAATTCATTTTGTGCTCCCATAATTCTTCCCACTTCTATCTGATCTAATACACTTCATTTTACGGCAGACCTACTTAGCACGTGTGTGTCTCTCAGCTTTTCAAAAAGTAAGAATTGCCTTATTCAAATTAGAACCATCGGTTCTTAGCACTGTAGTTTTTTAATTTCTGAATTCGAGTTTAATGGACGCATGCATTTAGGGAACTCGAAGACATTTTAAATATTTAAAACCTCACTAAGAAGTTACGTTTTGGGGCTAAAATATCATCTGGTAAAGCCCAAAGCCATTTATAGATGGATTGTGAAATATTCACTGTTTTAAGCTACACTCTAACTTGTTCTAACGGTACTGCACATTGAGAAAAATTGTATTTTACTTTATTTCAGAAGAGCCAAGAAATGCGTTATAAAGCAACAGGATAGCAACACTTATTGAAGATTTATAACATGTATTAAAATTTTGGCAACAAATTCCTGAGGCAGTTTTTATTCTTCTCTTGTTAGACTTAAGAAAACAGTAGTCCGCAGTGTCTCAGTTACTTGCCCAAGGTCACACAGTAAGTAAATGGCAAATGATATCTCCATCTCTCCGAAGATTCTTCTTTTCATATATCACATTAACTAGTAGAGAACAGCAGAGGGTGCAGAAATGACTTTTTCGAAGCCATGGGAGTATTTTGTGTCACTCTCTATGAAAAATTTTCAGCCATGTATTTCCAACCCAGAGTCATAAGGAATAAAGATAAGCCTCTAAAATAGCACCAAATAGCAGAAGAACATGAAATTTCTTGTGCACAATTCCCACCTCTATCAATCATGAGTTATATAACATATAGGTCATGCTAACCTCTCTAAGTCACGAAACTCTTATCTGTCAAATGAAGGTTAAAAAAACCACATTCATAGTGCTGTTATGAAGATGAACTAAAACAATAATTTAACATGCCTCTTAGCATCTGGCACAAAGAAACATTCCCTGGGCAAGACAGATGCTCTTCTTACTTCTTAACTATTCCTCCAACCCCTGAACACATTGAATAAAAGTTACTAGAGTATTTGTTATGAGCCAGACCCCATATCTAGATACTTAATATATTAAGATCTACAAAAAGATAGTATCTTAGCCTTGATTCCTTAGATAACAAAGCCTGAAGCAAATAAAAATACTGATGATTTATTTAAGTGGTGAGAATCTAGGGTATCAGGGTGTGAAACAATAAAAAGGTAAATAAACAACTGTGTATTGATGCATTCTTTTGCTGGTTACCATTTAGGAAAGAACCCAGAACTGACTCACTTCTGCAGGTGGCTCAGCAGGTGGAGTACTAGATGGGTCATATAGCACCAGTGCTGTGCTGTTTGGCCCCCAAGAAGAACATTTAGACAGGCCGCACAATGAACGCATGTCTGAGAGTGGTCAATCAGGGAAAAGGAGGAGAGGAATTATGTGCTTTTTAATCTACTGTTTCTTATTAGTCAAAATTTATCCTACAAGAAAAATACGTCATACCCATTTCTGCAATGCAATACTTAGTGACTTGGACATCCTTCTAGGATCCTAGATACCCCGACTTGTCATGTGGTGTTGCATCCAAATGCATCAAGTGAGTGGGAAGTCAAAAATTCCATGATTTCACCAAATAGACAGTGCAGCAGAAATGGCCAGAGAAAAGACTCAGGACTCTCAAAGCAAGTGAATTGTTGGCCCTCAAAAATGATAGCATCTTGGGGAAGCTAGGTGGCTCAGTCAGTTGAGCATCCAACTCCTGACTTCAGCTCAGGTCATGATCTCACAGTCCTGTGATCCAGCCCTGCATCGGGCTCTGTGCTGGGCATGGAGCCTGCCTGAGATTCTCTCTCTCTTTCTCTCTCTCTCCTTTTCCCTCTGCCCCTCCCCCTCTTGTGTGCTCATATAGGCATGCTCTTTCTCCCAACATATAAATAAATAAATAAATAAATAAATAAATAACAAAATAAAAATGGCAGCATCTTACAGGTGAAAGTAAGTTATCAAAGTATTATATTACGGGAACCAAGAGAGAAGCATGCTTAAAGGAGAAATTATAAAATGTGTCTACTGCTTCCAAGAGAGAAATAGCCACAGAAATGTCCATGGAATTGAGTAGCACAGACAACCTAGTTAATATTTGAAAGAGCATGTTCTTTGGAGGGGTCCAAAAGACAAATCAGAGTAAAAAGGAAGCATAAGTGCTATTTGTCTATCCAATATTCAAGGCCAGCCAAGAAAAACAAACAAACAAAAATATATGACATACTGGGGAACTAGATGGCTAGGATCAGAAAATAGAAATGGTGTTCTGATGTATCAGAAATATTGAGGCATCTCCTGATGGAATGAAAATACAGTGGCTCTGGGTAAGAAAAAGTTGCAACAGAGGCCATTAATTGCAGAATATGTAGAATACAATAATAAAATCAAAAGTAGCAATACTCAAGAAATATAAACAGAATTATTGGTAGAAATTATAAAGATGTAAAAAGAAACCTTGAAAAAAATAAGATAACCAGAAATAAAATATATATGTACATGACACAAGTCATTAGAGGAAGACAATTGCCAGGAAGGAAAATAAATAATTGTAAAAAATATAAGCATCAGACCTAAACTAGAAATAAAGACATATATAGCTAAAGATAAGAAATTTTAAATTTACATATGCATGTGAAAAGTTTTCATATTAGAATTAAAATACTGGAAGTCAGTGTATATGATTCCAAGGAGTGGAGTGTAAATATATGATTAATAAAAGCAATCAATAAAAAAGAAAACCAGAGAGAAGAAATAAAAAAAAGAATAAAGGCAGGGAAAATACAGCCCAGAATAAGAGATTATACATATAAGTATATATATTTTATATTCATATATCTATATTAAGAATAAGAGAATATATTCATATTATTATATATTCAGAATAAGAGAATATATATATTCATTTATATATTCATTTACATACACACACATGAGAAATGGGTGAAATGAATTAAATTTATACATACACAAATATAAATATTTTAGTAATCACAATAAATATAAATGGATTAAACTTTTTGGTAGAATACAGAAATTATCGGACTGAAATTATAAAAATCTATGATATTTACTAAAGACATATGAAAAAACAGAAACTACAATGTAGACAAAGGATCAAACTAAAAAATGAAATCTAATATATACATATATACTATACAAAACTAACTTTATTATAAAAAGACATTATTAGGAATAAAGAAAGCCTGCATTAGGGGTACCTGAGTGGCTCAGTCAGTTGACCGTCTGACTTCGGTTCAGGTCATGATCTCCTGTTTGGTGAGTTTAAGCCCTGCATCCAGCCTGGTGCTGACAGCTCAGAGCCTGGAACCTGCTTGAAGTTCTGTCTCCCTCTTGCTCTGCCCTTCCCCCCCCCCCCCACACACACCTCTCTCTCTCCCTCTCTCTCTCTCTCCCTCTCAAAAATAAAGATTAAAAAATTTTAAAGAAAACCTGTATTAAATAATGATTTAAACATCCAAAATAAAGTTAAAAAGACAAAGAGAATAAATTTAAAAAAAAATAAGGAATAGAAGAGGTTAAGCAAAAAAATATCATTACAGACAGATGATATGTACGTAAAATTTTTTAAATGAATGTGTACAACCATGTTGTTATATGTAAGGTCAAAAAATTCAACTGAATTCCTCTTTCTCAGTAACAAATATCAAGAAGTCACAGTTCATAGATGCTATTTGCAATAGCCACAAAATATGACGTGTCCTGGAGTAAATCTATAAAAGATGTTCAAGAACTCAATACAGAATATCCTAAAGCTTTATTAAAGTAATTTAAAGATAACCTAAATTAAGATAATTTGATCCTATCCAACCACATACCAAGGCTATTTTTAAAGCTATACTTAAAACTTTGAGGCATAGACATAATAATATATGCAGAGGCCAGTGAAATAAAATAGTTTATAATTTGATAAAGCATATTTAATCATATGAGAAATGGTCCTATTATATTGTTAAAGAGAAATAAAGAATTAAAATGTTACATGATAACATGACTACCATCATCCCAACTACACAAAAAAACATATAACCAAAGGAGAACAGTAGCATGTTGGATGATAATGATGTATAAATGTAGGTTCATTAACTGTAACAAAGTTACCATTAGTGGGGATGATGAATAATGAAGAAAGCTATGCATGTGTGGAGGCAGGGGGTATATAAGAAATCTTTGTACCTTCCACTAAATTTTGTTGCTAACCTAAAATTTCTCTAAAAAATAAAATCTATTTAATTTTTTTTTTAACATTTATTTATTTTTGAGACAGAGAGAGACAGAGCATGAACGGGGGAGGGTCAGAGAGAGGGAGACACAGAATCTGAAACAGGCTCCAGGCTCTGAGCTGTCAGCACAGAGCCTGACGTGGGGCTCGAACTCACGGACCGCAAGATCATGACCTGAGCCGAAGTCGGCCGCTCAACCGACTGAGCCACCCAGGCGCCCCAATAAAATCTATTTAAAAAAAAGAAAAAAGAGGGCTGCCTGGGTGGCTCAGTCTGTTGAGCATCCAACTTAGGCTCTAGTCATGATCTCAGTGTTCATGAGTTTCAGTCATGCAATTGGGCTTGCTGCTGTCAGTGCTGAGCCCACTTCAGATCTTCTGTACCCCCCCTCTCTCCGCTCCTCCTCTGCTTACTCTCTCTCTCTCAAAAATAAATAAATATTAAAAAAAAAGAAAAAGAAAAAGAAGAAAAAGGAAATCAGAAGTAAAAAGGAGTGGGGAAAATGATCCACCTTTTGTTTCTCCATTGTCTTTGTAAGAGAGGGAAAGGTATTGCCCCACCATTAATTGGCATTCCTTTCACTGATTAAAGCCAGTTAACATCATCTAAAGGTTATAAAACCAGAAGAAGCAAATGTTCTTGTGTGTATTGCCAAGAAAGAGACAATGTCCTGATAAGTAGGACACATTCTGTCAATTCATAAATATCTGTAAAATCTTTCCAGGAACATTTGGATATTTTGATTATCTATTATTTTCCATTAGTAGAACGTATAAATAATTTGTTTGCTAAAAATCATCTATTGTACCTCAATTTTTAAACAACTAATGCATATAAGTAGTATCTAGCTTTTTACATGGCATGTAATATTTGCATTAAGCTTGAAGACAAATTTCTGAACGTTTTCAATCTGATTAAATGTAGTTTTATCAAGCAGAATGAAGGATAAATAATATACATAGCTAAATCCTTTTGACAGCATTAATACTTAGCCTGAGGAGCCTGAGTCTCCCAAATGTTAAAATGCCCACATACATGGGGCGCTCGGGTGGCTTAGTTGGTTAGGCGTCTGACTTCGGCTCAGGTCATGATCTCATGGTCTGTGAGACTGAGCCCTGTGTCAGGCTCTGTGCTGACAGCTTCAGATTCTGTGTCTCCCTCTCTCTCTGCCCCTGTCCCGCTCATACTCTGTCTCTCTCTCTTAAAAAAAATATGAATAAAAAAATGGTTTAAATTTTTAAAAAAATGTACAAACACATGCACACACAAAAAGGTTTTTTTTTTTTTTTTTTTTTCATTTTTTTGATTACCATCTCTCTGGGAACTATTTCATGAACAAAAATAGAAAGTACAAGAAAATAAATGGATTTTTACCTGATGGAAAACATTAAAAGTTAATATTTCAAGTTAAAAATACTTGCCTCAATACCACATAATTTCATTTATATGTGGAATCAAAAAAACAACAACAAATAAACAAACAGAAACAGACGTATAAATACAGAGAAAAAACTGGTAGTTGCCAGACCAGAAGAAGTTAGGGGAGTGCATAAAGTAAGTGAAAGAAATTAAGAGGCACAAACTTCCAATTATAAAATAAATAAGCCACAGAGATGAAAAGCACAATGTAGGGAATATAATCAATAATTTTGTAATGATATTGTATTGTCACAGTTGGTAACTACACTTACCATGGTGAGCACTGTGTAATGTATAGAAATGTCAAATTACTATGCTGAATACCTGAGAGTAATATAATATTACATGTCTATACAATATTGTGTATTGAATGTCTATTCTTCAATTAAAAATTTAAAAATGCTCTTGTTTCCTATTTTGCTGATAATGGATAAAAATGCCCCCATTTGCAATATTTGTAATGAGTGAAATTAGATAATATGTAAAATCTAATATTAGCCAATTAAAATGTGGCTTACTGCAATGGTAATATCTGGTAAACTAAATATTTTTTCTACTTTTCTAATTTCATAAAGTGGGAAACTGTTTTATCAAAAAAAATTCCCAAATCCTACTATGCGCTTTATTTTTATGTTTTTTAACTTCAGCTTTATTTTGTTTTGTTTTTTTATCTTATGGTTTAGCTTCTTATATCACATTGAATCAACCTATTAAAATCTTATTTTTTGAACAATCTTTTAGCATATATATTTGGTTATTTTGTTTTGAAGCTATCTATTTTTTTGTTTTATTCTTTCCTCATATTTCACTTGATGTTTCATTTCTATCAGACTTAATTTTAATTATGCAAAGTACAGCTTTTATTTAAGTTGGGGCATATACGTATTTCTGACATCCTGAACTTTGATTCCAAAAAACAAAGATACAACGGTGTGAAGAAAGCTCTATTTTCCTATCCCGTTCAGTTGTACTTTGCAGCCCATTCTCTGTTCTCTGAGGCAAAGATTGCAGGTTTCTAATAGCAAAGATGCATTAAGCAATTTCAGTGCTTTGGGTACTGTTTCATACACATTTCCCAGTTTAAATTTTTAACAACTGAGAAAACATGTCTGTACACTAACGATTGCCCTTTTACCATTTCTTATCCCTCCTCCTTCCTCTTTCCCTCATTTTGGAGAGTTAGGCTTTTTTCATTCATGACTCCACAGAGGGCTAACTGAAAAGAATCACGATCTTAGCTTTTGTGTTAAAAGTTTAAGATATAGGGTAAAATCACTACATTTGGCAATGCTATTTATCAAAGAAAGGTCTTTTTTATAGCACACCCCTGATATTTCATTATATCCCCTATACTCCCTACATATACACACATACAAATACTTGATGCATTTGATTTGGGGAATGGGAGAAAGATGAAGAGGAAAAGAAAAAGAACTCAGACTCTGATGAATCCCTGAGAAGGTTCAGTGCTGCAGCCTATACTGTCCTGGGTAGCAATCAGTGGGAGACAGAATCCTGAAATAGCATCCAAACAGTCAAGGAAACCTCTGTCCCCTGTTATCCAAGAAAGTGTCAGAATCCCAGAATTCTCCCGAGTTTACCATGGCTCAAGAGTCTCAGAATTAACTGAGGTGTCTGAATCCACAAGACAAAGATTGCTCAGGGGTATGCAGAAGCCTTTCTCTTGGGCCAAGAGCCACATGAAGCAAGCACTGAGAGACATAGAGACAGAAACCTGAGGAGAATGACCTGGCAGAAATTGGCTGACCTGAAGTTAAAAGCCTCAGCCTGAAACATGAAAGGCTCACTAAGCAGATGGCGGCATGACTGGGACATGATGTGATATGCCCCTAACCCCCAGCGCATGAACACACGATTGCCATGTGTCTGATTTTTCCAATCACTCTCTTATCTAGAATTTAGTGGCTGGCCCAGGAAATGATGAAAGAAAGATGACTTAAGTGAGATTTTATTGGTCAGCCAGTAGAATGAGGAATTTAATTAAAGCCCAGTTATAGATAAATAAAATTTTCAGCACATGTGCATTTGTAACTTGATATTTATATATACGTCTTCAGACTGATGAAATTTGGCCATCTGTGTTTGATGGATGGAAAAAAAAAAAAAAAGCAGGCCCAGTATGACTTATTAATTTCCCAAGGCCACATAGCTAGAACACAGCCAGAATTGAAATACTTGTAGGCTTACACTGAGCCTACACTTTGAAATGATGTGTCTTCTCAGAAATTATTCTTTATAGTGAAGTTAGCAATTTTTTTTTGAAGGTACATGCTTTCTGCCAAACCAAGGACTATCTGGATGAATTATATCAATAAATATACACATTATATATGTGTGTCCTAGGTTTATTATCTCTCGTGCCCTCTCCTTATATATATAATATATACACACATATATATAATTTGAGGAGTTTTGCTTAAATGTTTAATATATTTTCCCATCTTCGTTTTCATTAAAATAAAGGAAAAATTTGAGTGATATTTTAAAAATTTACAAGATTATTAGAAAGTCATTATCAGATTAAAATAAATAAACTGGACATCTTCTTTGTCCAAAATATTATGTAACTGAGGTACACAGTCCCTAATCTTAAAGAATGAATATGGAGAGTTATGTTTTAATTTTGATATCATATAGTAACTCAAGCATGTGTTAAAAAGGAGTTATAGGAACATGTTGCAATGGTTCTCATCAGGAGTAAATGTTTCTATTTCAGAAGATCAGTGAAGGAGATGCCATTTGGGCCAAATCCTGACTCAATATAGTAAAGTATCTATGGGAAGAAACACAAAATAATAACAATCTAGTTTTGGCATAATATATCGAAGCCCAAAGGCCAAATGATAATACAAGTAGTATTGGGAGCATCTGTAGGATAAAGTAGGGAGCGAAAGTAGAGTCTTGAAATATCACTGGAAGATTGATCAGAGAGGGCACAGCATAAAATATTAAGGCGTTTGAAATTTATTCTTAAGAAATTAAATTACGTGACCTAAAATATAATATATAGAGATATAGATATTTAAGAGCTGTGCCTGTTCACTGAACCACCCAAAATGGTATGTGTCATCCACACAGGCTCTGATATAAATATCCCCTAGAGGTGTGCAAAATGGTGGCTCTGAAGAGAACTGTTTGCAAAATAAGGAATATATCAAAATAGCAGCGGCCAAACAAAATGAGACCTGCAAATGGAAAATGAGACTTAAAATTTAGTCCAGTGAGAACCTAAGACAGTGGTTTTAGAAATATTTGAATTAGAGAACCAAAGAAGAATGTTCTAGATATCAATGGATTGCTCTTGCCTCCAAATGCATCTTTCTTTACTGGTTCTGCAATCAAAGAGCTCTAGAGCAAGCACAATAGTAAGTTCTATCAGTAGAGAGCTCTGGAAAGACCTTACAGGAGTAAGGTGCTTTTCCTCCTACCTCTATTTTGTTGCCACTTTTGTTTCTCCTTTCTGCCCTTGTGTAGTGATTGTGCCTAAGCCCAGAGCATGTAGTTTCTTAGCAAGCTTGCTGACCCCACTCTAATCTGGTAACCACTTTACTGCTGCCCTCCTGAAATAAACAGTGCACACCCGAGACCCTTATGCTGTCCTGGCAGTAAGCAGGTCCCAAAGTTCCAACTCCCTCTCCACCTTTGCTTGCCAGTCAGCCCACACACCCTCAAGGGTAACGGCAGCTTATGCAACCCTATGGACAGCACACTGTGTATGTACCCCAGGCTCCTGACGCTTCAACTGCTTCCGTACACCTTTTTCTCTGACCACTTGCATATCAGATGGAGTGTTTTCAGCCCCTACCTATAGCTAGGGTAGCCCAATAAACATTTAATGCCATCCAATGCGATGCAACCACAACTTCTCAAAGGCAATCTGTATCCCAGCCTTGGGGAAGGGACACACTTGCCCAATTTTGTCCTTTCTTCCTTATGTATTTTGAAATTCTCTTTAGATCTTGATCATTTCTTTGCTCTTATTATTACCAATTATTTATAGTACTTTTCTGTTCAAATTAAATTGTGGTTTCTGTCTCCTGAATGCACAAGGAGGATCAAATAAAGGCAGAGGAAAGAGAAAATTGGATGTACCTGTGTTTGTTACGATTTGACACATAATAATAGAGATGATTTCTGGGAAAGTGATTAGGAAAACCAGAGAAATATCATTAGAAAACTTTCACTGTCTAATAAAGAAACTGCTTAATAAATACTTGACTGTGTGGCGGAATAACTAAGTTAATGAGATATGTCATAACACAGTCACTGTATTCTTTATTCCATTCCTTAGTTTCTAGTTCTAGACTTTAAATATTTTAATGTATACAGAGATGATTACTAGCTTACATTAATCATACTCACAATACATTTTTGTCCAAATAGGCTTTAATTTATTTACAATGAAAATATAACTCTTTAGTATGGCATAATGTTTTTGACAGCTTATCAAATATATGTTAAATACATGTATAAATTAGCAAGTCAGTACATCTTCTATCTTTGAAGCTTCAGAGAATTTCCTGGTAACAATTTGCTGTTTAGTCCCTGTCTTGCTAGTTTCAAATGAGTTATCCCTTATTTTATATCGTCGTTTCTTTAGAGAAAGGACAATGTGATTGTTTAGGTATAAATGTATTTAATTACGCTGTTACTAGATTGTATTGATTAGAAATTGGGTATTTCTTCACCTGTTCATTTACAAATTATAATTTTGGTGCAACAATTGTTATAGATGGTCAATTATAATTATTACATAGCCTCATTTTATTTATAATATGTGTGTTAGTTTCCTAGGGCTGTTATAGTAAATTATCACAAATTGGGTGCTTAAAACAATAGAAATGTATTCTCTCACAACTGCAGTGGCCCAAAGTCTAAAAATTGAGATGTTGGCAGAGCTAGGCTTTCCCTGAAGGCTCCCGGGGAGAGTGCTTCCTTGTTTTTTCCAGATTCTGAAGGCTCATATTCCTGGCATTCTTTGGTTTATAGCAACATACTTACACCTCTGCCTTTGTTTTCACATGGCCTTTTCTCCATAAGTATGTGTTCTCTGGTCTTCTTATAAGAACACTAGTCACTGGATTTAGACTCTATCTTAATTCTGTTTGACCGCATCTTAATGAATTACATCTGCAAAGACCCAATTTCCAAGTAAGATCACATTCTGAGATTCCTGGAGGATGTGAATTTTGAGGTACACTATTCAACTGGCTAGGGATAATTAATTTTGTAGGGATGTTTAATTTAAATTTGGGGAGGTTTTCTAGAACGGAGTATGAAAAAATATGAGTAAATTAGAGATAATTTCAGTTTTTCTTAAGCTACTTTCATTATCTGGAATATACTACATGTTTTTTATAGCAAACACTCAAAGAGAAAAACCAATATAGCTGGACATGTTCATCTAAGTCCCAATCCTCTCTTCTGCTTCACACTCTTTTAGCAGGGATGTTGTTTTGTTTAAGCCATTTATGGACCTTGACACAGTGGGCTAAATTTCTGCCAAGGTTCTCATAGGAGTCTAAGTGGTACTGTTCAACCTCTAGATGTTTCCCAAATAAGAAAGCAATAAACTCAATTGGCAGAGTGGCTATCTGAGACCATTGCTCATATATATCATACCAATTTTCTCTTAATTTCCTCCCTACAATATCAAGGTGATTAATCTCTCATCCTTTCAGCACAAACTGGAAGTTATAATTGATCATCTTTTCTGATTCCCAGATAGATAAGTATTTCTTGACATTTGGTTTATGAATTAAGATTGAGAACATTATTCCAGAAAAGTCTCAGTAATACATACAGTAATTAACTATAAGTCACGATTTAAGCCAAAGCATTGATATCCAATAGTGTATGACGTCCGGTATTCAAATTCTCATTCGTGACCCTACATATTTGTTTAAATATTCTCATTCTCCAAAGGGAAGTGATCATTATTAATTAATAATCATTAAATGGCCTTTTTAAGAATCTTCATAGAAGGCATGACACCTGACTTGTTCCCAATAATTGCCTTCATATTGTTAGGATATTATATCATTCTGACAAATAAATAGATAAATAGTCCAGATAATGAGCATGTGAATAAAAATAAGAAAGGGAACGGAGATTAGAATTTTAATCCAGGGCTCGTTGGGAATGGCCATATTTGAACAAAGGAGGAGACAGAAAGATTTAAAAAAATGATAGCCAGAGATAAGCTTTCTAGAGAGAGATACAGCCAGTGCAAATGTCCTGAGATGGGTGTTGAATGATGTGTTTCTAGGACAGCAAAAGAGATCAATGTGACTGCAGCACGATGAGCAAGGGTGGGATGCAGAAGCTGACATTGCAGAGTTACAAGGTGGCAGTGGAGTTAGGGAACATCCTCTAGACCACAGTAAGGACCTACATTTAGTCTGAGTAAGATCAGGCCACTGGTGGGTTTTGCCAAGAACAGTGAGATTATCTGATTTTGACTTTAAAAGATTACAAGAGCTGCTGGGTTGCCAGTAGTCTGGGTTGGGGAGGGACAAAAATGGAAGCAGTGATATTAAACAAATAAGAGACAGCTTATTACAATAATTCAAGTGGGAGATGCTTTTGGCTTTGACGAGGGTGTAAGAAGGGAAGATGGTGAGGTTTAACAGCACTTTCAAACATTTTTTATATATCCACTTAAGGAAACTCAGTGATTTTGCAACTCATGCATATTTACATAAGTAAACTGCCTCTTGTCAAACTCAGCATTGACTTGCACATTTTTAAAGCCAATGGTCAAATCTCAGCCTCCATCTCACAAAATTTGCTCTCTGACTGTTAGGGATACATAGTGGTGGGGAAGTCCATGGGTACAAAAGGTTGGGGGAAGGGAGTAAGGAATTTGTCAGCCATGTCTAACCTGAGATAGCTACCTATATGCCACCTGGATGGATATATTGCATAGACAGTCACATATATAAATCCAGACCATACTAGGAAGGTTCAAGTTAGAGAAATACATTTTAAAGAGGTATTTTGGGTACTTTTAGCAGTGAGGAACAATAAGATCAATAAGGGAGCGAATCTATCTCAAAAAGCAAAGAGAGCATTTGATGTTAAGAAATCAGAAAGAAGAGGAAGCAGCTGCAAAGGGAAGTAGAAGGGCATGAGCTATTGAGGGAGGAATAAAACCAAAAGCGAGCTATGTGCTGGAAACCAAATAAAGGCAGTGTTCCAAAGATATGGGAGTAAATCATGAGCTGTGGTAAATACTGCTACCAGGTCAAGTGAGATAAAGACTGAGAATTGATCCGTGGCTTTAGCATTGTGGAAGGCATTGGTGGTTCTGATGAGAGACCATTTACTTCAGTAAATGTGGACAAATCACAGAAGCTCTGAGCTTCTGTGTCTGGATGTATAAATCGTAACATTAAGTGACCCATGTACCTCATTACCATGTGGCTCAAATAAGAGATAATTTATATCAGAAGCACCTTAACATTGGCAAAATATTGTACAAATATAAGGGAATATGCCTTTTATTATTAATTATAATTGACGTTCTATGCATGTCTTCTCCTTGTCAATGAACTTTATTAAACAACTGTTTGCTATACTTTTTGGTTTTGTTTTCATCAATATGCTTTTACTCTATGTCTTAAAAGATAAAGATATAATTTCTTTAAGATAATTGGTATTAGAAACTCTTTACTAACCCTTTCTCTTTGAACTACGTCATCTATGTGTTTCTGCTAAAAAGCTCTAATGTGCTTAGGTCTGAATTTCATTTTTATAGAGTTCCCACACTTCAAAAAGAAGTGCTCAACAGCAGGCAGTGAACAATCCATTTTTTAAAGAGGGATACGGGTTTGTATTGTCTTGTAAATACAGATGTATAGTAGACGTATTTAGTGCAGAATTTTTTGAGTTTGAAAATACAATGTTATGCAAAGCATGTGAGGATCTGATTTTGCTGCTGTTACTAAATTTGTGGTCAGAGGACAAGACATTTGAATCTATCTCAAATCTTAGTTTCTGAAAATAATGCATCTAGATCTTTCTCTAAATTCCTTCCTTCCTCTTAATTACTATGATTCATTTCTGAGAATGATGCCCAAAGATATTTGCTCCCCTATTTCTAGTTACTTCCTTTCTTCCAGCTTTTCTGGGTATCATATTTTATCAAATTGTAAGTAACTTTTTAGGTACACTGTGCTACTCTTTTCCCATAAAACCCTTAAGTGTGTCTTTTAAACTCATTTAAATTTAATTTTAAAAAAGAAAAACCACCTAGATTGCTCTTAAAACATTTTATTAAGGCATTCATTGTCTAAATACATACATACACCCTGGTTGTGGAAAATAATATTAAAGAACTGACATTTAAAATTTTTTAAAATGAAATCCAAATATTTCATTGGCCTGCCATTTAAAATTCACTTCTGAGAAAAATATTATTGATATGTTAGGCATATTCAGAACCTATTGAAAGTGTATAGACAGATGAGTTAATAACTACATTTTATATAATTCCTGAAGTAATTAAATTTCTGTGTTTCAAAAATTGATAAGGTATTTAAAGAAAATATTTAAATAAAGTTGAATCTGCAATTATTATATACTTATTGTTAGGTAAACAATGATTTTCTGGATGCTACAGTAGAAATAATGTTGAATAAAGCACACAATCTGCCTTTAAGTGATTAATAATGCAAGAAAAGAGAGAAGGTCAAAATTATTTATAGTGATTTTAATCCACATTAGGTATTGTGCTAGATCCTGGAGATATAATAGTGAATATGACAATATTTCTTTTCTTTTGGAGCTTACAGTCTACTGGGGGAAATAAATGAATAAGTACATAATTAAAATAACATCTGATAAACGTTATAGTGTAAATAAAAAGAGTGCAACGAGAATTCAGGGAAAAAGCACTTAATTCAACCTTACAGATACAAGGAAAGTGTTCTAGTGAGAATAACATTCAATTCAAATCCTGAAGGAATGGAGAAGAGGGATGAAAGAAAGTGAAAACAGGAAAACTAGATAAACTTAAGTAAGAACACAACATATTTGGAGAAGTAATATAGTTCACCAGATTTTAAAGGTGACGTGTATTATGAAGTAATTTTGTCCCCTCCCCCCCATTCTTATGTTGAAGTCCTAACCCTGGTACCTCCTCAAGTGATTGAATTTGGAGACAGGTTCTTTGCAGAGGTAATTAAGAGTAAATGAGTTCATTGGGGTGGGCCTTAATGCAATATATACAGTCAGTGTCTTTATAAGAAAAGGATATGAGGATATAGACACTCAAAGAGGAAAGACCACGTAAAACAGAAGAAGGTGGGCACCTACAAGCCAAGACAAGAGATCTCAGAACAAATCAACTTTGCTAACACCTTGATCTTGGGACTTCCAGCCTTCAGAACTGTGAGGAAAAAAAATTCTGTTGTTTAAGTCTGTTGTCTTTTGTCACAGCAACCCTAGTATATCAACATACCATGAAATGTGATTTAAAATATGAATCAGGAAACCGTAAGGAGTTTTTTGAGCTATTTTACAAATTTGGACTTCATTGTGAAGTATTCATAAAAGGTTTACATTGCTGTAATCAGCGGAGTACTGACTTCAAAATGTCACTCTACCTGCAATCCTAAATAAATTGACAGGAGACATGAATAAAGGTGGGAGAGTAGGAGGACGGTGCAAGTGACCCAGCGGGAGATGATGGCAGTCTTCACTAGAACAGATACAGTGAGGACAGCAAAAGAAGTGAATTGCCTCAGGACACTTGAAAGGTGGAATTGCCAGGATTTGATTGACCATATGTGAGTGTTGTAGAAATAGACAAGCATGCCTCCTACTATTAGAAAGTGGAACACTGGTTGGATGGAGATGCCTTTCACTGAGTGGATGATTATAAAATGCTGGAATATACAACAAATAATCTCCCTTTCAGGATGAAGGCACATATTTCCTTAGACCCTGGGAGTATTGGTACTTGATGGTTCTCATATGAACTGCTTCTAGGAAATGCCATCACCTGAAGAAGCATCGTTTCTCAGAGGTAAACTTTTTTCTCAGAAAGTAGCTCACACAACCAATGGCTGTTCAAGGTATTTGTGTAAAGGCTGGGCCCCTTTCCCTCAAGGAAGGCAACCCTGAAAGCCTATGAAAACTCCAGAGACCCTGGGGTATCTGCTGTGGTCTGTAGTCAAACTATATTGTTCTTGAAGTTCAAATTTTCCCATTGCCCATTTCTGTTTCCTTCATTCTGGTATAGGTGTTGTTTCTCAGACACTATCCAGTAAACCCCCTGCCTGTACCTTTTTCTTTCAGTACCTACAGTTAATACAGTTGAACCAGGAATTGTCCTAGGAACCAGAATTTAAAATGGGATTTTGGGGCCTGGATCATTTACTTGATGGCTAATTGGCAATGAGGTCCTGCATACTGGTGGTATGTGGAATAGTGGCAGCCCCAGGTTCACTAGTGGTACAATTCGACTACTAAGGAATTTAGCTGGGGCACTAATGGAAGGAAATGCATTTAATGGTACAATAGCTCAGGCAGTTGCAAACTATGTGGGAAATGATGACCATAGGGACTGTGGTATCAGTTGACTGTAACTAGCTGTTACCAATATGTCAAAGAAAGACAAAGAAAAACTGAGATTGTTGATCACTAATTTAAGTGGCTATGAAAGTCAGAAGGCCATTTTTAAAAACACATTTATCTTCTGTACTCAAAGGACAGAAACTTAAAAATTAGGCCCAGGACTTAGTTCTAAGTATAGACTAATCCCTGGAGAGGTCGGATTCTCTCTTCTGAAGTCAGAACACTGATTGGAAAGGCAAGGGACTCAGCTTGAGCCAATATGTTTGATGTATCTTGATGAGGAACATAAGGCAAGCTGAGGGCAAAGTATAAGCTAGCATTCCCCTTCCACCCAAGGTGGGTGTGTGTGATATTCCTCAGGGACTCCTGGCTGCCCAAGAACAAAGTAAAGGAAAGAAAACAAAAGATAACTGATAGAGATCACAATTATGCAAGACATGAGTCTCCATCAGTTTATAAATATCTTAGTAAATTATAAGAAAAAGGCAATCTTACCAATAGCCTCACCTCCAGAAACCTATAGACTCAGTTTCCTGGAACCCCAACATCACTCTCCCCTCCATAGTGATGTGGGGAACAAAGGCAAGAAGGAAATAGCAGGTTAAACTAAATTTCCTTATAACTTGGAGCCCCTTGACAAATACTTGAGGCAAATACAGAGTAGAGCATTTCTCCATGAACCCCCTACAGTTCTAATGTTAATGCCATACTAGGAAAAAAAAACAACTTTAGCTTGATAACAGCAAGGCTTCAGCTATCTTAGGAGTCTTATTTAGCATATCAAAGTCCTTCCGGAAGCCTTCCTCTGCCTTTACCTCCCCAACTCCATAGTATATATAACCAGTCACTCTTCACAACCCCAGTGCAGCTCTTTGTGCCCATGGGTCCTGTCCCCGTGTTTTAATAAAATCACCCTTTTGCACCAAAAACATCTCAAGAACTCCCTCTTGGCCATTAGCTCTATACCCCACCACATTTCAAAACCTCATGTTTGACATCTAGCTTTGCTAATAGAATGATGTAGGGATATCTCCTACTTGATAGTACCATTCACCCCTTCCTCAGGATCTGTTCAATCTTCTCATCCTGACCACCAGATTATAATGATGGTCAAAGAGAAGTGGTTCTGGGGCCTTCTAGTTGTAGAAAGGGACCTAGTCAACATATGCAGGGAGAAGCCATTATAAGCACTGGATTCTGAGGTGGCTATGCCAAAGGGAGGGGGTATGTTGTTGGAAAATTGCCATCGTAGAGTGAACACAAGGCCAGAAAACTCACCAGCTAACTGTTTTACAGGAGAACCCAGGAGATGCTTTATTATTAGTGAAGGGAACAACAAGCTTGCTGAGAGGCTCAATGCTGGCTATCTTCTCTGGGATAGGAGTGACAATATAGAATGCTAATAAAGAACTGGTCTCCTTCATAGCATAAGGAAAGAAAGTGATGATAGGATCTCAAAAAATAGATACCAGATGACTATGTTAAGCACAAGGAGATAGCAAGAGTACAATTCAGTACTAAACAGTATAAATGTCGGATTGGCAGTCAGAATTCCTGAATTGCAGAGATTATGGAAAAAGTGAACAGAACTGAGTGTTTCTAGGGGAAAAGAAATGTGCAGCCAATTAAAGTATTTCTCATGGTATAGAATTTTTAAAAGTACAGATGAATATCAAAGATGAATAGTGGGTGAAGGCAGACAATCTAATAAAATCATGATCACTTACTCAGTCTCTGGACCCGACCCAGGACTCAGACTTGGAACCCACTGACTGAAGTAGAGGCCAGGTTCCCTTGAAGAAAAATGCCATAACACCTTGCCAAGTGCAATGAGTAATTCTTCCCTAAATGCACTTACTGCCAATTAGATGGTAATCATACATAGGGTGAATTGGAATACTCAGACACTTCAAAAACTATTGAAGTTGGCATTGATACATAGGCCACAAAACATCATCATGGATTGAATAATGAAAAATGGAACCCTGTTTTCCAGCTCTGACTCACCATGAGTCCACTGGGTCCATAAAACTATCCGGGAGCCATTCTAGCAAATGCACAGCTGGAATAAACATACTTGATAATTAGCAGAACCACCACAGTAGTTCTTTGGCATAAGGGTAAGAGGTATCTCATTGGGAAAGCCACATGGAATCCTCTAAAACTGCATGCCCAGCCAAAACATAAATCAAAAACAGTATTGCATCTGGGAAGCAGGGAGAATAGCAGAGATTATTGAAGTCTTAAAATATGCAGAGGAAGTGGTCTCAGACATATCCCTATTAAACCAGCCTGGCTCATACAAAAACAGGCAGATCCTGGCAAAGGAATACTTTAAAAAGTGATTGCCTCAATTGCATCTGCTGTGCCAGATGTAGTATCTTAGCAGATTAACATATTTTTGTTAATACATTTTCTTTGCCATCCCTGTCAGAAATGAGATTCAGAATCAGCCATTATTGATGTGACATAAACATTTACTTCATGCCCTGGTAAATTCTCCCATTTTCTGACATCAGTAGTAGTGAATGCCCTGTTTTTTTGTTCTGGGAATCGAAAATACATACTTTGAAAGAGTGGGGATCAAAGATAACGAAGTTTCGAGAAATGGCATATGGATGGCAGTGAGCACAAAGTACAAAAGATCTCTGAAATTCAAGTTAACGGCCACCAGAGAGTATACTCAATGGAAGAGGCACTAGCCAACCAAGTAGACAGAATGGCACATAACCAACTGACCTGAGCAAACTTCTATCACCGAGCAGTGGCACAATGAATGATTCGTAACAGTAGCCATAGTGGCAGGGATCATGGCTGTACATGGCCCCAGTAGCATGGGCTCCAACTCTCCAAGCCTGATGTCCAAATAACCAGGAGTGTAGACCAGTGAGAACCCCCTAATACCTGTTGTTACATTTCTTATGGAGTACCACTTCCAACTTGAAGCAATAGTGATTCTTCTTGATCGGGCTCCATATCCATTCCAGTTAGGGGTTTATCTTTCCTATAGGGCTTTGGCCAGCATAAAATTCAGAGTCTTGCAAACATGTAATCCTACATAAAACTACTTCAGACCATGGAGACCACTTTATAGCAAAGAGGTATGCCAGGGAGCTCATGACCATGACAGCTACTGGTTGTACTGCAAACCATACCACCCAGAAGCTGCTACCCTGATAGAGCCACAAAACAGATTTTGAATCGCAGATGATACAAAACTTTGAAAATGATACTCTGGAGTGATGGGGATCCATCATCCATACACCAGGATGCAGCAGATATCCTACAACAACTATCACAGTATGGTGTTGGATCCTGAACAGGTAGAATACATAAATACGGGAATCAAGGAATGAAAATAGAAATGTTCTACTTATTGTCATTCCACAAATGGTGAATTCATGCTTCTTGTCTTCACAACTTCAGGCTTTGTGGGTCTAGAGATCTTGGTTGCCTGAGAACAACACTTTTACCAAGAGACAGAGTAAGAGTATCACTAACCTTTATATACAGCTACCAGCTGGTGATTCCATCCCTTCATGATAAAAATGAGTATCTCATACTAGTAAGAGAAGAGGCAAAGATGATCTTACACGGTGGGGAGCAGGAAAAAACTCATATGGCAATTATTTGTGGTCTGTCTTGCTATTCCCCTATCCAATATTAGTTGCAAATGAACAAATGCAGCAGCCACCACCTGAGAAGGACATGTTGAAAACAGGCAAACCCAGAAACCTCTGGAATCAGTATCTGGATCATCCCACTCTATAACCTACTTGGGTTAACAAAAATACTTTGAGAGGGCATGGAGAATCTAGACTGGGCAGTGAGAGAGAGAAATGTTAGGTGTCACCTTGAGAATTACAGCACTGGTGGAAGCATTACTTGTGCCATTTACCTTCTTCTAAGTTACTCCAGAAAGAGGCCAATAGGAATCTTAGGGAATCTATACCTAGCTGGGGTTGATGCATGTTGTAAGTCATGAACTTTGCTGAGTCACCCAGACTACCCTTCAGAAAGGAGGCAGTCATTCATCCAGCTACAGGAATGCTGTCAGTGCTGGCTCACCACTGAGGCTTTCTAAGGAACTGCTCTTGGCCAAAGGAGATGCATCTCTTGAAGTTACTAACCTTCCTTCAAGAGTCAGTCAATGTCTAATGACCGCTGACTGCCATGGTACAATGGTTTAACTCCCTTGCCTCAATTTGGACAACCCCAAGGGTCCATCCCAACTCCAGAGCTCACTGCGTTACTGGCTAAGCTTCTATTGCTACTGTTGTTACAAGCTACTCCTTCTCTCAGCCAACTCAACCTTCCTGACATCTATAGGAGATGTTCCCTATTACTTTCCCTGAAATTTCTTGCAGGCAAATTTTCATTCTAGAGTCTGTTTCCAGGGAAACTTACCTAAGACAGGAAACATGAGTACAAGCAAATTGGAAGAAAGAAACATATAAAGAACTTAGTTAATTTTACGGTGCTTTGGAATCTTCAGGAGTCTGGTGGATATATGGACTTAAAGCTCATTAAAGTGATATGGGATGAAAATGTCCATCGATGGATGAATGGATAAAGAAGATGTGGTATATATATACACACACACACACACACACACACACACACACACACAATGGAGTATTATTCGGCAATCAAAAAGAATGAAATCTTGCCATTTGCAACTACGTGGATGGAGTTGGAAGGTATTATGCTAAGTGAAATTAGTCAGTCAGAGAAAGACAAAAATCATATGACTTCACTCACATGAGGACTTTAAGAGACAAAACAGATGAACATAAGGGAAGGGACACAAAAATAATATAAAAACAGGGAGGGGGACAAAACAAAAGAGACTCATAAATATGGAGAACAAACTGAGGGTTACTGGAGGCGTTGTTGGAGGGGGGATGGGTTAAATGGGTAAGGGGCACTAAGGAATCTACTCCTGAAATCATTGTTGCACTATATGCTAACTAATTTGGGTGTAAACTTAAAAAAATAAAAAATAAAATTAAAAAAAAAGTGATCTGGGCTGGAAGTATATTTGTGAGGTAGAGACACAGAGATGGTAACTGGTGTCGCAAGAATACAGGCCACCCAGTGGCAAGTGTTTGAGAAGAAAACAAAGCGTAGGGTGGAATACTGAAACAAAAATGCAATGGGTGGGCAGAGGGTTAGAGTCTGGCAAAACAAAAGTGGACACTGAGGAAGGAAGAAGGCATTTAAGAAGGATCCTTGAGGGGCGCCTGGGTGGCTCAGTCGGTTAGGCATCCGACTTCGGCTCAGGTCACGATCTCGCGGTCCGTGAGTTCGAGCCCCGCGTCGGGCTCTGTGCTGATGGTCAGAGCCTGGAGCCTGCTTCCGATTCTGTGTCTCCCTCTCTCTGACCCTCCCCCGCTCATGCTCTGTCTCTCTCTGTCTCAAAAATAAATAAACGTTAAAAAAAATTTTTTTTTTAAAAAAAGAAGGATCCTCAATAGATACAAGTAATAGTGAGAAGTCAAAAGAGCTACGGTGTGAAAATTCACCTCTCACAAAAATGTTAGCATTGATGTCCCAGACAAGAACAAAACATAGTAGCGGAGGCAAAAGCCAGACTGCAACAGCTGAAACAACGTGTGCTAGAGATCTGGATTCGTGAACATCACATAAAGCTTCCAAGAGGTTTAACTGTGCAAGAGAAGAGAGAGATGACTGAAGCAAGATCTGGGATTGAATGAGGCATTTTAAAACTTCTTATTTTTTTTTTTTTTGTATCAGAAAATCATGTGAACACATAAACCACAAATTCCTAAATATAAAATATTTCTAAAATATTCCAAAGAGAGACAAATGAGGTGCTATGGCAGTTGTGCATGGATATATCTCCCCAACAAGAAATTCTAAAAGTGTTGAAAATAAAGCTCGTAAGTAGCAAAATATGTGTGGGTAGTTTGAAGAATCTCTAGTTCTCTTACTTTATTTATTTAATGTTCAGGCTATTGCTTCATGAGCAGAAGTGATATTAGCATTTTGCTGCAAGTTAAAAGCTATGAAAATATATTTGCTAGGGGAATATATTAAGGTGAATATAATAAAACTAAAATTTTAGTATTTAATATTTAATAAATACAAACATTTAGGGTTAACATTTAATGTATACTTAAGTTATTGATTATAATACTATTTTCGACTAACACAGACAAGAGACCTGCCTACTAACTCATGTTTAATAGTAAAAATATGTCTTTCAGTTTGTCCATTAAGAACTAGGAATTATGTATTGTATTAAAAACTTTTGATGTTCACACATGTAGGAGGAAAAGAAGTTTAGCTATTTTAAAGAGTTATCCCATGAAATGTTTGAGTACTTTAGGCTATATTTAAGTTTTAAAGCTCTGGGATATAGCTAGGGGCTAATTTAGTTCAGCATTCTAGACGAAGTGTTAGTATTTACTTAGCTGTCAATGATCCCTTCATAGCTTTCTAACAGCTGAATTTCTATTGACTCTAAGTGCCAACTATCCAGTCAGACATGGCTGTCCAGTGGTGAGGGAGAGAGGGAGAGAGAGAATGAAATCAGATGCATTGCGTAAAGCAGAAGTAAAATGTTAAACACCAAATCACTAACAGCGTTATGAAAATTTGGGGGGTTGGCCTAAATATGGGGATGGTATAGTGAAAATAAAAGGATGCCAACTTGTTTTGAAAGTCATTTTTTGAGCAAGCACATTCTAAGTGTTTGAACTTGTTTTGAAAATATTATCAAGAACAGGTATAAGCTTGAAGATTAGATATCTAGGTGAAATTCAGTTTAACAGTGTCAAATAAATTTAAGGATGGGGAAACTCATGTTTGGTTTGCATAAAATAAACTCAATATTCCCTATGTTGACTGAATACATACAAACAATGAGTTGTGACTGGGAATCAAATGTATAGAAAAAAATAATAAAGCAGTGATAGAGTTCTGCGTATACTGGATCTTCCCATATAGCTACTTTGAAAGAAAGTGTGTTGTTCTTTTCTTTAGGCTCCTGTCCCTCTCAGCTGTAAATAATTGATAAAAAGGCATAAATTCAAGTCAATGATAGCCATTCAATAGCTTGGTCAGCCAACTTTGGCTTGTGGCTTTTGATGAATAGATAAACTGAACAGATCACATGGTACTCAATGGACTTGGTACTCAATGGACTTGAGAATCTAAGAACTCATTTCTTCATCTGTTGATAGGTGTTAAAGGTAGACATGCATGTACTCTGTTGGGAGAGTACATGCAAAGCAGAGAAATCAAAGGCAGGTGCTCAAAATGGAGATACACATGTAGGAGTGGGCAGGATCAGAGAAGAGAGGAAAGAGAACAGAGAAAATAGTATTTGGTCTGCAAATGTTCCATAGCTTCTTTCCCTACTGCAGCCTATGTTCATTTTTTCCCTAAGTTATCAGGCATCTGTACCTTTTCATACACTTTTCCTAAGACCATTTAATTAATTCAAAGTGTACAGAAAAAAGGGAAAGGAAAGGAAAGGAAAGGAAAGGAAAGGAAAGGAAAGGAAAGGAAA